>NC_051232.1:28050438-28412938 GCF_015220715.1 Pygocentrus nattereri | reverse complement strand
TGTTAGTGAACTAAAACCATTTACATGCCACCCCTCTTTCATTTTGTCGTTTGTGCCAGACACTCCCAGATGTTGTTTTCAGGTTCCGTCACGGGCTGAGAAACTGGCGCTTCCCTCTGCCTAACAGTGTAGAATTCACTGGTGGCCTGTATTTTTGAAGAAGCATCGTCTCTGTGAACAGCTTAACAGAGTCAAAGCCCTAGAATTCCTCCTGTTGCTTCTCAGCTGATCCATTTTGTTAGTTCTCTTATTATCTCGTTTTTTTTTTTTTTTTCCATATAACAAATGAACATGGAGTGGAGGCAGAGAGGAAGTTCCACTCCAGCAATGTTATTGACCATTTCCCCTCAGGGATAATCTAGAAGGTTCCTCTGGGGCTATCTACAAGAATCCTGTCCAGTCCCACAAAAAAGGTCAAATTAAGGGCTCCTCTATTGCTTTTGACAGACGGCCAGAATGAAATTGCTCAAGCCGTTGCCCACCAGAATGCCACAGGCGCCAAACGACATTTGTTTGATTGTTTTGAGCTCGCCATGACCAGATTTCACAAAAAAACTTTGCAAGGTCTGTGTCATTCGGTGTAAACTTGTCTGTCCCATGTTAAATGTCTGTTTTCTTTCGCTAACATGAACAGGTTGTGATTGGAGCTAAAATTTGAGCTAACAGGCAAAGACTTCATTGGCAGTGCTTTGTAGTGTGATCTCAACAAATGCTGCTTGTTGGGAAATCAGCCAAAGCATTTTGTGTTGGGATGGTTGTGGAATATCCAGCATTATAGAGAACTGGGTTAATAATCAACATAGCTTTTAAACATCTAGCAAGCATAATTACAAATTCATCAATTTCAAGATCAGGATTTTTTCTGGCTTGATGTAATGAAGCAATGCTGCTATGATGGCTGGTCATAATATTTAAGAAAAGGGCTAAAAAAAAGCACATATCAATAGCTCACACAATATTTGAGATCTCATTCCCAGCAATATTGCTCTTTTTATAGCACACAAAAAGTTAAAGCATAAACAGAACATGACATGGTTCAAGTTCAGTCCTTAATCAAGAACTCTGTAAAATAGCAAAATAGAAAGTAATACAAATATCTTACAATTTTGTCTCAGACAAGCAGTTATGAGCTCCAAATGTCCATGTACAGCAATATGTGCTAACACAATACTGCAAATCACATAAGGATGCTAACAGAAATTAGTATTAATTGAGTGGAAATGGAAAAGCAGGTTTGTTATGATGCAAATAAAAATATTTCTGTGTTGTACATTGCCATGTAGTGATATGCTCATAATCTGGCTATCATTGCAAACTAAATTATACAGCGTTTCACCACAGCTTTGAGCATGTCTCAGCCAATCCCATTGTAGAACTGGACAACTTTTTGGTGGTGCTGTTGATCTTTGGTCAACAGAACTCCAAAATAATCTCAAATTTTTAAAATCATTATCTTTTAAATCACAGATTTCATATAAAAAGAGAGTAAGGGTTAGCTCTAATATAGAAGTACACTACTTGTACTGTTGACCTATCAAGCCAAAGTGCAGTGTTAACATATTAAGTGTGTCTGGTAAAGCATGTGTAAAAAGTTTGTGTAAGGATGAGCAAAATGGAGCTAATATGTGTATATTTGCCTGTTTTTTTTTCCGACTAGAGTCCACCTACAGCCATGGCAAACTCCTCTGAGTGGCTAGAGGACAGCAACACTTCATTTGTTGGCGATTTCGAACCATGTGCCACAGTGAGGAGCCCAAGCACTCGTGTAGCTATGTACACATTTATAATTGTCGGAATCTTCTGCACAGTGGTTGGCAACTTACTTGTGGTACTGGCCATTGCTTATTTCAAACAGCTACAATCTCACACCAACTCCTTTGTCATGTCACTAGCGGTGGCCGACTTTCTGGTGGGCTTGGTGGTAATGCCTTACAGCATGGTGAGGACTATTGAGGGCTGCTGGCACTTTGGTGCTACCTTCTGTCAGCTGCACTCCAGCCTGGATGTGATGCTGTGTACAGCGTCCATTTTCCACCTGAGTTGCATTGCTTTTGATCGTTACTATGCCGTCTGCAACCCACTGGTGTACACCTTCAAAATGTCCCGTAGCCGTGTGGCTTTGCTAATTGTAGTTTGCTGGGCTGTTCCCTTGCTCATCTCCTTTGGGCCCATCCTTCTTGGACTGCACAAGCTTGGAGTGGACATATCCTTGCCTGAGAATGTGTGTGTCTTTCTGGTGAATCGTGTTTATGCTGTCATAGCTTCACTGGTGGCTTTTTATCTGCCCATGGTCTCAATGCTAGTTGCCTACTGGAAGATCTACAAAGCGGCCAAGCGCCAAGCCATGCAGATCAGCGCCATGGAGGCTCAGATGGCAGCTGGAGTGGGGAAGGACTCCAGTAAGAAGCAGAAGCACCGCAACTCCATGAGGAGGGAGCGGAAGGCGGCCCAAACCCTGGGGATAATCATGGGCGTCTTCCTCATCTTCTGGTTGCCGTTCTTCACTGTGAACATAGTGGACCCGTTCATTGAGTACACTACTACAGGTGTAATATGGGACGTGTTCCTCTGGCTGGGATATGTGAACTCATCCTTGAACCCTTTCCTCTATGGTTTCTTTAACAGGTCGTTCCGCAGGGCTTTCCTACTGATCATGGGCTGCAGGATATGTCTGCCTGGCTCAGCCTCAGGCATGGACCTCTCTCACTCTAGGAAGGATGCCAATGAGCGTACAGAGAACCAATAGGCCACGTGGCTCCTCAAGGGTATCCTGCACTCTTAAAAATAAAGGTGCCAAAAAGGGTTCTTTGGGGCAATTGCATAGATAAACCACACTGGGGTCTCCAAAGAACTTTTCAATGGATGGTTTCTCTAAAAAAAATGATAATAAAAAAAAATAATAATAATTTTGAAGAACCTCCACATGATGTAAAGGTTCTAAAACAATTATAGATGTATCCTACAATCATATGTCCAAGCCAAGAACTGCTAAGGGACCTTCATTTTAAAATTTGGCTAACCACTGAACTATGAGGCAAAGCAAGAGGAGGAGTTCCACTAAACAATAAGAAAATACCCAAGATTAGAGGCCCTGTGGAGTTTTTCATAGATATGCTTTCAAGGTCCGCTGACTACATTACTCTACTGCATTATTGATTTCAATTCTGTCTCTACTAGTCAGACGTAGAGTAGTAAAATGGAAAAAACTCTCATCAACGGACTAGGACCGAAAGCATGCCAGGTGACAAAGTGCATGCAAAGTTTGCAGTTTGGTAGCAGATTTCCTGCGTAAATGCGAGAGCTTTTCCCACCGAGTGTTTGTGTTTCCTGTGTAAATAAATGAACTGTCAAGTCTGCCTTTCTTCATTTCTCAGAGCTACAGTATGCTTCTCCAGAACAAATAATCTGCACAAGTAGTGCCCAATTTATCATCCCCAATACCGGAAGATGTTTGTTTATCTTCTAGTACATTGTGTAGTATACTAGAAGATATGAAAAAAGGATAGGCAATGGACATAACTGTTATTCAATCTTCTGCATAATACCTACAAATTAAAGTTGAAGTACTGCCTGTGGCAAGAAACATTTTTTCCTCCAGAATTGTATATTACAAAATCATAATAAACAGAGCTCCCTTGTGGAGGCTGCACTGCGCTTAAATAAATACAAATAAATCCAGTACCATTTCAATTTCTGCATGACTTCCCGCTCAGCTATTTAATTTATAAACAACATTAGTAAGAGCTAATACTTCCCTGGTGAGAGTGACAGCAATGGTTTATAAACTCACTTGTGAGGGCTGAAGCACTGCACAGTTTGGCGTTTACTTTTTCTCTCATGAAGTAGATACACTTATACTTAGCTGTGGTCTTCAGTGTTGCCAAGCTGTTAGGCTGTCATAATTCATTATTTTAATAATGAAGTAATCCACCTGTAAACTGAAGTAATAACCGAGATTAGATTACAAAAAGAAAATGACTTAAACATGGCTAATGTCAGCCAACACTGGAAGTATACTACAAGTACCACTGTCAAAGTACTGAAAAAATGTATAATAATGCCTGTTGTTTAATAAAAAAGGTTTATTTCACAGACATTTGCATTTATTTTAATGGTTGTTCCTGTTATTATGTTAAAATACTGTATGAAAAAGTAAATATTTGAACTAGTGAAACTGAGAAAACATGCTTTTACTATTAATTAAACAGGCTTTGACCCCTCCTGCTGGGTTTTTAATCCTTATTTTATGTTTTTTTACTATACAGAGCAGTTCAGCTCTGCCCATTCACAGTGGTGTTTCAGCCTAGTCTATGTTTTGAATGAGGCGCAATACAGGACAGCCATCATTTTACTTATGTCAATAATACACAGCAAAACAGCCTATTTTTTTGCAAAAGAGTAGTTGGAAAATAGTCATGCAAAAGTGTTGTTCCTGCCTTTGGATCACAGAACCAGGCAAATGTCATATGTGGACCCAATGGAAAAAAAGAGGTTGGGGTACTTATAGAAAAACATACTTGAATCGGTGCGTTCTAAGGTGTATAGCAAAATAATAAGTATGTAATAAGTAATAATTATTTATAAATAAATGCATAAATACAAACAACTTTGACTTTGGTTTGTGCCGGGGTACATCAGCTGAACCAAACAGATTGTTTCTGTAGGTCATATGCTTCTAATTGTTTGTGACACATCCGTTTGCAATGCTGTGCTTCTGCTGAAAGTGGATATCACACAGATATTCATGAGAGGAAATGGGGATGTGAAAATAGAAGTCTGGGGCGCAGTCATGTTCATATGAGATAATTCTTGATTTCAGTCTGAGACTAGACAGGCTGGGTCGAGGACTGGCACCAGCTGGTCTGTGCCAAAAGAGAGAGAGTATTATGACTTGTTTTGTAAAACATCCAAATGTTTCTGTAGCTATTTGTAGCACAGTGTTCTTCAATGCTGGCCGCTCACACATCTCAAAGGAAATGTACCGACATTATATCCTGACCCATTCTTTACTTCTGACTTCTACATACAGTGTGTATTTGTTTGCAGATTTCTCCTGTAATTGGCTGTTTGTGCACTTTTACATTTTATGAAATGAGACATGAGAAGTGACAGACGAAAGTTGTTCAACTGTAAAGAAAACTGTGTTTATCTTTTTAAATGGAAATTCAGCTAGTGGCTTTAAATTTAGTTTTTATGAAACTTCAGCTCACAGAAACAACAGTTATTGATGTGTTATTTCCCTGTTAAATGTTTAAAAACCTAGAAAAATGCAAGTTTATGTACTTTAGGTTGAAACACCAAAATGTTTTCACAAAGCAGATTTATTAATGCAGCAATATTAATAATTCAACACTGCAAAGCCAGTCAATGTTTTTTGAAGAACAGTTGTGTGACAGGCCATTCTCCATCCATAGCCTAACTTGTTTCTTATTATTGATTCTTTCCTTAACAGGTTAATGCTTTACAGAGAATAACTCTTTTCAGGTTAGATTTAGAATTGCAGTGCTTTTTAAAGGTCTGTTCTTTTGTACTTTAACTGTGAAACCATACTTCACTTTTTCAGCTTTTTACATGACTATTTGCATTTTCACTTTTCCCACCTGCATCACTCTGAATTGAAATTTTTCTTTGTTTTCCTGCGTTTTTCTCAGTTCCCTCCATTGGCTTTCCTGTCTTTCACATATGTGATGGCCTATTGAGACAAAAGCATGCACATAAACAGCTGCCATTGGCACCAGACAGGTGTAGTGCACATTACTCTTTACCCACTTCTTCTCCCTCCTCTAACTGGCCCTCGACCACACACACTGAATAATATATCAAAAATAACACACCACCATTAAAATGCCCAATGATTAGTATGATATATATATAGAGTAGTAGTATGTAGTTTTAGGTGCACCCATGGCCTTGTATTAGGTTCAGGATCTTTTATACATCAGGTTTAAATCACTTCATCTCAGTAATAATGAACATTTTATAGCCCCCAAACTGTGCGTTGCCTAATTTATACCCACATAAATGATTTAAAAGTGGAGCATAAATAGACTTGGTACCTCATTATTCATTGATACCACCTTTAAATTATACACAATGCATTTTTCTCACAAAATGTTCATTATACCTCTTCAGATTTTGGCTTCCTTTAAATAGGATTGAAATAAAATAAATATAAGTAATACATTTTTGATTACTTTTTTGTATTAATCCTGTGATTATAAAACTCACAGGATTTCAACATAAACGTATTTGATATTTAATAAATGTTACATTTTCTGACAAGAGCCTTGGTTATGCATAACCACACTTATCATCCACGGTTAAAAACATCAGAATGTAAAGATGCAGAATGAAAATCATATTCCTTTATTAACAAACCAGCACAAGATGTTTTAAAAACTTTTCTGCATGGAGGGGGATTGAAATTCTCAAGTTGAGCTAAGAGGGAACACATGTTGTCTGGAGAAAAGGAGATATGTATGGTGAGTTACATCAGGTTATATCTATGTGCTACAGCCATAGGCAGAGGCAGGTAGAGCAGCCTGAAGTAACAGTATTGTTACCTTAGTGATCAATCCACTCCAGTTAAAAGTAACCTACCAAAGAACAACTGCAGTATAATAAAGTAACTCCTCAAACTCTGAGTTCATTATAGCACAACATCTCAGTACGTCCAGCTTCTATCAGCGCAGGTTTCCTAAAGATTCCTCACTAATCTACTTTGCGATTTCAGACTAGGCCTTTAAATTATGGTTGTATAATGAAAAGAGAATGGGATGACTGTAGGAGGGGAGAAAAAGTCGGTTTACTCAATTTTCCCTTTTACACCAGGTGTAGTTGAAAACAAGTTTGGTGTCCAAATTGTTTCTTCGTGTTAGCGCAGGGGCTACAAGGATAATGTTGCTACAAAACACTAGAAGTCAATAGACCAAGCTTACACTTCCGTGTTTGTCAGTGCGGAAGAGTACACAGTAACATTAAATGGTAAATATTTATTCACTGGCGTTTTTATAATCAATATAATACAGTAAACCTATACAGCTAACAGCTTGTTTTTCTTTTCTTGTTTTTGGCAAACAAGTAAACAAAAGCCTTTGACCCCTCATTTCCCTGCATTTTATTTGAAGCCTCTAATGAAATCTAATTGTACGATAATAGACATTAACTGATTATACTGATTAAAAAACTTGAATTATTATAAACAATATGTGCAATGAATACGGTGAAAACTTAGATTAACAACTCAGTACTAAACATACTGTGTTTCATGGTGATAATCCATTGTTTCACATTTGTTTTATTGTTAAATATGACGTTTAAACCTGCTAAAATGCATTTTAACTAGCTGTGAAGCCCCATCCCTGGGTTTCCCACCCTGCCATGTTCGTGTGGCGATGGGAGGGTCTGATAATATTTGCATAGATTTGATGTCCAAACCCAGCTTAGATGGTCTTGCCAATTTGCTGATGGAAAAAAGGATATATGACAATGTCTCAGATGTATTGTTGACAAATGTCAAGAAAGTGTTTTTTATTACACAGACAGGAAAATTTGCAAGTGTACGGAATACTGAAGTGTATGGAATACTGAAGTGTATGGAATACTGAAGTGTACAGAATACTGAAGTGTGCGGTATATTGAAGTGTACAGAATACTGAAGTGTACAGAATACTGAAGTGTGCGGAATATTGAAGTGTACAGAATACTGAAGTGTATGGAATACTGAAGTGTACAGAATACTGAAGTGTGCGGAATATTGAAGTGTACAGAATACTGAAGTGTGCGGAATACTGAAGTGTACAGAATACTGAAGTGTGCGGAATATTGAAGTGTACAGAATACTGAAGTGTGCAGAATACTGAAGTGTATGGAATACTGAAGTGTACAGAATACTGAAGTGTACGGAATACTGAAGTGTACGGAATACTGAAGTGTATGAAATTCCGTGCTCTTATCTGCTCAAATAACATTATTTACTCAGTATGTTCACAGAACATCCTGAGTGTTTTCTCTTCCTGTCAACATTTAAACAAAGCAGTCACTCTGTTAGGTCACTGTTCATACTGTAACACTATTAAATGGGACGCACAGCTTACTGCATGATTTATGTGCTTTGTTAGAGGCTGTACTGGCAACAGTCCCGTCGTACAAATATGCAAGGCTAGCAGCTAATGGCTAGCTCAACATCTGCTAACGACTGCACTCTCACTTCAGAGCTCCATCCAACTAGTTCCTCACAGAGCAAAGCAGTTAGTCCGGTTAGTTAGCCTGCATAACAAGAGTCCTTATAGAACTCAGAGAAACAAATGCTAGAAATGCTGACATACAGAACATTATCATGAACATGTTACAATATTAATTCCTTTGTCGCTGCCCTGTTTGGTACCAGGCTCAACAGACTCAGCAGCCCTGTCTCCCCATCCTCGTCCCCTAACACTGAACAAAATACCTCAGCCTTGCCAAAATAAACAGTACTTTAACATGACCCTCCCCTTTGAGATGAAAAACGACAGCAGCCTCTCTCTTTCAAGATTTCCAACTTTAAATGTCAACTTTTATAATCCAGGTTAGGTATCACTATAGGGGCAGTTTAGTATTGATTATATGATGAACATCATTATGGTTAGAGCACAATAAGAGTGACATCTACTGGACATCAAAGATCAGGCATTTTATTGCAGTGGGATGTTAGAGAAGGTACAAATCAATGCTCGGCAATCTCAGGCTTGGAGGCTCACCTGCACATCTCATTTACGTGTTGTCTTGCTCTCTAACCCCTATCAATTACGAAACCCTGCTTGAGATTAAAATGTGGAGTGAAAATGCTAAGCTGTGCAGGAGTTTGTGCTTCTTCCAACACCTGAGCCTCATAATTTCCTAGCTATTAAATCTTCATGATCTAAATTGGTGTGCCACAGTAGGGAAAGCGTGAAAACTGAGTGAAAAATCCCACAAGTTTTCCACTTTTTATCTGATTTATTTCTCATTATATCAGACATTGATGGACGTCATCACATCTGCAAATACAAATGAATTCAAAGCATCTCTCAACAACGCAAGTAACTCTGAAGAAAGTTAATTGAGTATGACTGTTGCTGTAACCCAATGCCATTCACATGCCACTCTTTCAGTGGTCAATGCAAATGACAACATTTCATCCAAATTTGTTTATATAAGTAACACATTTCATGAAAAGTTTTATTAAGTCATTTAAATAACAATCTGTGAAACCTTTAGCACTTTACCCATGTGAATGGGACAGTACGCCTTGGCAAATCACGATATAAATAGTAAGCAGTGCCGTTGGTTTTTCAGGCCATTGGATATACAATCACAGTTAAATCTTGCTCCCTAAATTTGGGCCTTTGCAGCCTGTAGAGCAGAGCCTTTTTTTAGTAGAGCTCCACTTTGTGTAGTAAGACTGATTGCTTGTACAGTAGGAACGAGCTCTTCAGTGTTGCTCTACTGATTGCGAAAGAATCTGACAGTTGGAAAGGATCATTTTGAAAGGCCACATGAACTTATACAGTGCACAGTTAACCAGAAGCAAAGAGTCTGTATGCCAAGTGATGGCACTTGTTGTGGTCAGGGTACTTTACAGGGAAAACAACAATCATTTGTCTGTTCACTTCTCAAAAAGTAAGTGAAATACTTAAATTACCCACATAGACATGAGTTTTGTCCTTCTCTTACAATAAAACAATAAACAAACAGTACTCCTCGTCTTGTTTGCTTTCCAATTGTGCTTTTTGTCAGAGCTGCCCCTTTGAAGTCCATCTCTCAGCAGACCACTCCTTGTCTGCCTGCACTGCAAAAAAAATTATCTTTGGCAAGCAAATGCTTCTTAAATGTAGGCAATATATTTAATATTTCTCATAATGAGATAATTGTAAGGATATCAGGTGACACTTTATTTAAAGGCTACCTAAATGGGTGTTATACAAGATGTAGAAGCACTGAATTATGTGTTCAAAAAGGGATAGGATTAGGTTAGGACTTATGAATAGCTTATGGCAGTAAGATAACATTATTATGAAGTCAATTTTACATTGTATTCACATACACTAAATGACAGACTGTATAATACTCCCATGTTTAAGGCAGGGGCCTAGTTAAGAACTCTTAACATAAATCAATTCTGCTTGAATTAAAGCACAAAAGTACTAGGCTGCAGGCAAAAGTACTAGGCAAAAGTACTAGGCTGCAGACAACTGGTTCTAGGACCAGTTGTCTGCAGCCACAAAATATCCAAAATCAATAAGTTTCACATTTACTTTTGGTACTTTTACAGTGCATCAAGTAATTTTGTACTTTTGTACTCAAGTAGAAATACAGATAGGAAGCTTAAATTTATAAATACAAAATAATTCAAACAAAGTTATTTCTACTTTTACTCAACTCAGTTCTGATTGAGCAAATATGTATGAAAATTATCACCTAAGTTTGAGTTTACTAAAATCTTATATGTTGATAGAGGATCAATTGAAAATTATGATAAGCCCACACTTAAATGATCATTTTCATAAGGTCTGTGCTTTATAGGTTCTATTATTTGGTAATAATGTTCCTAAAAATCTTATAAATGGAACAAATGTCTCTCACTTTAGGTTAAGGTCCCTTATGCTAATACTGCATTCTTTACTTTGCAAAACGTAATTTTGCATCTTAAGATCATCGTAATGTGTTCAGAAATACTCAAGTATTAGTTTATTAATGTATTATTTAATGCTTATGCAAGTGTTATGAGGTCCCTATGAAAGCAGCCTTGAAATAAATGGTTACTGAATTTTAACTAACTTGAAGTAATTTTATCAAGTGAACTTACCATAAAAAACTTGGTTAAATTTAGTTCAGTCAACTATTTTTGAATTATTGATTTTATTCAGCTTTAGACTTTTTTCCCAGAATATGTTGAATACACAAATGTGACCAGAGGAACTATTTACATAGTGGTGAAATATAAAATATACAGCGAACAAAACAAAACACCTTTTTTGGATTTTTTTTTCTGTGAAAAAGCCTTAGAATATTATACTAAACAAAAAACGAGAGCATATTCTGTTAAATATGATTATAATTTATTGATTCTGATCTTCCAAATGCAGTTGAATTGCTATATGAGTGATGCACCACAATGGACTGATGCATGTTTATACCCCTAGTTATACCCATTTTAACTTAGTAAGATCTTATTATATAAGTAGTCTGTAGAAATAGGTTGTAATCTTATAATGTTCACATAATGAGAAATGTCAGATGCATTGCCGACACTGAAGATGCTTTCACTAGCTGAGATATCATTGTTTGCAATGTGCGTGCCAGACAGCGGCGATATGAGCAGCCCCAGGCAGTTATCTAAACCCTCTATCTTTGTTTAGATATCTGTCTCCTTCAGGCCGTAGCATTCTGGGAGGTCGTAGATCTGGTAGCCTGCTGGCTCTCCGCACTCACTATAAATCCCCATGGCCACTGTATCGATCTCGGTCCTGCCCAGTGCGGGCGTGGAACTTTTCCCTGCACCGCTCTTGATTTTGTTGGACAAGTTGTTCATCTTCTCCTTCAAGTGGAAGGAGGATTTCTGCAGTGGAGGAAAGAAGCTCCAGCTCTTTAGACCCAGGGAGCGGCCCTTGCTCCGGCACGAAAAGACAGAGGATCTTCCACAGGATTCATGGAGGGGTAGGCCCACCTGGTATTCTTCCCGGGAGTCTCTGGCTGGGCCTTTAATGGCTGTTCGCCACCGCTGGTCATAGAATCGGCGCAGAGCTCTACGCCGCTGGTGGCACTGGCAGCGCAGCAGGCGGGTGAAGGCCCGCTGGAACTCTTTGCTGGAACATGGGTAGATGACCGGGTTGATGCAGCTGTTGAAGTAACCCAGCCAGAAGATCACCTTGAACACCATGTCTGAAGGCTTCAATGAAGGGAAAAAAGAGCCTAGAGGTGCAGAGAGAGATGCCGTTTAGTCAAAACTTGTTGAAAAATATACACAATTTTCCCCTTAAGTCACATGTACCCAGTCAGCAAAAACATTTTAGTTACTTTACTTCTGCACTGGAGCTATGAGGCCAATGTATCTAACAAGTCATAGAAAATTATAGCAACGTCCACCGGTGCAAACTGCATGTCTAAATCATCACACATAATTTTAAATTGACTTATTTCAGTCAAAACTCAGCTAAAACCACAGCAGCAGCCATTATTAAACCATACTTTTATCTAACTTATAGATAAGGTACATCAGAAACCATGTCAGTCTTGCAGGGCCAAATGTGACCTCATAATGAGAATTCACATCTGGAGACAACATGTTAAACTTTTAGTGCTAGATTGCGGTGCAATTAAATACAGTACAATCAGTAACTCAAGTAATGCCTCCTAGCGAAACACTGTTGTTAGCTAATGGAACTGTTTTTCCTTTGGAAGAAGCAATGTTTACCTTTACAGCATATGATATGTTTTTTTACACATCTACATACGTAATTGGAGTTTTTTGAGGCACTTTTCAGCCACACTAACTTACATTACATCTATGGGCTAGTGACAGGTCTGTTGTGTGTCATGATTTATGCATGCAGTTTTTATGAAGCTTAGAATATAAGCTTTTATTACTTGTTGGCTGCATTAGCCTAGTACCTCCATTGCAAACCTGAGTAAGCAAATATCAGACACTGAACTTGGCTGATCAACTACATTTGGGCAAGCCTGCATTTGAAACATTCTCTTTATCAGTGAAAAAGGGTACAAAAAAGAGTAGGAAGTGTCACCTAAGTGGCAAATTGTACTAGATAAAGCATTCAAAAAGTACAAAATGTTAATCAGCATGGCATTCATGTAGAAATATAAAAGCCTTTTTTTGTGCCATGGCTATTGACAAAAGTTTAATCTCCAGGCTGATTAAGTCTTTTTAATTTCTAGAAGCATGCCTTAGTATTCATTTTAGACTGTGTTTAACATTTACCCTTCCTGGACAGCTGTATTTTTTGCCTGGCAGGCACATTTTGGATTGGATGCTATGTGTTGCTTTGCATGATGTTTATGCCAGTGCAGCCAACATCATTGCAGGCAGTTGCAAGAGCATATGCATTTTTAAAATAGTCTGAGGCCTTGCATCGTGTCGAAATGATTTCCCATTGAGATTGATTATTTTGGCCGAAAGGGGCAGCGGAGTGGGAGATGTGCCAATGTACCATCGGCAGCCAAAAAAAAAAAAAAATCTCATTAAGCAAACACTGAGCAAAGCTTTTGATGGACTAGCCACACAAGTCCAGTGAGGTCTTTAAACCTCAAATTGCCTTTTTAAGTTTGTACAGGCCCCCGTAACACTTAGATAAAGTGGAAAAAATAAACTTGTGATCGGGGTCAAAAGTATGCTCGTTTCAGAGGAGTGGAATGCGTGGACTTTGGATGTGCGTTCTCCAAGCTTTCATTTGCTGTCTTTCATTTTCACCCCTCCCCTTCTACTTCATATTACATTCATATTGCACATATATATTTTCTTTTGTTCAAACACCGTACTATGCAAAAGTCAGAGACCACTTGTCATTTATTTTTGTTTAATTTCCAGTCAGAAACACTGATAATTTAAGTTATTCATTTTTCAACATCAGGAAAAGAGTCGCAACATCCTCAATAATTAAAATAATATATAATTTTTTTTATTACAATCTTTATTACAGATTCTACTCTTCCCAAAAGACTTCTCCAAGAAAGCATCAAGTTGCACAATCTGGTTATTTTGAATAACAACCAAATATAAAGGTTAGTGGTAAAGAACTCACTAAACCAAGTTATTTTATTCCAAAAATCAGGGTTTACGCCAGACTCAGTGGGGCTCTTCGGCAAAGTCACAACTCACTGGATCATAGTAAGTAGACAGCATAGTAGGCTGAATGCTTCTCAGCTGATTAGATTGTGCAGCCTGTTGTAACTGTTGTAGGATTAATAACAAAAATTCTTAAATTTTGCTGAAAACTGAAGTGTGTTCTACACTTTCTTATTAAGTTGAATGGCATTGTTAATACGCAAGAGTGCTTTCGTGAATGGAGCATGGACGGGTCAATTTCATTTTACAGTGAAACTCTATCAATGTGACAAATAAGTTAACTGAATACTCACAGATCCTTACTCGCTAAGGCACAGACTATCAGTTCAGTGCACTTTTGGCTCTCTCCCATATCTCTCCTAGCCTTGCGCCCTCTCCGCAGGGAGTAAGGGAGCCTGACACTATCTACCACATAAAACAGTTGTCAGCCCCCTCGCCGTTAGACGCCATGCAGCCATTCTCAGCATTACAAGAGGTCAGAGTCCCTCCCTATCAGAGTAGAGCTTTATAAATAGCCTAGCAGAGCCGTTTGGGGCAGTGGGTACAGGCTGCGAAGGGAATAGCGCCTTGGGTTGAAATCATTTTAATGAAGAAAGGAGATGCACTCCTATCCCTTTGGCCAGGGGGCCAGCGATTGGGTGTAATTGAGCCTGTGAGATGAAAGCCTGTTCCTTCTAAGCTCCTTTTTGGTAATTGGTGTGTTTATGGGAGCCGACAGGCAGGATGTTTGGCTACTGCCTAGAGAACACTTCCTTTGTAGCCAAATCTCAGAGCTCAGCGTGATGATCTAAAAGCGTTGTGTTGTTATAAAGCTTTATGGGTTTCAGCAGTGTCATTTTCAAAAACACATACTGAAACCATAACCTGGCGATACAGCTGAACAAGAGCCTGACTCAAGTTATTTGGGTTGTTTTTTCCTCTCATTGTATGTGAGAAGTGCACAGGTTAAAGAGTATGACCTCACGTCCGAACAGCAACCAGTGTCACACGAGTCACGTATGCACCCTGCCAGCTCACCAGACAGATGAGCCAAAGGTTATGTTATTTCTGCAAAGGGGTGTGTTGAATGTAAACACTTCCATCCCACTTGCCTAAATCAACTACATTCCTTAAGATTCCCTTTCGTCTTACGGTGTTTACGGTGCTTCTGACTTCATTGAAAAGGCACACGCAACCATCTGTCCACTTGAGTAAGTCAGTTGCAAGTAGTGCTGTACTTCTATGCTTTTTCAATAACAAAATGTGGTAAACAATTCAATACCCTTACATTTTCACTGCTATCAGTTCGTAGTTAAAAAGGATATATGTAATACCAGAAACGTTCACTGACTAGTAACAATAACAGAAGTGCTATCTAGAACCATTTGTAAAAGATTATTTAAGGAAGTACAGTACTGGTCAGAGACCAGCCTTAATGTAATTGCCAATCAAAATGGCCCTTAAGTTGCAGTTATTGATTTATCAGGCAATATTTCCAAGGAGATTAAAGAAGGAAAAAGGAAAGTAAGTGAAAACACAGGACTTTCCAAAACCGGAAACTGCAGAAAAGCTGTTAAACCACCAAAACTGTCTGCATCAGATCAACAGTTATTTAGACCATAAGAAACAGAGAAACCTACTTCTAAGACTGAACTTTGGAAAAATATCTCTGCAGAAAAATATCTCTGCAGATTTCTTTGAAAAAACTGAAAGCAGGTCTCCTAAAACGAACAGTGTAACGGGGAGCAAGGAGGCAGATGCATGCGCGGAGACAAGCGAGATTTATTAAGGGCAAATCCAAAATCAGGGTCATATCGGTCCAAAGTCCGATGGCAAACTTGGAGAGATTGTGGGATAGACATGACGAACAGAATATCCAAACACTTCCAACAGACCAATCAAACAGGCTTACACAGCACGTCCAACACAAGCCAAACAGTCAAACAGCACAAATAAACAAAGACCAGTACTACACTAACGAAAACGCAGGGCTTAAATACAAGAGGGCTAACAAGGGTTCACAAGACACAGGTGGAAACACAGATGAGAATAATCAGGGGAGGAGTCACCAAAACAAGGGGATGGACTAGGAAACCAAAACAAATGCACATGGAAGATCAAAACACAACATGAACACATGGACAGGACTGGGAGGGGCCAATCGTGACAAACAGAAGTTGCAATAAAAGTGTGAACACACCAAATACTGAAAATCTGATATAGTAGTTGTGGCTTTTGTTTAATTATGTATATATATATATATATATATATATATATATATATATATATACATTTATTATATTTTTATTTATATATGTTTTATATATGTTTTTGCCTTATTCCCAAAGTTTAATGCCCATTTTGACAGGAAATTGTAAATCCTTTTTTTTTCTTTTATTTAAACACAATGTGATGAATGTTTCTGTATTTTCTTGTCTCACTGTTCATTTCCTCTTCTGAACATCGAGGCCTTCTGTGTTCAATTCAATAAACAAATTGTTTTAATATTTGCTGTAGTCTAGTTTTGGTTTTGAGCATTATGAGGGGAGATTATGCTTGATATGAGCATTAAAGTCTGTTGTGGTATTGCAACAACTCTAATTGCAAGGGACTTTACATTCCATCAAATTAAAATCTACTGGTCCTGGATGAGGCATGTGGATGTGAACCTGAGTGAACAAAATGCTCAAAAGGAAGAAACCCTCAGACGTTCTACTTAAGATGAATCATGTAGACATGGAAGGTGATTAAGCAGCTTTCAAAGCCTCTGCCATGGCAACACTGCTGGATTATTTATCAGCTTTGTAGAGCTCTCAATTATATTAAGAAGTCATTTTCCATCAGATGTCTTAATTGTTGTAGGCTGTCCATTCCCTAATTATGAGAGGTTGTTCATTTTCTGTAATTATGAAGCGGTTGATCATTTGGGATTCCACATAAAACTGGTTGCTGCATTGAACATCATGGTCTGATTCTACATTCACAAGATGCAACACTAATTTGAGTATTTAAGCTCCAACTGTTTCACTAACAAGTAGCTTTAGTCACTTTAGGGATACAATATTAAATAAAGTTTCTTCAAGGAGGTTAATGTAGTGTGTAAACATCGATAAAGTTGCCAAAAAGTGCTGATCACACCCAAAAAATCCATACACTCCATACATGGAAACTAAACTGCAAAAACAGCCCATTTTACTTTCATTGTTTTGTAACATCATTAAAACCAACACATTTACATACACTAAGCCAATCACACGGTGTCTACTCAATGCATTTAGGCATGTAGAGGTGGTCAAGACAACTTCCTGAAGTGCAGACCGAGCATCAGAATGGGGAAGAAAGAGGACTCAAATAACCAACCAAAATCTCTGAGGAACGTTTCCAACACCTTGTTGAAAGTCTGCCATGAAGAATTAAGGCCGTTCTGAAGTAAAATGGGGTCCAACCTTTTAATAGCAAGTAAAGGTGTACGTAATAAAGTGGCCAGTGAATATATATGTGTGTATATATGCCTATTAAGCCTAAACAGTATAACCCACCCATTCGCACTGAAATTATAAAGAGTGTTTCTGTCGTCAGACTGCTTTTTGAATGAGGCTTCATACAGGGCAGCCAATCAGAACAGAGCTCATTTACATATGTCAATTTTAAAGGCATAGTCTGTTTAACTCTAATGGATATAGCGAAGCTGGAAAATGTTCATGTAAAAATTAACTATGACTGTTTTTGCTACATAACCCCACATTAATGTGTGTGGACATCAGGGAAAAAGTAAAATGTAAGAAAAATCCAGACATAGACCCTTTAACCTTTTTTGTAAGTTTAAATTCTTTTTTTAGGTAAACATATAAATGATTCTTTAAAGAATCATCAATTTAAAATGTTTTTTTTCTATGGCATCGCATTAAAGAGCCTGTTCTTTTTAAGATTAGTAATAGTATTAAGCCATGCTACTGTTGTGAACAAGCCCCATACTAAAAGGCAAATATGTAAACTGGTCAATGTGGTCAAGAGTATATTTTCTTTTAATGGGCTTCAGTGAGAGGAGAAAAATATATCAAATGGTCTGGCATGCCAGTTTGTTGACAGAACACTTTGCTTTGTCCACTATTCACTCCCCGAGGTACACAATCTATGCCATGTTTCAGTGCAGTAGAGCATTCTGCTGGTGGAGACAGGAGCAAAAGCCCTGAGTGTTGTTTGAGCGTTGACACTCAGCGCTTCATAAAGACCAGCGCTGCTTTGCCAGAAGGTCACTTTCATCCCGTTAGCATGTCTGAACACCAGCCACGTGGTTTCAGGATGTTGGCTGTCATGCGGATCACTTTCCTTCACGTGTAAAGGATATCCTGGAGTTTTACGTTCGAGAATTGGATGGTCTATAAAGGAAAATCCCACCCACTCCACAAAAAAGTGTCTACGTAGTTCCAACGCTGAGATGTAAACAAAGTAATTCAGAGTGGTTTGGTGTGAAACACTTCACTGTAAAGAAACTCACTGATATGTTTAACCCCTTTGTGATAGGAACCAGGGGTTGTTATGTCTACAACACAAATATAGCTTATTATTATTATTATTATTGTTGTTATGCAAGATGAACAGTGAATCCACATGTCTTTGCTTTTATATGTAATGTTAATGATGACAAAATTATTAATGGATTTTTCTTTGGGAGACAAATATATTCCAGAAGTATTTGTTAAATATATTTTTGAAATGCATTTATTTGTATTGGTAATTATATTTTTTTAAATTGTATGTAGTTTTAATCGTACTGACACCTTGTACTTTGCATTAGTAGACACACACAATGTATTTCAAATAAACAAGATATCAAATCATAAGTGCAGTTTCACAGTGTATCAATATATACAGCACTACAGCCTTTGCCATCTTAAAGGTTCATTTCTGAATGTTTAAAATGAACATACTAGAGTACAAATTAATTTCAAAAGGTTTTCCAAACAGTGCATTAGACAAGAATTTGTGTATTTTCATATATTTTCAAATGTATTTGATTAATACATTTGCATACATTTTTTTTCTTCTGTCTTTGACAGCAATCAATGTATTCATAACAATTTTATGTTATGGCCTTATGTAGAATATCTTTTAGGGGCATTATAAGTTTCAGACGGTTCCTATAATATATTATGACATGATGCCTAGACTTCATCTCTTTCTATCTTTTTTACAATAACATCCATTCAGTGCTACATCAACTAGTTAACGTTTGTTCCTTCTTCTGTAAAGCTGCCATATTGGAGGTATGAGAGGATGTTTTTGGAGTAACATACATATAAAAGAGAGAATGTAGTCTTAGAAAGAACTATGTGGAGGTCTTTCTTGTGGGATTGAGTAGATGGCCCCTATTTTAACCAGATGAGATGAATTTATCCACATTTGTTTGTTTTACACTCCCGGCTATATTTATCCATTGCAGTGTAGGAAACTGTCTCTCAGTAGTTACGTAAGGTAATGTGATGGGAATTTTAAATCATTTCTTTGGAATCCAGCGAAACTAACTTGCATGACAAAGAAAGGGAGACAAACTCAGTCTCGGGACCTGCCTGGAAATCCTCTACAGTTCTGACAGCTCGTCACATTCAGAATGTCGTCTGCACACGGAAAACAGACTTTATCCATTTTCTCAGGTGTGCTGTGTTTGGCTGAAAAGCTTGTTTGAAGTGGTAGGTGTTAAAGCAAAGGAATAAACCACACTGAGGTTTATGGTCACATGAAAACAAATCACTGTGCTTTGATATGACACCCCCCCCCCCCCCACACCCCTTGCATCAACTGACATGAAATGTATTTATCTAAATCATTGCATGCAAATAAATGATTTAATCACAGAAAGCTAGCTGTTTGCTTGTTCCAAAGAGGTCATGTTCTAGGTTGCTTGCAATTTCAGAATCTTCTGCAAAAGTGGAAAAATGCCCCCAAGATAATATTGGCCTTGTCGTTTTTTCAGACTGATTTAATTATTTGCCTTGGCATAGTGTTTTCATCATTTGTACTGCAGAGCAGGGCATTCTAAGTGGCGTGGGAAAATGCATAAAAACACATTAGTCACGCAATACAGTTTTCTAACACAGCTCGGAGTCAAACAGAACGCCAATATGGCCGCATTGCTTGACTAGGCATGCTGTGTAGTCTTTACAGCAACATCTTGGGTCAGCTGGCTTCGCATTTAACAGCATATTTGTTTTTCATTTGTTGAGGGGGCATCAGCCCATTAATCAAGGACTGAAGCTGAAAAGTCACAAGTCACAAATGCTTGTATATATTCTAATATTTGTATTTTTATCAGTACAAAAAAGGGTTAAAATAACACTTTCTTCAATTGTCTTCCATTAAAAATGTTTCCTTCTCCTGTAAAATTCCCTTTTTGGAGATACGAGTGTTTATTCCAACAGCAGCACTACATCAATATATATTTGTATTATTTATAGTGATCATCAGCAATAATTATAACCTCGAAAGATTATATTCTTAAGAGAAGAACAAGTCAATTACCCGAGGTTGCTCATTTTCTGGTCCATGCAGTACTTTTATGAAAATAACATTAAGGCATAAAAATGATCTCATGCTTCAAATTTGTGAAATGAGCCACAATTGGAAATTGATCGTATAAATCTATTTCCAAATGATATTAATACTCTGTAATGTTGGCCAAACTTAAATAATGCTTTTAGAGGTCAAATTTGAGACTAAAATACTTGGACTGGCCTTCATGTACTTGGCATATTCAAAACGTTCATATCTCACATAATTATCAGCTACATGGCATCAACCACAAAGGGGTTGTTCACTGTTATCAAGCAATTTTATTTACACTACGTTGTTTAAAATTGAATAAACATTCGGCGTATTTCTTTTGTTTCTTTGATTATATCTATTAATTTGCTTACAACATGCTTGAGATTCATGAAGAAAGCCTCACTTATTACTTGGCCTTGGGCGCACAAAAGGACATGGAGAAAAGAAGCCTTTCCTGCATCATTAAAACAGTTTGGTTTTACAAGCCGTGTTTGAAAAAAACATTGCTTCAATAAAACCACAGACATTTCTGAGATGTAATACTGTCCATATAGTGCAGTGATTGAGGCCTGTTCAAACTTATTCCACAAAACGAGACAATTTAAAAGTCTTTGCTCACTATCTACATTTACATGTACACAATAGCCTGAAGAAAATGGGTCTGTATAAATGACTACTGCTTTTCCAGTTCCGTTTACAAAAAGCCAGCTCAGTTTCACTTTTGCCCCTTTCATGATGCAGGTTTATCCATGTATGAGTTTCCCTCCATTTACAACTATCTATGTATGATTTGGAGTTTTACCTTAAAAATTTGAACTTTTACATTACCTTACACAGTTGTGCACATACGCTTGAACACCCCTGGTCAAATATCATGTTTTGATTTTGTGAAAATAAGTGTACATCCTCTACAAAGAAGCTTGAAGGTGGCATTTTTCTGCTCAGTTTTAATAAACTGTTTGTATTTATTTGCTGAATGTAACATAATGGAAAAAATAAAATGTAAAATATTAAATGTGTAAAATTTACATACATCATCTTGTTGGATGAGTATGAATTGGGTTTCTGACTTTGACTGAGAACAGTTCTTGATGAAAGAACACCACTCTTACCAAAGGGACACTCTTACCAAAATCTGTTGAAATAATTTTTTTTACTGCTAGCTGGCTAACGCAGAAGATAAGAGCTAATGTTACCGCCAATTTTACCGTAACAATTTGCATTATGCATCCTGGGTGTTGTAGTAAGAGAACGCTGATGGATGAATGAAAGCACAAAAAGAAAAAATCTGAAATTCTGTCAGACCAGTGAGGTCGAAGAATGCAATGCTGAGCTACAGAATATTACAAACCACAACAAATACTATATTAAATGGGACGTCAAGGCTAGAACACCCCTTTTAATAGTTCTAATAAGTTCTCAGTACCCTCAGACCCAAGCTGGTGGCTACTAATTTAAGCTATCTCAGCTGCTTGTTTCTTACGAGGGCTTTTGTGTTACGTGTGGACTAGAGCCATCTCATCTCCTGGCGGCTGTGTATATGTTGCCAAACATTGGAAAAGGAAACCGCCCCCAAACTCAGCCCAATTAAGGGTGCGATTAGGGCAGTAGAGCGTAATATGAGGTAGGTCAGTGGGGTTCTCTGGAAAAGCTGGCAAATTATCATCCTCTCAGGCAATATCAGCCCAGCTTCCGCCACCAAAATACTAACCTTTAGTGTTTGAAGGGAATTGGACAGACTGGTCTCAGATCAGCATTAAAATAGGCTTTCTACTGGCACTGCTTAGTGAAGCCTCGCCAGAAGATGCTATCAGTTAAAGCGCTCCTTCCTTTCAGAGAATGTGAGTAGAACACCAGCAGGCATGGCCCTAATTATGGGGCTTATATGCAGTTTTGTGCAGCGAAAAGAAAGAGCGATTCAAAATCTGTGATGAAATTATAAGCCCATCAGCAGTTTTAATTTAATATAAGAGGAGCTGAAGTAGGTCTTCAGAAAACCATTTTAGAGCCTGTTGCACCTACACTAATCTTGTTTGATATTTAGTTTCATTCCTGTGAGGGACATTAGGAGCAGTAAATGAATACTAGACCTATTTTTTCAGAATTGTAACCCTCCTGGAATTCTTCTTGTGTTCAAAGGAAATATTATCACAGAGGTACTTGCTTCAAAAAAAGCTGGAATTTATTGGCCAATTACTAATAGTTCACTATCAAGAGCTGAGAATGTTTACTTTGGGTTCTTCTTAGTGTCTGAAGATGGAATTTAGTTTGATCAAGCAGATTTTTTCCAGAACACGTTTCAAATTTTATGGATATCTCTGAGGTCATTTAGATTAACTACACTGATAATCAGTGGTCTCCTTTTGTAATCTAGCATGAGGTCCACTTATGACATTTGTGTGGTTTTGTGTACCAAAAACAACCATAATTAATTTAACCAATATTCCAACATCTTTTTGTCCCTTAGTATTGGAACATTTGGCTGTTTTGTTGATGTGCCTTTAAGACGGATATATGTATATCGCCTCTGTTCTGATTCTAGGCTGAAACACTCCTTGTAACCTCAACATAAATGGGCCGGGTTAAACTGCTGTAGGCTCAACAGGTGCATATCACTGTCGGAAGAAAACCTTGTATGTCCAATTTTTGTTGTTTTTTAGTTTTGACAGAATTTGAAAATATTTGTTGCCCTTTACATTGTATGGAACTTTAAAGATGAATGGACCAAAACAACTAACTAAAATGATTTGGAAAAAAGTCTGGTTCCATCGACTTACTTTAAATGTAAAGTAGGTTTTTTCCTTCTCCTGTAAAGTTATCATTTTGGAGTTATAGGGTTTTCTCCCAACAACAGCGATACATGTCAATGTGCCATTTTTGCAGCTTAGTTTCCATATACAGACTGTACAAATTAGTACCTTTCAAATTAAAATTTCAAAAATGTTCACATGCTCTATCCAGCTCTTTTTTTTTTAATTGCTTACATTATATGGGCCCTTACATTCTATAAATCCCTGCTTATTGACATGATTGGAATGGTAACAGTGGTCTTTACTAACTCTCCCTCCTGGAACTTGGTGACTTTGCTTGCATAAAATCCATTAACCCCCATTAATTAATGTTGTCTCCATGTAGAAACCGCTTAGGGATTGTGAAGGGGGAGCTGATGGCTAAAGCATGGGCTGCCTTATCATAAAGCAATTAGTTTTGATACTGAGACAGTTTTGTCATGGGCCGTTGAGAAGGTTTTGGCCCATAAAAGCCTCGTTAGTGCAATTATTGCTCAAGCTGAACGCCTGTCTTGTGTCCAGTGCGACTTTCATAAATATGAGGCATTACAAAAGGAGTCTCAGTTTATTGTTACTGTGTTAATTTGAAAGCCAATATAAATGTATTTGAATGTGAGTTTTTGATGGAGCTGATGGAGTTTTTTTGCAGTATCTTATTTAATAGGCCAAGAATCTTGCTTTGAATCTGTTTTAAATAATCAAAATAATAACAGACCTAAGATTACATTTGGAACACATTTAGAGGATCTTTTAGACCAATGGTTACTAACCTTGCTCCTGGAGATCTAACTTCTTGAAATCTTCTTGATCTAGCTACCTGAATCTAACTCACCTGATACAGATAATCAAGCAGACAGATTATTTGGACCAGTTCAATTGGGTTCAAACTCTTTCAGTAAGGTTTGTGACCACTGAGGTTCTTAATGCTTGTCCTGGAGTGCTACTGTTGTGCACGTTTACCTGCTCAAAACACATCTCATGCAACTACTACTACAACATGCAGGAATGTGGTATTGAGAACCACTGTTTTAGTTCATGTTTTAGCTCCTACTAGGCTTGTTTCACGTTAAACCACATAGTCAAAGCTCAAATACTGAATTCACAATCAATTTAGTGTTCATTTGCGTCCAGCTGAACTTCAGTGAACACTGTAGGTGTTAATGAAACAATACTTGTGTAATCCTAACACTAGGTGCTAATTCAATACTTTGAGTCTTGCTGTGGCAGTTTAATCCATGTCTAGAAAGCTTTGTTTACAGTACTGTGCAAAACCACCATTCCACCAGACCACAACTCATTCATTCTAATTCCCTGGCAAAACAGCCAAAAAGTTATTTGTTTTTCCAAAACAATATCTGAAGATTATCTGTAAAACTAACTAAAATAAGGAAGGGGAATGTCAAAGGAAAATGAGTGAAAAACAAGGTTTCCAAAACTGGAGTTGGACAAAATGGTACTTCTAACAACCATGAAAGTGGTTTCTGTCCATCCTTCTACTGTAAGAAGACAATCTCAACTCTATGAGTCTGAAAGAATGTGTAACTGTCAAGAAGGTATTAAAAAGAAAGGGAAATTTAGCTAGTCAGAAAGAAAATTTGCCAATCAAACAAAGAATCTGCTGGTGGTCTCAGAACAATGGACTGACCACCCCAGTGTCCAGTCCTCAACATCACTGCATGTGTTTGAAAATAATGGGATTGGTAGAAGCAGAAAATGCAAACAACTTCGAGGACTGAGGTGTGAAAAGCATCCCTGCAGATTTCTTTGCAAAACTCAAAGTCTCACAAAAAAATGAAAGCTAAAATGTGGGCTGAATAAATATTGAAGAATCTGATATTACATTTCGTTATTAAGGCTCCTGTGTTAAATATATGTTTTCTGTTTCTTTCCTGACACTGAAAAATAAAAAAACTTGTACGTAATGACGACTTTGACTTAAGTCAAAATGAATAAATAATGGGTGGTCTCTGACTTTTGCACAGTACTGTATATGTAGAAGCCTACGTTTAGAAGCAGTCTAGTCCATGTCTAGAACACTGGTGTTATGTATGACTATGCAAAGCCTTAATATAACATTAACATTACTTCCGTCTGGATAGCTACAAACTATTACCTCCTCAAGCACACCCCCAATTACACGGACAAGCATCTCAGCCATCGGCTCTGCACACACAGGATTTTACTCAGACATCATTGTGGACTCACCTGTGCTTTTACACACATTACTGCTCAGAATCAAAGCCATATAAGCTGCATTAAAAAGGCCTTTTCATCTAATGATGTGTCTCGGATCAGGTGTGTAAGAATAACTCTTTACAGTATAAAGGTATATTCAGGAAAATTAAGGAAAAAGGGAACACTATATAATATGCACATCCAGTTTTTGCACTGAACCATTTTCGATGTATAAAAATGCTTGTTACCTAAAAATCTAATTTACACAATTTTTCTCTGACCCTGAACAAAGTTAAACAACCAAGACGTGTTTAGTGTCTGGGGTAGGCTTCTTCAGTACTGCACTGAAGCTAATACTTTGGCTAATGTAGCTAAAAAGCAGCGGAAGCTTAAACACAACAGCACTGTGCAAACTTCACCTCTAAATCATTACACAACATCCTCAAGCTGTTTTATGCTGTTAATTAACCTCAAAAGGAGTTATGTTTTTTTTTATCTGTCTACACAGACAAAAATCTCTGCACAAACATTTTTATTGATATAAGTACTATACACAGAACCACATAAGCAAGTTTGGGGTTACTTGAAGTGGCTCAAGGCAAGGGTGTAATGATTTAAACATATGGTTTGCATGATGTTAACTGGTGGAGTATTGGCTTCCATCACTTAGCTAGCCAGTGCAAAACTGAAGAAGCAAACTTCAAACACCAAACACTGACTGGCCACCTAAATTTGAGGCAAATCTGATTTTTGGCCTACCTCCCTCCCTAAGCATGTATGTGGATGTCTTAATTTTTATTTGCCAAATGCTCGCCCTGAGTGATTCTCAGAACATTCCTAAGTGCCCAGATGGTACACATTTGTCCTCAATCCCTATGTGTTGCAAGCTGGGGTTGCAGCAAAAATGTGGACTGTCTGGGGGGCCCCAAGGACTGGTTTGAGAATCACTGCCCTAACTGATAGAGGCAAACTTGGGGGGCTCAAAAAAAGGGCAACAAAATAGTCCACACATACCCAAAGGCAGCACAAAGAAGAACGGCAGCCAGCACAGCACGAACATCCCAACCACGATAGCCAGGGTTTTTGCTGCCTTCTTCTCTCTGGAGAACTTCATGAGGCGCACAGAGAGCGAGCTGCGAAAGGGCTGGCCCCTGCCCCGGCTGCGGCTCTGCTCCAGAGCCTCCTCAGGCAGGCTCCTGCAGTGGATGCGCAGCACCACGTCCGTGGAGGTGCCCCTCTCGCGTTTCACACCGGCTTCCAAGCTCCGGCTGGTTCGTCGGGCCACCACATACACCCGAAAGTACATGACCAGGATGACAGATAGTGGCAAGTAGAAGGAAAAGAGTGAAGAGAACAGGGCATAGCCTGGTTCCTCTGTGATGCTGCAGACACTTTCGTCAGCTGGCGGTGGCTCTTTCCAACCAAGGAGCGGACCAATGGAGATGACAGCAGATGCCACCCAGATGACCACTAGGATGACACCTGCCTTCCTCTCTGTCATGATGGTGGGGTAGCGCAGGCAGTATTTGACCCCAACATACCTGTCCACAGAGATGATGCACAGGCTGAGGATGGACGCCGTGCAGCACAGCACATCCACTGCTGCCCAGATGTTGCAGAATGCCCGGCCAAACACCCAGCAGCCCAGCACCTCCAGCGAGGCGCTGAAGGGCAGCACAACGACCCCCAGCAGAAGGTCAGCTATGGCCAGATTCACAATAAAGAAGTTAGTGACTGTCCTTAAGTGCCTGTTGCACAGCACTGATAAAATGACCAGAATGTTCCCCACGATGGCCACCGAGATGAAAATGGCCAAGAAGACCCCCACAGCCACCACCTGGGGCTCCAAAAGGACGATAGTGCACGTCACGTTGGTTCTTCTGGTGGTTCTATTCTTGAGAAAAGGCTCCACATCCAAAGTCTCATTGAAGGCTTCAACTTCACTGGAGGACAAGACATCCTTACTCTCGTTCACCAACTTAAAAAATGGCATTTTTAACACCCCATCCAGGCAAAAAGTTTCACTGCTCTGGCTCGGCGCAGTCGACGGGCATTGTCAACACGTCCAAGCCCGTCTCGTCTCCCTGTCCCAAGCTGAGTTCCTCAGCAAACCTCCACTTGGCTCGCATTGGGTCTGATTTCTCATCCAATCCGCATCCGTTCTGAACCATCACATCTTTGGGCCAAAGTTTTCTCTTTGCACCTCCAAAACCATCCAGATGTTCGCTTTCAGGACTGTCTGAGGTAGAGAAAGATGTTGGAATAGACTGCAGCGCTGCAGCGCCAGCGCACTGTCACGTTTCTACAAGTGGCATCTTCAGCGGAGCGCTCCAAACTGGATTAAGCGCATACCGTGTTTTTTCGCACCCGTTTTCAGATAACCACCACCCCTTTACGTTGGGATTGGCTAGAGTGTCCAGTCTCCCGCGCTGTGCTTGGGTAGATTTGGATGTCGGTTGACGTTGTCATGCGCTGAATTTAATCTATGAGCCAATCCCAGCGCAGGAGGAGGGACTATCCGGAAAACGGGTGCGGATAAAAAAAATCCGATTTAGCTGCTGCAATTCCCAACCGGACCAGCAGAGGTCGTTCGGTGCTGTATGACTGTATGACAAATGGTCATTTTAATACAAAAGTATTTGCAGTGCTGGAAAAACAACATCTATTTGTTTTCTTTCAAAGCCATTTAACATACACGGCCAACCTTAATATGTTCAAAGCAAAAAGAACATACTTTTTTTGACAATTAATTAATTGATTTAATTTTGTAGATACATATTATTAAACTGTGACTCCTTATTAATTTTCATTATATACACAAATGAAATGTTTTTACATGGCTTGAAATATGTTGTAGCCTGTAATATAAGGCAAAACGTCAAAGGAGCTCAAGCAATGTGGGGTTAAAAAAGGGAAAAAATATTCATGGGTTGAATAATAGAGACTGAATTAGAGCTGTTTCCACTGACGCAGTGCAGCTGCCGCCCTTGGGCCCAGCACGCATAGTTACACAGCGAAAGGGATGGGTCTTTACAAGCCACCAGGGGCCCTTGATGAGGGGTTAAGATCTGTGGATAGGACAGTTATGGGAAAATAACACTGACCAGTGTCAAAAAGAAGGCACAATACTATTGGGAAGACTTGCAAATGTGACACTGTCACTGAAAACAAAGTAAACATGCTGCACACTTGCATGCTTGTTTATTCCAGGCAGTCAAGTTCTATTTGTCATCAGTGAAGAAAACTATATGTTGCTACTACCGGCATTAAATAGAAATCATTTCTACTTGAACTCACTACAAGCTTGGACAAGCTTTACAGAATGTTGGCAAAAATCCCACTGAAGCTAATGAGCGTTTGTAGTACACAACATATTTTTTGTCAAAATAGCCTGATTCAAAGTGTAAGATTAATGAGCCCATGTCATAGAAAATCAAATTCAATCAAAGTTTCAAAACATACCATTCATTCCCCAGTGTATACAGTCCAAATATGGAAACTGAGCTGCAAACAGTCCATTCATGCTGATGTTACAAGAAGTGTTTCAGCCTGGACTGCTTTTTTGAATGAAGTGCAATACAGGATAGCCAATCAGAAAAGAGACAGAGTCTTAAAGAGACAGTAAGATAAAAGAGATTGGAAAATGGACATATTTAAAAAGATCATGACTGGTTTTATGGTTCATAATATAGTATACGGGCCTTTAGTAGTTTTTAGGCATTTGATGGATCAGACTGTTAGGACAGAATGAGGGTGAAGTTTGTTGTGTGATCCAGCTAATATTTGCACTGTGGCAAAGCTTCGTTTTAGCTTAGCTGCGCTTAGTTTTGGTTAGCCACAATAATATATAATCCAGCTTAGTTGGTAGCATTTTAAACTGGAGACTGTATTATGTAGTGACTCTAAATAAAGTGAACCGGAATTTCATATTAGGTTGAATGTGATTTTTGCCAGCATTCTGTCAGGCTTTTGTGACCCAGCAACAGTTGAAAAAAAGCATTTACAGACAAATCCCACAGTGGAATTGCATTCTGATCAAGTGATCTTAAGAAGTGACACCATTTCATGAAATAACATCACACCGCATTTAGTCACCAGGACTAAAATTATATGAAAAATGTGTTTTGAGCACTTTTGATTGCAATCAGTGATTGTGTTGGAATTTTTTGTGAGGTTTAGATTAGATCTCTCGAAAGCAGGGAATAAATGAACAGAGGAGTGTCTTACTTTTAAATAACTGGAAGTTTGATTTTAGTTCTCACTGTCCCTTAAGCGAGGCACATCAGGCCAAAGTGGCAGCATTCTAAGGGGTACCTCCGTAATTGGCATCCTCAAGACTCAATTTGCAAGTCAGATCGGCTGGACAGTCCTCAGAGAGGCCTTTCTGTAGTCCTGCTCAGTAATGCTGGGACGAGTTCCATCTCGTCTTATGCTCCTGGCTGATCAGGGCTTTGGTGGTTTACACCACCAAGGAATGATTCTTTTTTCTTTTTAGGCCATTACGCAATAATTTGGCCATTTCCCCGTTTAACAGTAGACAGAACGACTGGCTGATTTTCTGCAGGTGTTCACGTCTGCGTAAGTATGTAAAATACCCATATGATGTGTGCACTTTTGAAAACACTGTGGAATTCCTTCACTCCCAGTGTAAAGGCATTTCACAGAATATGTCAGAAATGACTTGAGCTACAGAACATTCTTAAAGATGACCAAACCATAGCAGTGACAAGAAAATGAAATGATGTCTGCCAGCAAACGCAGTCAATTGCCATTACATTTTATCTCAAATCTTTATTTTATCTTTATTTTAGCTCAGTGTGCATGCTTACCCAGACTGAGTTAATTTAATTTAGTTGACTGTTTATTCTGTCAGATTATGCACAAAAAACATTAATCTGAACTAAAGAAACATGCTTTGTACCAGAGTTAGCTCATGTCAATCTAAAATCCTAAATTCCACATTAAAGCAATAAAAATAATGAGACAGATACAATATAAAACACAATAAATACACGCATACATCCTGTTTATGATTACACCTCCACCCATAAACAGATAAATCTCACTCTTTGCCTCTCTCCCCTAACCACCACATATATGATTATCACATTTACAGTATGTAATATAGCGAAGATGGAATACAAATTATCATTGTGTCTAGTTAAATAAAAGCAAACTTGATTTATTGCTTAAAATCCAATGGCCTCATTACACTTCCTCATTGTTTGTTGATTAATTAAAGGGCCCATATTATGCAACACTGAATTTTTACTCCCTCTGGAGTATGTAAACATTGCTAAAGTTTCACAGTGGTCAATTTTCTGCCTAGTCCATGGGGTCTGTTTTGAATTAATTAATTTAATGTCACAACTGATGCAAATACACATATCCTCTCATTTAGCCTAGAGCCTAGTTTTGCCCCACTTAAAACTCACATTGTAAGGAGCATTTCGGCTCTTTATGTGAAGAAAACCTGGACAAGAATTACAACCAGACTGAACTAAGAGAGCTATAAAGCATAGAGGTGGAAACATCAACGTCTGGGGCTGTCTTTTTTATAATGGTTAACTGTAACAACAATACTGAAGTAATATAAAAGAAACAATTGCAGTTTTGTGACAGTCTGTTCAAAATAAATGACACTTTGTTTGACATTTTCCCCACACAGTGAGCTTCAAACATTTTTAAGTATTGCTCAAATGCCCAAATATATTTTGGAGCCAGTCTATATCACTTTCCACAGCACAATACCAAACACAGCCTGTTTAATTCTAAGGGATAAAGAGAGATTTGGAAATTTGGATTGTAAAATTGAATTTTATTTTTGCCACATAAACCCACACAAACGTCACAAGTGAACCTTGGGGGAAAACATAAAACACAGGAAAAAAGCAGAATATGGTCCATTTAAAGTGAATAACCACATTTCAGGTAGTTCAGTATATGTTTTTTCTTTTAGATTGAAATGAAAGAAGATGTTGGGCCCCTCTTTCCTTTTCTAAACAACCAGTTAAATGTCCCTTTCAAATCGTATGAAATTATCCAAATCAGTGACTCCAGCTGCATTGGAAGCATACTCGCTGTTATTTCCACTGGAACAATGTTTGTGCATCTGTCACATCCACTGCCATTACTCTTCCCTTATCTGAAATGTTTATGGACGGCAGCTCTCTTAAAGCCTCCCAGCCTGGCCCTCCTCTCCATTACTGAGAGGTAATAGACACCCCCCCCAAACCTTCTCCTGTTCAGCACTCTCCAGTAGCCTACTTCACACTGCTCTGCTGTGTTCTCAGTGCCAGATCTTTAGGATTTGAAGAGGCTTGTAGAGTTTTGTTTGTTTTTGCTCCTGTCTTTTTTTCAAAATCGGAAAGTCATGGGTAATCTGCACTTTGCACAAATGTTTTGAGGCAGTTCAAGAGCACATAGGTTGTTTAGATGTGTAACACCGGGGAGTGAGGAGGCAGACGCATACGCGGAGATATGCGACTTTTATTCAGGGCAAATCCAGGGTCATAATTTAGACAGTCCAGGCGGGGTCAGACATTACAGACAAACCAGAATCACACAATAAACTATCAACACGATCATACAGTTCAAACAAAGACTAGTAACCAGACAGGGGAAAACACAGGGCTTAAATACATAAGAGTAAACGAGGGACAGGTGGAAACACAGGTAGAGACAATCAGGGGCGGAGTAACCAAAACAAGGGGCCGGACTAGGAAACCAAAACAAACACACATGGATAAAGAAGTAAACAAAAAGCACATGGACAGGACTGGGAGGGGCCAATCGTGACTAGATGCAGCATGACATTCCAGCAGGGGGGTAAATATAGTTCCATTGATGCACACTTTAAGGTGGCCAGTCTAACTAAAAAAATCTAAATTTTCTAGAATTTTGGTTTTAGTCATGTGAATTAGAAATTCTTGATTATATACAGTTGCGATTAATTATTAACCATAGCCCTTCAGAACATTCTTATGAATGTATAAGTGCTTGTCATCAGACGTTTTGTTTATCTTAGGAAAGATTTTGTGAATATGGCCCCAAATTCATATTCTGGTTCTGACTCATACAGTGTCTGTGTTAATGTGGTCCAAGATCCAAAGATTTCAGCTTTATATATATATATATATATATATGGTAAGTGTGAATTGGTTAGATGGCTGTTCCACTTCCGTTGTTGTCTTTCTGCGTTCTGCTGTCCTTGAGCCCCCCCACTACCCATGACCCCCTCCCCAGAGAGAAAAAAATCCCTGGTATTTCTTTTGATGGATTATAGTCCAGTTTCAGTTCTCTCATCCAAGAGCTAGTGAGAATTCATGCATTTTTTGGGAGAAGTATGCCAAGGCCTTGTGTGTTTTGGTATGTCTGCAGGATTTCACCTTGTGACCTCTGCATGGCTTTCACTCCACAGTCAGGCATCTTTTGTTTACATGCTTTTTTCCTCTTGAATGAACAGCATCTTGTCAAATAGCACACTGATAGCTATTTAAATGTCTATGGCCTGTTCTAAGCTGGGAACCATCAAAGTGTATTACATTTAGAACGCAGACAGGCAGCCTAAAATAGTGTCTTAGGTAGTGTACCACATGTAACATTATTTAAGGATAGTTAGGTTGTACAATGCGAACTGGTAGCTAGAAGCTTCCATTAGTTGCTAGATATATTAGCCTCACTGCTCATGACACAGTGAATTCTTTAAGAAGCAAGCTTCTAAGACTGAAAAATTTTTAATAATAATGGGAACATTGTTATACAGCAAAATTTAAACGTCAAGATGGTGAATTACTAGTATACTGTATGCTTAGCTCTGTGAGTTTATTTTGTCCATTTTGGTCTAATACATCTTACACACCACATAAGCAATTCTATTTGAGATTACTTAACAATATGCACTTGCTGTATTAAGATTACTATAAGCTTCCATCTCTTGTAAGCTATATTAGTCCTTTGGCTCCAAGACAAAAGTAAACAAGGAAATAAACACCAAACATGCCTACATTTGGGGTAAGGGGAAAGTTGCGCACATTAGACTTTAAAGTATTGCTGGAGGTTAGCTCTCCAGGTTTGGTATGTCTACAGGATTTCACACTGTGACCTCAGCATAGCTTTCGCTCCACAGGTTGACATCCTTGGTTTTATTTTCTTGTTCCCTATTCTAAGCAGCATCTTGACGAATACCAAACTACCTATCTAAATACCCTCGACATGTTCTAAGTGAGGAGCCCACAATGCACTCCATTTAGAAGCGGATAGACAGGCTAAAATAGCCTCTTTGGTAGCACACCAAATGTAACACTATTCAAGGACTCATAGTTTAGCTGTTTGCAAGAAGCTAACTGGAGCCGATGAGCTTCCTTCACTTGTTAGTTACGTTAGCATCATAGCTCATAAAGCAGTGCAAAACTAAAGAGATCAGAAGACCGCGGACATGTGTATCGTAGTTTTGGTGCCACAATGGTTATGTCCTTAACAGTATGTTATAGAGTTTCAGAAAGCATATAAACAAGTCTAGCGAGATTAGTTTTTACCCCAAAAGGTGGCAGGTTTGTGATGATTTAAGCACACAGATCCTAATTGGTGGGGTATTAGCTTTCATTACTTGTTAGCTGCATTACCCTTGCAGTTCCAGTGCAAAACTAAATACGCAAACATCAGGCATCAAACGTTTTACTGATTGATAAATTTGAGGTGGAAATTGTGTACATTAGATTTTGGCTGTGTCTGGAAGCTCTCCAATTTTGGTATGCCACCTTTTGACCTCTGCATAGCTTTTACTCCACAATCTGGCATCTTTATGCTTTTTTTTCCCTCTATACAGTGAGTAGCATCTGGCTAAATACCCTCAGCCTGCTCTAAACCAGGATCCATCAAAGTGTGTTCCATTTAGAAGGCAGACAGTCAGGCTAAAGCAGCGTCTCTTGTAGCACACCAAATGTAACACTATTCAAGGACTCATACTCTTGCCTTTCTGGCAATGACACTCCACTTCACCCCCATCTACTTTTGAACAACGTGACGCTTTCTGCGCCGCTGGTGACAGGACCATGTTCTTGTGCCCAGGACTGATGCAGTCACCACAAAATAAGCCCCAGGCGCTGGGACTGCACTGATAAGGGCCATCATCATCTCACACACCGGGGTCCGTTGCCTGCTCACAGCTGTGGCTGGCCATTCACAGTCTACATGATCTGAGACCAGGTTTCGGATTTCTCCTGCACAGGCTGTGGTTGGGATGTGGTTTTATGAAGCTGGCCTTGGATCAGTGCTAAAAGAACCTGTTCTCCCCAGAGCTATTCTGAGTTTATATTTCACGGCTCACTAATGAGGCATCCACACCTCACTCAGCCATACCATTTGTGTCTTTTTTTTGCAGCAGAGCATTTGCATTTCTAATTTAGCTGCCGAATCCCCAAGCCTAGGTTAGATGTCACTACACCAGGTGCACTTGTGTCAGTTTATTCTGTAGATTTCACAGTGTGATAGCATAAACATGCACAACAAACCCACACACTTTTAGCCAATAGTTATTTCTCTGGCACCAGAATTTCTTTCGCTGCTCTCGTCTTGGCTGCCACAGTCTGAATCCATTACCTCGGAGAGTGATGCGGAAAATCCCAGCTGCCAATCAGCTAGCTGATAGAAAATCTGATCTGTCACAGAATGTTATTTTAAACCTATGGGCCTCATATACCACAGATCAGGTATCTCCGACCAAGCTCCCTCAGCTCCTGGAGAGCTAGTTCAGACTAATCTGAAACACCTGGTTCCACTAATAAAGATCTTGTGGAACATCTCTATATCTATGCTACAGCATGCAGGGTTAAAATGTGGCTAATCTCTGTAGGAGGTAGCTCTTCAGAAGCTCCCCTGAATCTTTTAAGCCTTTGGCTGAGTTCAGTTCTTGTCTAATTTTAGCTACAAGCATTATCATTTGCATGAAATGTTATCTTGTTCTATTAATGAGCACCAAAACATCCATTAGCAGTCTAGCGTTCAGTTATTTGATGTCTAGAGATTAGCTCTTCTTATAAAGGACATGACCTGTCTTCATTGTCAGTCCTATACTTAAATTCTAATTCCAATATACAGACCTTCAGCTTCGGTCAAAGGCTTGGGGACACCTAGCATTTCTAAATGTTTTTGGTAAATGAGCATGTTTTCTTTGTCATTTTGCTTAATGGAAAATTCAACCAAACATTTTTTTTAATTCTGCATAAATAAACGACTAAGATGCAAACAAAAGCATTCAATGTAGCTTGATCTGAAATGCTCTGTTCTAGAGAAACTCGAGTCAAAATTGTTCTCAGTGGTGGTGATAGGAACCAGACATCTGAAGAGTTCAGTGCCTTTAAAAGTTAAAACCAATGCCCCCAACATTTTACCATTATACACACACACACGGACACATTTTCTAAGCCACTTCTTCATCAGGGTCGCAGGACCATTATAAACATTGCATGTTAAACTAAGACATGTATAGGTTCACTAGTGCTTTTGGATGGTAAGTGAAAACTAAAAAAAAAACAAACAAACATTTCACATCAAACCACTCAATGACTCTAATCACTCAAATCACTCTGAATATTTATGTCTCACTGACTGAATTATGTAGAAATGTTTAAACATCAGCAGACTTCCCCTTTAATATTTTCAATAGGAATCTGTTTAGACTGGTAAAACTAAGGAGCAACTGCCAAAGCCCCACTATAGACAATAACACCAAAGCTCACACATTTTATGGCCTTGTTGTGATGCCAGCACTCAAACCCTTTCTTCATGACAAACAGTGAATATAAATGGAACAAAAAAGAAAAAACAAAAACAAATAGTGTTATTCGCAGAACATTGTGGAAAAGAGGACGAAGCAGAAAAAAAAAACTATTTTTTTACAGCTTATTTAAAATTCTGTTCAGCATTAAAGTGGAAACGCTGCCAATGTTTTCAAAAGTTCTATGTAATTAAATGATTAAGATGTAAACATGTGTTCAGAGTGGTTTGGTGTGAAGTGATCTGTTCCAGAGAAACTTTCAGAGTCAGAACTGTGACAGGAACCAGACGTCCACCTCTAAAAGCTCCCTCATAAAAATTATTACATGAAATGCTTTAGACTGGCGATCCCAAGATCTGAATTATTATGAAATTTGTTCAGTTCCCGTTTAAGTTACACAGCGCGTGTGCACCACTAACGTTCTCCCCTACATCATTAAACGTGGACCAGAAACGTCTTGTAAGAAGGTGGTGACCATGAAGCCAACTCGCGTAAAGAGCACCAACACAACCTTCAGCTGGTTTCTTATTCAAGAACTGAAAGAGAATTTGAAAATGTTTCTTTTCCAATAGTTCTGACTGTTTTCCTCAGTGCCTCGCTCTGGGTCTAATGTGAATTAAGCCTGGTCTCCATCCTGTCATTATAATCGGTAGCTAGCCACTGAAAAGTTCGGTAACCGCTCAAAACGGTTTATTCTCTGCTCTTTCTCTTCATCATCGGCTGTGGCGCTGATTTAGCTCAAATTAAGAGGGGTCGAGGACTCGATTCCAGCGGCGCCGGGCGTTAATGAGCCTCAGCTGTCGCGGTGATTCTGACGGTGATTTTCCAGAATGCTCTGCCGGCCGAGTCCGAGGTGAGCTTCGACAAAACAAGCGTAGGTAGGTGAACTGACATAAACTATCGTCGGCGTTTACAAACACCTGTCATAAAACACGTCGCTAAACCTTTGCGAGAATGTATCTCAGAATAAAAGCTAAAAGTCTGTTATTTAACGCTCGTTAGTTCTAGCCTTAGTATCTAAGCCTAACGTTTTCTAAAGCTGACGGGTCGCTGGCTAACTAACCAAGCTAACGAGCTGTGGTTGCTAGGTAACCTAGCTAGGTTATCTAACGCAGTAACGCTAGCTAATGTGCTAACGTTTGAAAATATTGAACCTTTCCCCGTTATTTCCTTTTTCCTTTATGTTTGAGCTTATCAGCGAAGACAGTAAGACACTTGGAGTTTGTTCATTCTTTAGTTTAGGAAGGTTATGACAGCATTTCCTTTACATTTAACTTTTGTTTCACTGTAACACATTTAAGGGAACCGGTGCTGTGGAGAACCATTACGGGTCAGCGGGGAACCTGTTTAAAGCCTTGTATTTGTAAATAGCCGTTTTTGTTAACAAAACATATATTTACAGTTATTCTTACTTAAAGGGGGATTTCATCGACTTTTCAAAAGCATAATTCAGCGTTAAATGCAAACAAGGTCATTCGGGGCGGTTTGATGTGAAGTGGTGTATTGTAGAGACTTCTCTTTATAGTGGTGGTAATAGGAACCAGGGGTCGCTGTGTCTTCAGCGGAAATATATCTGTTTTATTTACTATTCAAAACCACAGGTAACACTTAACGTGTCGTCTGAGCTTGATGAAAGTAGTAAATCTGAAAGAAAAGGGCTATTTTGCCTTAGAGTACCCTTCATTGTATCCACTGACCATGAATAGATAATGGCTAAATAAAATACATGTGTTACAGTATGTTTAGGTCAAAATTGCATCACAAATCTACCGCTGAACAATGTCTGAGACGAGGCTGAGTGTTCATAACCATTTTCATGCAATAACTTCTGGGAAGGAGCTTCTAGAGGCATTCAACTCTAAGACGTCTGGTTCCTATCACCACCACTGTAAACGATTCTGTCTTGGTAAGTTTGTCTATAACGCAGCATTTCACACCAAACTCCTCTGAATAGTTTTGTTTACATCTCATTCACTTAAATATGCAGACATTTGCAGAAAACCCTGTACTTTTCTTGTACTTTTGTGGGTAAAAAACAGCTAATTTAAAACAGGCTGTGTTTGCAGCTTAGACTAAATGGTCTGTATGTACTGGAGAATAAACTCATAACATTTAGCACTGTTGAGATAAAACATCAGACTCTTATTTGAAAAGTAAAAAAGTGAGGAAAATGTGGCTTTCCAGTAGAATATGATAATATATAATGATTTTATAGTCAATGAGAAAGCTGTACAGTATAAATAATAAAGTTATAATAAATTTATTATATAGAATGCCTCATATCTGAGAGGTGGAGATCAAAGTTTGAGGCTCATATCTGGGTAAAAAAAAAGATTGTAAATAGATAAGTACAGTGTATTACTTATCAGTTGATAATGCCTTTTTATAACTAAACAATTTGAACTGTTGAATAAACCGTCTACAGAGAGTTTATAATAATAAAAGTATCCTAGTTTATAATATTTCACTCTTGACTGTATAAGTTGTCATGGAATAAAAAACACCAATTATTAGTCTGACAAGTGATCCCAGGCTTGTGAGCGGTAGTGAAGTGCCAGTAAGTGTAAATAGGGGGCAAAACACTCCTGCAGGGTTAAATGAAACAGACTGGTCTTAGACCAGCTCAAGTGAGCATCTTCAAACAGTGCTGTGTCCAAGTGGTCTGAGTTCTATGTTTTGTCCACAGAGCTGCAGCTGGGTCTCATGGGGCCAATGCAGAGCGGTGCCGGGGACACGGCGGTCCACGAGGTCACGCTTTTCACAGATCTCCCCCAGCAGGCGGACATCCGCATCACACAGAGTGTAAGACCTCCCTCTTTCACACACAAACACACTCATACACATTCAGATTCAGGCCCCAGTTCTGGACCCTGGCTCCAGGTCCTGACCCAGACCCCAAGTGAACAAAATGTCACACCTCAACAAACACGACACTGCACGCAAGTCTAGCATCACGTGTTTGAAAGTTTAGACACGCCTACCCATAGAAGAGTTTTCCTTATTTGTTCCTCCTTTCACAATTTATAGAACATCACTGAGCACATCACAGCATTGAAATAATGCAGTGACTAAAAATGTTAAACAAATCTATCTGCAGTGCTTTCACTAATACCGATGAGTCCATGTGGACTTAATGTTGGCTGAGCCAATATATGCACGTGTATAAACACGCTTTATGTTTGCAAGCATCTGTGTTCATGTGTCTGTGTTTATGTACCTGTGTTTGTGTGCGACCGTTTATGATTTTATGATTGAAAGGATGGTTTTGATAAACATCAATTTTACATGATCAGTAGACACTCCATCAATGTCAATTATTTTTTGATTATATTAAAATATGGCTTGTAAATATTTCCAGTTTTAAGTTTCCCTGCACAGATAAATATTGGGACATGTATTCATTCAGATATTTCTATCTATTTGGATAAGACACTACTATCTTAAACTGGCTACCAAGTATTGAAGCTCGAACTGTTTAATCGTAGTGCATTTAATAAACATAACCTACAGTCATACGCAAAAGTTTGAACACCCCCAGTCAAATTACATGTTTTGTTGTTTTTTTTTTTTTTGAGTTAAGATAAGTTAGCACATCCTCTACAGGAAAGTTAAATATGGAATTTTTCTTACCTACTGAATTTTAAATATTGAAAAAAAAAAACAAAACATAAAGTGCCATAACTTTTGAACAGGTAGCATTTTCAGTTTCATTATATTTCCTCAGTTAAATTCACCTAATAAACAGTAATTGTGCATTAAAATCAATAAAATATGTAATTTGACCAGGGGACCATTTTGCATGTGACAATATTTAAATAGTTTCATTCCAAAGTGCTGTATATCCAGTAAAAACAAGGAGAAGTTTGGAAAAAGTTACAGCAGATGTGTGATGCACTTTGGCAAGAAACACCTTTTTTAATAAAAGCGGTAGTAATCATTTATGTCTCTTGAATATGAGAAGCCTACTCTCAATGGAGATTATGAAAAAAATTAGTCACATTTAACGCATTGTGTAACAAAATCCTTATTTCATTGTAGTCTACTTTATAAACAAGACCTTTGACTAGTTAGTTTATGCTATTAGCATTGACTACATATTATTCTAGTTGACTTAAGAAATATCACCAAATTCTTTATTTGATTCTAGTCAACTTTATAAATATCACCTATAAATCCTTTATTTTATTCATTTTATGTCACCTATAACAATGTTATTTCACATATTTTAGTGTGCTTTCTAAACACAATCTACAGTTATTTTATTCTGTGTTATTCTACTTTATAAGTATTTAGGTCCATTTTGTGCTCTTTAAAGCATCACCTAAAAGCATCACCTGTTACTATTTCATCATATTCTACTTGCCACAGATATGAATGTAACATATTTTATGCTGCATGTTCCAGAATATGTATGAAATATATTGTAATATATTTCCAAGGTATTACTTTGCTGTATGAGTTATGACCATCATTTACAAATATTTTATCCTAGTGTACTTTATAAACATCACCTCTAACCCCAAGACAACTCTTGACAGTGCAAAGCAGCCCCTCCCCGTTTTTGTGCTCCAGGCCTAAAATGCAGACAGATTTTTCAGCCGGTACCTCTCCTCATTTAAAAGCTTCTTCAACTTTATGATGATATATATGTCTAGGTGCTTCTAAAAAGCTCTTTAAAAGACAGAAGACTCTCACCAGAGAGATAGGATAGATAAAAACCGGCTTCAAGATCTTTTGGCGTTATGGATGTGCAAATGACTGAAAGTATTACACACCTTCTGTCTTCCCATTAATGCTAATGCAACTGCAGGAAAGAACAGAGTGCTCCATGTGGCGCTTAATTGCATGGCATTGCATAAGATTCATTCGATGTGATTTGCATACAGGTCACTGCATTTGCTGTTATGTGTGTTTGTATGCGTGTTATAGACGTTGACCATGCATACCTTCGGTGGGTGTTTTCTATGTTCAGTCATTTATGCCTCAGATAACTTTTATTATGGGTTAATCAGATTAGTTTGACTCAGAGGAATAAAAGTTCTTGCGTAAAACTTCTTCAACGTCTGCTGTGCACCTTCTAATAAAACAAGCCCTAACAAGACATGGCAAGCTTAGTTCTGCTGGACCAGCGTTGGCTGCATGGCATTTGTGACGCATATAGCAGTAGCAAATGAATTCTCCATGGATTTGTTTGATTATTCATTTCATAATTTTCACATGATGTACCAACTGCTGGGTCATGAATTTATTCTTAACTAGCTCTCTACCTAGGTCTAAATTATAACTGACTGATATGAGCAGAGTGACATATCCGTCCATGTTGAGTCTGTGTTGATTTATACTTGCACACACACTTGCATTAACATCTAAAGTTACTCAGAATCTTGTGTAAAGTGCATTTTCTCTTGAAAATGTAAAAATGTGAGTAACTCGACAGCCTTGGTAAATCTGGGGCCATATCAGAAAAACACACAAAGGTTGAAGTGCAAAGAGGGAGAGGCGTCTTTTATACTGTGCTGTCCTGCGCTGCTCCGGACTGGTTAAGGATTCTTTTCCCGTCTGCTGAATACTACATAAATGAGTGGTTAACTGCTAACATGCCACTCACACATAGATGTAATTACATGCATTCCGTCTGGTATCCAGCTCCAGTCTCTCAGAGTGCCCTCATCTTCTTTATCCTCTAAACGGGTGGTATGATTCTTACTTAAAGGGGGATTCCACCGACTTTTCAAAATGTCTGCATAATCCAGTGTTTGATATGTAAACAAAGTCATTCAAAGTGGTTTGATGTGAAATGTAGAGACGTGGTAATAGGAACCAGTGGTCGCTGTGTGTACAACAGAAATATAGCCGCTTGACTCCTCAGATTTGAGTCGTTATCATCTAAATTTGTGTCAGTAAAGTTCTGTGGTGACCAGAGTTGGCCACATGCTAGCAAAGCTAACATTAACCAGCTAGCCGTGCCATTTAACATTTAGAAATTGGTGTTTTTTGCAATCTGACTGGTCACCACTCAGCTCATTTGCATAAAATTAGCCTACAATGAGATAGCAGAGAGAGGATGTGCCAGTGGTGTCAGTTATTTGCATTTATTGTAGTGCAGTATGACAGATTCTGTATGATGTAAAGTATCCAAAGATTTCAGATAGAGAAAAGCCAAATCATTTAGCATGACATCACTGTTCACATCACGTATGTGCTGCTTAAAATTTAAGCACCCCCAACTTAAAAACACCTTCCCACGTCCTATTCTGGAACACAAAGCCAAGTAAATAAGGCTGCTCATACAGCAAGATACTGCAAGACAATTTAAATCAGACAGTTTGAGCTCAAAGTCTATGTTGTATTACCTGTCATTGGGTTTTCATCAGAGACACAGTATGTTTCAGTGGATGTGTATGGGAGGGTATGAGGGTGGCATTTAATGGTATACTGCTTTATCCTCTTGTCTCGCCCCTTTTATAATGGTGAATGAGTGACTGAGTAAACGTCAGCAATTCTTGTAGGCTAGCCTAAAAATCACAACAACGTGGATGTCTGAAAAATCCCAGTCATTTCAGAGTAGGTATGTGCATAGTGTGCCAACTCTTTACTCTGATAGGGTGCCTCCAAATATCTTGTTTTGATTTGCTGTGGTGTTTTCCATGAAAAGAGCCCCTCAGAAGAGGCTGTATTGAAATTGTTAAGTTTACTAATGTACGCATTTATTTTTGACGTCTTATTATAACAGTTAGTTCCAGCCATGCAAGCTGATCGTGAATTCAGAACCATCAGGCGGCTGTGTTTTGCACACTGTGGAATTAGACCTCCGCATTTAACCCATCTGTGTAGTGAAACACCCACATACACACTAGTGAACACACACACTAGGGGCAGTGAGCACACAGAGCAGTGGGCAGGCCTATCCACAGCGCCCAGGGAGCAGCTGGAGGTTAGGTGCCTTGCTCAAGGGCCGTTGTATAAAAGCAATAGCACGCTCGAGGTTGTGTGTTATCACAAATAACATCTTGGCTTTGGATGATCTACTGTGATAACTGCGACCAAATCACAGCTGTGATGTTATTTCGCCATAACACACTCCCTCTTATGTTCTATTGTGTAATTGACAATTGTGCTCCAGAAATTTTAAACAGTGGCTTTAAATGAGACCCTTAACTTTTTGGTCTGTCAAAGAACCCAAAAGGCTGCGTAGACAATCCTTTCAAAAACATATGATAAACATGTCCATATACAGTCTTTACATCATACCTTCTGGCCCTTTACCACATTGTTAAAAATTTCAATTTTTTTCAGTTGATCTGATCTTTGTCTTGTTGTCATATATTGCACTCTCTTAGCGAAGGGTTGGAAAATCTGGCCCTTTCCACTTTAAAATCAAGTTTTTGCAAAGAAGCCAAAAAACATACAACCAGCACAAAGCATGAGCAAGCAATTTTGAGCAATGCTCCCAAATAACTAGAACACTCCAAAGGCATCTGTTGTGGCACTGAAGCCTTGCATTTCTAGAAATGTTAATTTCTTGCATTTTTGGAAACCATTACTAACAGTTCCCTTGGCTGTCATGATGAATATGATCTACTTCAGAAAGTTTCCCATAAACCCAGTTCACGTCAAACGTGTGATTACATGACAAACAAGCGAAACATGAGATTATTTGGCGAAATGAGGCCGCTCGAGAATATTTATGTGGTAACCAAATTGGTTCTAGAACGATTAAATGCGTGTCTCGAGGGTAAAAAGTATGTGAAGAGCAAAATCTTTTTCATTACCCTCTGCCCCAAAAGAGTGATAATTTATGAGACATCTTTGTAATTTTTTTTTGAAATCTTGGCTTGATAATGGCCACATTCATGTCTTACTAACAAATGTTGCTCTTGCTGCATTTTATAAAGCTTCCACTGTGCCTTTTTAACCTTTAATCTTATTCTGTTGTAAAGAGTCTCATGAGTACATGCTGAAGAACATACTCTATCTCACTTAATGCCGTGCTAACAGGAAAAGAGGTTGTTTAGGTTGTTCTATGGGAAATACTTCTGTGAGGATGTGCAAAAGATCTGTTTCATCAATTTGTTTCACCGGTCTCTGAATGTTTGTGACATCAATGTTTTCTTTAGCTTCTAAAGAATGAGAGATCAAATGTTGGTCTATATGTTTTTACTGCGCTAAGCTTTGAGTAAGACCTCTGTCAGACTATGACCATATGCTGTTTACATTTTACATAATTTTGAAAATGCCAGCTGCCGTTTACATTGTTTCAAAATTTCAATTGGACTCACAGAAGTCAGCCAAAACGTCTTAGAATAAAATGTTGTTACATTAACTTTTAATGAGAAACATTAACTTATTTAAAGTTTAAACAATTTTTGAGACACATTTTGTTCTAACAGTAACAAAATACTACATTAGCACTATTAGTTAGACTATCACTCCACTGGAGTGCATGTAAATGTAGTTATTGAGTGGAATAGAATGGTAAAATGTGTCTGTGTATATTGCCAGATACCTTAAGATGTGTTTTGAAAAGTGGACATACTTGGAAAAAACGGAAATGGTGAATGATAGTTTGAGGTGAATAGTGACAGAGATTAGTTTAGTGATTGTGATGTTGATGGGGTGAGAATTTATAGAACAGGCTCAGAACAGTCTTGAAAGCCAAAGAATGTTTCTGATGGCCTTATTTTCCTCAAGCTGTTCATTCGTTTTCATTCTCTCTATCTCTCTCCGTCTCTTGTTCTAATCTATGACGTCCCCTGAGGTTGCACAGCAGAGACGAAGCTGTCTAATGGGAAACTCAGCTGGATGCTGTGAGTCATATATGTTTTGCTGTTATATGTGTACAGTCTGCTGTATCTCTTTAACATCCTAAGTTCAAGGATCACGAACTCCCAGAGTTGTTTGTCCTAGAATTTCTTGATTTAACCCTTAGAAGTTTTACTGTTTTATTCAAACTCTGGAAAAAGCAGTGCATTGCATGTGGATAACATGTACAATACACAAATAATTATAAAATTTAAAGACTAAACTGTTATTGTAAGATGTTAATATGGAAGTAATGCACACATTTGTAATAATGCAATCACATATTTAAGTACACAGTTACGTAATGAATTTGAAATGGGCATTATTTCTTTTAGATTTGACACTGAACCTTTTTGATGTCAGGAAATGACAAGAACATGGCAAAAAAAGTAAACAAGACTATGCACACCAATAACTTTTCAAATAAAAAGTTATACATTTTAAATAAAATGTCTCTTTTCTCCTCACACAAATGTGGTATAGATTGAAATACATAAGGATATATTGATAAAGGTTACAATCTGAATGTTAGTTAGAATTTCTCCACTTGTTTCAGTGAACTACAAGAGAAAAATGAATACAAAATTGCACAAGGCTTTACATGCTTTTGATATTGTCAGCAGCATCAGGGTAACCTCCAAGGGTTGACCTATTCTCTGAAATTTCAGTATGCCAGACAACGTGGTTCACAGCTGAGTGCTCAGCACGAGAAATAATCTCTCACCCTAGCCAAAGCCAGGCTGAGTGTTTTGATCCATGCAGATAAAAGGAGATGGCTGTGGTGCTATTTGTTGTTGGCCAACCAAAAATAACTATTCAAAAAAGCTTTTGATATTAAACTTTTAATAAATAAACCTAAAACATTTGAAGGTGTGATCATTTTATACAATACTCTGTAAGAGTGTTTAGATATTTAGATTCAAATAGCTGTTTTTCTGGAAAGTGAGCATTTTTTGACCAGAAAACACTAATATTATATAAAATACGAAGTACATTTATGTAGTAAGTAGTTATTTTATGTATGCCAGTTTGCTTGTTTTAACCATTTTCAAGCTTATCTTTGTAGCACCTCGGTGTTAATAGTAGATTTCATTTAGTACCTGGTTTGAGTGATCAGTTCTTTACTAAATTAAATCATGTGAGCAGCTTCTAAACGGCTTATTTCAACTTTTTTGAAAATCATAATTTCACATTCCCTTATTTTTTGTTCATTATGTGTTGCTGTATTGCTGTTTTTTTGTTTCCATAATGTTTTATCTTTATTTGAATACATAGAGATAAAATACACTCACTGCTGAGATAAATGGATTTAAATGATTTGAACATTTGCAAAATACTGTATATTTCAATTGATTTTTTTACATTGACCAGTTAAAATCACAGTATAAACAATAATCGTAACTGTGATGTGTTTTAGTCCCTCCTTCATCACCAACACGCTCTCTAACACCCAGATACAGCCAGTGCTCAGTTTATGACTGGTCATAAATCACTTCACAGGTAGGAGATGTATATGTTGATCAAGTCCTGTGTTAGCAGCTGTACAGTCAGCAATTTTGGATACAAGAGGAGTACTGTTAGGTGGATTTAAGGGCTGGAAGTGTTTGAACACAGTTTTGTTTAAGCATAAAGTAGCCATTATAGCATAAAACATTGGATAAATACAGCATCTATAAACATCTATAAAAGTATCTAAACATAGTACAGTCATCACCAAGCTCATTAACACTGAAGTTAATGCTATTTAAAGTCCTCTATTTAGATTTTTATTTTCGTTAAAATACAGAAGTACTTTAGAATAAATACATTTATATAGTACATAGTTATTTTAAGAATGCCAGTTTGCATGTTAAACCATTTCCAAACTTCGGCTCGTAACACTCCAGTATTAATAGTAGTTTTCGTCCAGTATCTGGTTTGATAGATCAGTTCTTTACTAAATTAAATCAGGTGAGCTGCTAATTTAAATTAAACAAATCAGTGCAATGGATGGAGGCATCGAGGAGAAATCTGGAATCAAAGTTTTGTTTTTCTAACCAGCTTATGTCAACTACTTTTTTGAAAAGTGGAAATTCAGAAAACTGTCCTTCACTTTAAAAAGGTGTGAGGGATATCTGTGCACTTAAATAACAAAGGTTAAAGTCCTAAACAAACAAACTCCTGAGAAATCAGGTGTCAGTGTTCAGAGATGAGGTTCAGTCAAAGGTTTAACCCCAAGATTCTCTTGGATGTCATGGAAAATCCAGTTTTCTCCCACTTCAGAGTGATCACTAGTAACACTTGTACCAAAAATAGTGGAGTTAAAATCATCAGAAAACTCTATAAACAGTGTAGTTTTCAACATCTCTTTTGGTATTAGTGTAGAATACAGATGGCAGTTCATCACAACTAGAATAGGAGAACAGTCTTCCCTTTCTTTGCTAATTTCTGGCTTTTTCCTTCCTTATTTGGTGTCACCTTATTGGCACCTCACCTATAGTGTTGTGAGGGATATCTGTAAGGGACAGATATTCAGTTGTATATTCTGTACAGAGTGTATTAAGTATAAAATGCTGTTCACATTCTCCTTGGACTCCACTACTGTAGATAAAAGACTGGATATCACTGCTTTCCAGTCTTTTTTTAAGTTAAAAAAAAAGCTTTCAGGGCTACAAAGGTAGTGAAAGAGTTTATTTTTATGTGACAATGGAGCTTGTTAGCTTTGTGTGAAATTTTCAACCTCTCTGACCACAAATTGTCACCCATTCATCTTCTCTACAGTTACAGAGTGGAGAGGGGGGCATAGAAAGAGAGAGAAAGAGAGTGGGAGTTAGACACAAAGGGGAAGAGAGAGAGGGAAAGAGCAACAGGGAGTCAGAAAGAGAATTGGAGAGGGAGAAGTAGAAAAGGAAAAGGAAAAAGTAAGAGAGAGACATAGAAAGAAAAAATGGAAAGAGAGGAAGAGGATAGAGAATGAGAGATATAGTCATACTTAGCTAGAGAAGGAAAGAGAGAATGGGAAATAGTGTGGCAGAGAGTAGGAGAGAGGGAAAGAGTTACACCTACTACTTGTTTTTTGAGCATCAACTTGCCCCATGGAAATGAGTTACAAGGAGTAGTGAGTGAAATCTTCCCCTGTGAAAGGGGACCCTCAAATAAATAGAACACTACTTCATTAACAGTAACTAATGGTGCCTTGTAGGCGACCCTGCCAGTCTGCAGTGACAGCAGAGGAGGGTAAATTCTAGTAACCTCGCTGCTGGGCTTTAGTTACATTCAGGGAATCATATGCTTTTAAAGAGGGTAATTAGTTATCATCACCCACGCCTAATTCTGTGGTGATATGAAGCTGAAGTCAGCTATTTGCCAGCTTCTTGTTTAGATTTAAATGGTAAAGCAGGTACATTCGTAATACATTGAAGCGACATTAAACTTAGACAATACAATAGTTAATGTAATTTTTAATGGAGATAAGAGAGACATTTGTGGATTTCTTCACTTGTGCAGCCTTCTTTCCAGTGTTGCTTTTTTCCCCCTCATAGTTCTCCAGAGTGTGCCTTTGTATAACCTCTATTGAGACGGTCACGTCGCCCCATCACTTCGCCCTACCCCTCTATATCAGCACAATTTGGGACACCATATCCCTGGACCTGAGCGCACAAAATGGAGGGCTAAGAGCTAAGTGGTAGGGCGAGGGGTGAAATGGGATTGGGCTTTAGTGCATACAGAAGATTATTATTCAGTAAATACAGGGAAGTCTGTGAGATATTCTTAGGTTATAGAAGTGTGTAACAAAGCAGGCAGTTTAAAAAGTTAAAAGAGAGAGAATGAAGACAGAATGGGATGGAAAGAGAGGATGAGAAAGACTGGGAGAGGGGGAGCGAGAGAGAGGTCATGGTGCAGCTTTTGTATTTGTTGTAAATTGCACCTCTTTTGCTGTTTTCTGTGGGTGTGATAAACAGATGGAACGCTTCATTTGTGTTTCACTACTAAGTCCAGTATCAAAGAATGTTTCACCAGCATCTATACTGTGTGTGTGTGTGTGTGTGTGTGTATGTGTGTTATATGAGCTAGTTTGAACCGGCCAGCTGGGACTCATTTCAGAACATACTGTACTGTTTGGAGACATTTAAGCCAAGTGCCCAGCACTATTATCCAGCTTTTTAACAGCTTTTTGACCTTTTTAGATTTCCTTCACCAATCAGTACATTTGGATGGAAATTCTACTTTATTTAAGTAATCTGATATTTGCATTAGAAATAGTGTATTCCTTTTTATTTTTGCTTGTTTCTTTGTGTTGGCAAGAAAATCCTTAATATACGCTTGTGCGTAGCAGCTCTGTTGGCAAATTTAACCCGGGCCATGAACTTTTAGTTTTTACAGCCTTGCGTGAAAGGTACATTACAACCAGGTCTAAGCTCTGCCAAGATCTTATCTTCAGACAGGATTATACTAGACCTCCACACAGAACCTGCTTCACATAGAGGCTGTTTTATGTTCGTGTGTGCATTCTCAAAAATGAAAATTCAAATGGTCATGATTGCGAAGCTCGTCTTGTAACCTGTTGGTGACCCACGCACACTGTCTGCACTGTCAGCAGCCTGATATGAAATGCACTCTAGAGAAGCAAATATGTAGTTTCACTAAACATTTTGGATAATAAATGAAATGGCTGTATTTGCGCTGTAGACATTGTGACCACTGGTTAATTTCAACTTGTTTTGATAAAAAAAAAAACTTTTACATTTTTGTAATTGCAGTTTTTCAGACTGATATTGCGATTGCACTTTAAACATGATTGCTTAAGTAAATTAAGCTCCAGCCTGTTTTTCTCTCCAGAGGATGAGCTGTTCTGTTAAATTTCCCTACTAAGAAGGTGGTAAGAAAATGTTGGGTAATATTTAAACTTGCATTTCTTTGTACTTTTCTTTGCACTTCAAATTGTGGTTATTTATTGCAGTTATTTATTCTTGACATTGAAACAGAAGAAGTCGTGTGCGGACTCGCATGTCAACTGAGAATGTAAATTGCAATATTCATGTACCCTCTTATGTAATGAAGTAGCTACGTAACTGAATTTGGAAATTGTGGCAAAACTAAAGTAATAACCATTGATGCTCATGTTTTAATATGATAACTTATTATGGTCTGTGTGTGTGTCTGGGGGGGGGGGTATACAGTAGCTGGATAAGCTGTTTCCTTATCGCTTCAGTTTGCGCTGTAGGGCAGGGAGATAATGGGGAAAATAACAGGATGATGCATCGTGGGAGTGTGTGGGATATTGAGCTTTTTGGCCATTCCCCATTATTCGTTGTCAACAGAAGTGAATTAGAGTCATCTGTACTATAAACAGAGCAAACAGGCATTCACATGAAACACAGTGTGCAGCACACTGTGCATACCACACACACATGCACACATACCCCCGCACACACACTCTCATCCTCTTGTCCTGTTCTTGACACAGAGTGTAAATCCCTCTTGATTACAGCTTAGAACACAAGTTTACTCAGTGCGGTCCCTCTGGGATGGCTCTGTGTGTCCCCTCTCCTCTCAGGGTCCGGATGCCTGGGCAGTCTGTTCTCACGCTGTATGTAGAACAGTTCTCTCGACATGGTGTCGCTACAGCCTTTTAGAAACAGCTAACACTTGTAGACAGTGAGGTGGTGGTGACCCCTTGAATACTGCTTGGGGTTTCTGTCCCAGAAGTGACTGATTTTTATAGAAAATGATGTTAACATTAATAAGTTTTACAAATTGAAAGTTACATTAATATAATTTTTTGTTTAATGTAATATTAATAATTATGTACAAATATTAATATATTAATATACAAAACATAAATGAACAGCTCGTTAAATGATGACATTGATATGTTTTGTATTAGTATTTTTAGTTAACAAAATGTATGAATACATGAATTTTCAATGTGTAGTTTTGTCTAAATAATGTACATTGATGTACATTGAGATTTGATCAGAACTTTTCAGATACAAGTCATTTATGGATATCAATTTTATTTTGACTGTAACTTAGGAGGCTTAGAAGTCCAAGTCCATAGCAGGGGTCACATTAAAAGAAACCACACTAAGCACTAGACCACTAGAAGTGCACAGGACAGGTGCATTTTCAAGACACTATGGAACATTTCTATTAGCTGGTGTGGAAAAAAAAAAGCTTGACCGGGTTTGATGTTTGGTTTTAAATGATATATACTGTATATGTGTGTGATATTTGGGTACATAACAGTATATAGAAAAGCAATAAATAAATGTATGCAAAAACCACCATCATATTCATGCACTATTTTTAACTGTGGCACAGGTCTTAGGAAAATGTCATGTATTGACTATGCACATGTGCCCTGCATGGAAATTTTAATAAATAGACTATAACAAATGCAAGAAATTGAATTGAAATAAGGACATTTGAATATATTTTGTGAAGAGTTTATTCTTGATAAGTGAAACGAATTTCGTAACTGTTTAAGTAGATTTAGAATGTGTTGTAGCCTGGGTTTTAATGTAGGATGAAAAAAATGTTGGCTCACGTTTTTAATTTCAATTAGAAAATGTATGTAGATTACATTTTCTTAAAGGCTTCAGTGCTGCTTCCTACTGCTACCCAGATTTCCCTTGAAAAAATATTCAAGGTGGCTCATTCTGCTTTTCCATACCTTAAATTATCTTTAAGAAAAATACATCATACTGTGTCTGTTGGTGCAGAAGCATGGATGTGGTAACTAAACAAGGTTGGATTTACAATTATAGACACCCAGTTCAATTCTACGGGCAATGTGGACTGAAAGCATGGACATTTTACAGGAAATGTAGGGTGCCTTGAAAATGATGGAAGTAAGGAAAACCTTGAACAGGAAATCCATCACAGTGCTATTTTTGTGGCTTCAAGCTTAGTGAATTAACACAGCCAGCTCTTTCTCATTAATTATTTATCATCTAAATGCAATAGCACCAAGAACTTTACCACTAATTGAATGATGGGCAACAGAGATGTCATTTGTACATTTGTGAGAAAGATCCCAAGACTTTATGAGTAAACAAAGCCAATGGCTATGTGAATTTAAATAGCTTACTGGCTTAATTAAGGGCTACTTTAATAAGCAATACAATTTTAATAGCCAGTGCAACAATAATGACAAATGACAACTTCCATCCAACCCTATTCAGTTAGAAGTTGGAGGGGATACAACACAGTCTCTCTCTCTCTGTCTTAAGTGGAAGTAAAGGTATGCCTAGAATATCTATTCAGTTCTTGTTCTTAAGACTTATTATTCATTAACTACTATACATTGTTTAATAAACATAGTGAAATGCATATGCAAGTTATGTAAGGCAGACCATTGCAGTTTCAGAAGTAAAAAAGTACTTGAGTGCAAATATCCCCTCAGTTGAAACACAGGGCTATAAATAAGAGAAATTCGTCATTAGTAGGCCTGCAGTTAACCCTTACATTAAGGCATGCGTCTTCGCCTTCTTGCACCCGTTCCAGGCTCTCTTCTATTAAATTAATGACTCACATATTGGATACGCTTTATACCCCGGAGGGCTTGATTACTGAACATCAGTAATGGCTGCTAGTTTGGCTGGGCAGGAATAAATAAGATGCAATTTAAAACCACAGGTGGATATAAAACCCATTTGTATGTTTAATAAAACTGTTAGGCCTTGCATTAGTTGATGAGTAACAGACGGTTAACTCCTTAACATTCCAGGCTTATTACATACTAAGGCTTATTATTCATTAACTACAGGGACTGCAATGCGTATGTGTAATAAAATTTTGCCTTGGTAGGGGATTAAACTGTATAAAAATTAATTTGATCTGCTTGTTCAAATCAAATGCTATATGCTGCCCTTAAAGTGGTAGTTTAGTGAGAAATCACACAATTGTGATCATGTAAGACATAATTGCTTTATTTGTTTTACACTGGAGCAACAAGGCTAGTGTAGCTGACAAGTAATATAAGATTATTCCCCACAGATTACCATCTTGCTAAGCGCATTCTTATCACTTTGCATGGTGTTAAGTAATCTAAAACATACTTATGTGGTTTTTGACATGTTCTGTCCAAAAAAGGATGTTTGTGCTCTTCTTAAAAATATATTAATTTCATTATATTATGAACAGAATAGATGATTTTCAAGAGTGTATTTTGAACAGGCCATTCCCAAACTGTTATTACAGAAGACAGTTTGCGTTTCATATAATTATTGTTTAAATTTCTTTGCAGACTTCTGCAGGTTTGAATATAAAATGCCTTTTTACATTTCTGAATTACAGATTTCATTAATGAATATGAGCTCACAGACAACTTTGTAAGAAACAGCCCCAAACTTTAACGTTTTCACCTCAGTGCTTTTACAGTACAGTCTTGAATGCACTTGGTGCAGCCTGGTTGGAATTATTCTTAATGCTTTTTCCACACAAAGAGTACACCCTCAGTTTGTTGGTCCGTGGGCTAGTACATGGGGGGATAAAATAAAAACATGACAGTTGCAGGCTAATTATACATCGTTTTAGACAGTGTAGCTGGCACTGCACAGCGCACTTAGCCAGAGATAGATAGGTTCCTCACGCCGTTTCTCCTACTTTGTTCGGTGCTGACTTATCAAATTTTTTTCATTTCTCTGTTTTGACATGTGTGAACATTCCTCCCATGATCAGATCTCAAACAAACAGCTGAAAACTGTTGGGCCTTGGTTTGCTTCCAACCAAACCCTGTTCAGTTTACTGCTGGTGGGAACACATTTTCTGGTGAAACGAGGGAATTCATCAGCAGAGCCGGCTTTCCTTTTCTGCTACCAGCACGTCATTGCTATACTGTCATCATAATCTGCCTGTTTTAATGTCTGATTTATTGATCTCTTTTTGTTCCTGCAGCTCAAGCTGCAACTGATAAATAACGACAGATGAACAATAAAATAACAGTGAAGATCTGTGTTTGTTTTCTGGCCAAGCATCAGTGACCCAAGTAGTTAAACTCGATTTGATAAACTATTGACAAAGAAGGAGACATCAAGCAAGAAAAAGAAAAAACTATTTTAAAAAAAGTTGATTTTAGTTTTTATGCTTTATAGTTAAAAAACAGGTGGGCTTTGGGGTGGAAAAGGTTGAGAACCCCCATGGGTCATGTAATTCCTCACAGGACCACACAAAAATGTGCAGAAATCATTTTACACCTGAAATTCATCCTAGGTTGTTTCAAAAGCACAGCAGATGTGAAGTGAGTATTGCGCTATCTCCATTACATTTAACTGCTCTGTTATGGTATTTCAACCACAGCAAATTGCTGAAGAAATGAAATTAATCTCTTTGCTTGGAGACCACCCTTGTTTTGTGCTTGTGCCCATGTACTTACATAGAGATCACTGATTGGCCATTTAAATCTACAAGATATGTGTTTAGGAAAGTGCCAGTGCCAGTTACGTGTTTTCCTTTTTTTCTGGTTTGCTTTTGCTCTTTTGCACCTTTACATTTTTTTGCTAATGTGTGAACAAACCGTCAGTAGGTCAGCATTGGGTCGATGTGTGGCTCTGCACGTAAGGGTTTGGCACCCAGTGATATTGGAAATTTGGTACGGAGACAGTGTCTGTTTGTAACTTTGCCATTTATATCCTGTTTATGTGGTGTTTCATAATTCTAGCGCATATTTGAAGTCCATTGAATTGTGTGTGTGTGCGTGTGTATGCTTTAACTGCATTTTGTGAATTATACTTATGTGTGAGAGAGAATACAAGAATGTAAAAAAGAAAGCTGCGAAGTGCAATTGAGAGAGAACAGTTTTTCTAAGCATATCAAATAAGTTATCAACAGCTTTATCCACAGCAGTGAAACTATACTTCTGTGATTTTAACCACCTGTTATGCAATGCACTCCGTATCTCACCAGGCATACTTGGACAACCTTTGGAGTGTGACACCAGCTGTTTGTAATTTAGGCAATTGACAAATGTCTTTGGATATGCACATTAATGATGCATGTTAGCAGTTTCATGCACAGCTTACAACCAGAAGAGAGTGGCATAAACCTTGTTAAACAGAGAACAGATAAGGCTATTGTGCTTCCTCTGTGCTCGGAAGGCTTATCACAAAGCAAAGTAGCAGAATGAAGTAGAATAAGTTAAAATTATTCTAAGATTATTTCTTTTGAAATGCGATGAATTGTTGATATTTTATTCAATCTTTTGTCAGTTTTATACTGCTTGATTTGTATTTTTTATCCTTCAGTCTTGCTGTTGAACTATGCTGTGCCCAGATATTTGTTGGGGTTTTCTTGGCTCCACAGACCACCACATAGTGGATTTTTGGCATACAGCAGAAGAACAGTTTTAACTACTCATATGTAAGCTGCAGTGTTATTGTTTTACTTACCATAACTGACTTACACAGAAAGCAAAATATCCTCAAGTACATGATTATGTTGAAATATTTGTATACAGGGCTCCCCACCACCCTACTTGAGTGTTCTCTACTGGCCACTGTGGTGGTCCACTGTGAAGAGGGGTGTGACCCCCATTTCTGAGGTAATTACTTGATAATTATTTACCACAACCAGATTTTTGTTAATGGGCATTAACGTGCTGTGTTGCGTGAAATTGAGAGATCTGGAAACGGTAAAGGACGTTCAAAAGAAAGCTCTTTGTTTTTCTCAGTTCTAGAAAGTCCAGAGCAAGTTTGCTGACTCTGGTTAAGAGAACTACGCACAAAAATAACATCAACCTCACGCAATAGTTCACGTGCAGTGCAACTTCAATTTCACACTTGTTCCCTATATGCCATGTTACGACATTAGCAACTGAGGTTTTCATAGTATCACACTTGGTTGTTGATATTTTATGTTTGTTTAAGGTTCTTGGTACACTTATTTTGATAGCTGCACTGCAGACATTTGACATGGGCGTTGTATGGAACTGCTCTACTCTGACTCCATGAACATTTCAAAACTAGGTTTTCATTGCAGGGTTGGTGAATGGAGGAATCTCTTGTTCTGAATAAAACAAAGACTGGCAGATGAAAGCTAAAGTCTAGCTGCTATATCTGTACAGAAGGAGCCTCTCCATGGATTAGATGATGATTCAGTTTTTGTCATTCAGACCCTGTATTGGCTCTTATGAGTCAGGCACAGAAGCTGGGGGATTATTTATGAATGTGCAGCTGCAAGGGGAGATGGAGAGTACAGCACTAAGTGAGAAGCTTGTTTGATTGATCCACCAGTCAATTAGTCAGGCCTTGTGCTGACTGCCCCAGAGTCTCAATCCGGTGAATGTGTGCAAAAACATGTATGCAGTGACCTACAATATGGAACCAGTCAGTTGTTCATAGTGAACTACTTCTGATCCCATTCTGTAGACAAAATAATATTTAATATATATAATATATTTTTATATATGTTTTCTTTATCATAAATGATCAATAAAGTTCAATAAAGAAATGCAAAATAAATAAAAATAATCCTTTGAATTTGAAGGCTGTACAAAAACCTCGTGAGCAGTTTTTTAAAACCTTTTTGAGGAAAGTTCCCAGTGGTAGTACAAATTAAAATTAAGTGAAGCACTGAAATAAAATCTGTGTGTGAACTACCTCTTGAAGTATATTTACTGTAAATGGTAGAACTTTAACTGCATTGCAGAGATGGCTTGGGCAATGGAGAAATATCTGATAATGCACACGCAGTGTAGTGAGAATAGTTCATGAATTACATAGCAAACAGCAAATATCATGAGCTCTAATACAAGACAAAAATATTTGAATGGATGGATGTCCTTTACACATAAATTTCTTTAGCACACGAGCGACTGTAATCTGTTTTGTATGCACACAAGATCAGTTTTTTCCAAGCATGTGAATTTACACTCTGACTTTACACAATTAAGCTTGTGGCATAGGGTTGTAAAAAATAGAGAAGAAGGAAAATGAAAGAAAGCAATTGTGGTGACGTAACATTTTATTTGTGTGCGCTTTGGACATCAAAGATGTCTTAGCTGATCAACTACATTTGAAGAAAATTGTGTAAATTTGACATTTCGCTGAGCTATTCCTTTAAGCTTGCAGTCCAGTTTTACTCACAGCAGTAGCAACAGAGAAAGGAAGATGGTTGTCTATTTCAAAGAGGAAGAAAACGCAGAGTACAATAAGGGAGAAGAGAAAAACAAAGAAGAAAAATGATAGGAGAGAAATCAGGGATGGAAACCTTGAGGAACTCTTGCATGTGCGAGACTGAGATTTCCGTCAAGATAGAAGTGGATGTTGAGCCTTAGCTCAAAGACCCCCTTCTTTTTAAGTATGTGGGATCATACTTAAGAGATCATATCTCTGGGGAGTCTTTAGAGAGGGAGCTGGTGAGATTCCAGCACTGAACTCAATGAGGTGAGAGAGGAAATGGGGGTGTAGACATGAAAACAGCCAGAGAATCAAACCTCAGGCTTTAATTTAGAGTAAGGGCTGGCTGATCACAAGTAGTGGTTTAGAGAAGCTAAAAATTCTGATTATATCAACTCATAATTTTAAAAAGTCAAAAATACACACGCTTCAGTAGTTTTTGAAACAGCTATACTAGCTGATATGATTGTGAATTTTCAGTTAACAAATATTGCTGGCAGGTCTCAACTGTCAAATTTCCTTAACACAAGTAAACAGTAGATACTCACAGATTATTCCTGTATATAATTTGCTGGTTTGCTGATAAATATATCAAACTTTAAGGAAGTAATTTGGCAAAAATGTTACGATTCATAATCCCTTTACACCAAATGTAGTAAATCAGATAGAATATTCTTTAGTTGTACACTGGGTGAGAATGTAACTAATGGAAAAGGTGGAAGCTTATGGCCCACAAATTAGCATTTTGCATCAAGTATGGCTAAATTATCACACACTTGCCTCCATCCTCAACAATTTGCAGAACTATTCCTTTAATATTGTCAGATTTTATTGGCCCAATTATGTGTACAGTAAGGGTACATGTCTACTTGCAACTTCCCATGCCATATGCTTTTAAATATGGTATGTCCTGCCAGACAATATGACAGTTGAGGTATGACCAAGTCGGCTTGAAAAAGTTCTACATATTTTTATTTTATTCAAATAAGTTTGCTCACCACATTGCATTAAGCCCATCACTCAAGGGTAGACTGGACTTTGTCTTGAATAACAAACATTAAACTTTCTCAGAAGGCAGAGAAAGGAAACCGAAGCTCTCTTTCTCTTTCAGCTCTGCTATACATGAATTCTACTGCAGCTTTGGCAAAGTAAAACAACCTCAAATTGGGGTTGAGTGAAATTGAATCAGAGCTGTTGTGACATCACTTTACAGCAGGGAGTGATAGCACTAAATCAGATCTTATCTAGATCAATTTATGCGCTTCTGTTGAGATGTGGAACGTGTTTGTGCATTGTGGGGCTCAATACAACAAAATAATGGATGTCGTGATTGAAATGTTGATCTTTCCTCTTCTAACTGGAGCTCCAGATGGTATTGTGAGTCATGCTAGGAGTAATTTTACTTTAAGGTAAGGTTAAATTGAACCCAGTGTTACATTGGTCACATCTGCATGGGCTTTGTTGAGCTGTACTTAAACTGTACTCAGATTTAATTTGCAAGTTCATAGCATAATCCTCAGGCAATTATATATGAGGGCTGAAAAAACATACAAAGATTAGCACCTGTGTCTAAATATCAGGATTCATTTCTTCCTGGTTTTGCATAGGAAGGGTGGTTCATTAGTAACATTTTTAATATGTTGAAAACACCTCTATATGTAAAATTCAGCAAAACAAGCAGTAACTAAAAGGAAAGCATCTGCAATCATGTCAATGCCACCTGCAAAAATTCACAAATGACAGCAGAGTACATAAATAAAAACTAATATATATATATATATATATATATATATATATATATATATATATATATATATATATATATATATATATATATTAATTTTATGTATGTATATGTATATATATATTTTAATTTTATGTATACACACACACACACACACACACACACACATTATTGTTTTTATATTTTATATTTACATGATGTCTGTATTTTTTTTAGCCCAGTGAGTGCTAACTTTTTATTTTGATTTTGGTCAAGAATTGTCAGTTAGATATATTACTAACAGTATAGATGCATCAATACTGACACTGGAATCAGGCTCATACATGCTTAAAAATTCACCAATACCACCGTTGCCGTACCAACTGATACTGTGATAATGAACAAATGCAGTGAGCACAGTGAAGTATTAGCTGACTCTGTGACGGTCAGACACAAAGTTGTTGGTCAGTTTAAACTTTCCTCCTTGCTGTATTCCTGGCAGATCTACACTGTGTATTTAGCCTATTTTAGTCCGTAAATGCGACTTTACATTGTTTGACTGAATAAAATGGCAATAATAAAAAAGCAATACATATATAATACATATTATACAAATATAAATGGTAATGTAGTGATTTTTTGTGAAATAGGCTCTAGAGAGACCATCTTGTCCTACTGTGTACATCACAACCCACCTTTAGCTTCAGTGCACTGTGTTAGCACTGCTTAGTTTCTCAGGCTGGTTTGCTCAGTGTTCAATACATAGGGTGGATGGAGTGCTTTTGCACAGTGCAAATATATATATATATACAGTGCGAATCACCAAGAGCATGATTTCTAAAATCACAAGCTGAAAATCTGGCTTTAGAGGACATTGAATTACAGCTGAACCAGCCAAACAAAAGAGAAGGCATAAACTCCACATGTGAGGTCTTCAGATGCGTTCCTGCTGCCACTGTGTTGTCGAAAGACACAAATGAGGAGCAGAAGTACCACTTGGCTTTTCTGACATGAAAAAAGCATAGCTAGCTAATACATTTCTTTTAAAATCAGATTTAGATTTCAGTGGTTGAGTTGTTGAAGTACATTGCACTTGTTTACAGTAACTATTCTAAGTAGGATACTCACTATGGTATCAGAATCAGCGAGCAAAAAACATGTACTTTTATTTGTGCTCTTAACTATTATGTTGTTTAATATAATTTGAAATTATGTATTTATATTATGTACAAGGATAGGATTTGATTATTTTTAGCACAAAGCATGAATTAGTTTGAACCCTTAGATGAATCTTTGTCATTTTGCTGTACTGTTGAAGTGTAATTATATAATCGCATAATTGGCAAATTAGTTACTTTAATTACCTTGCATTCAAATTCTGTTATTCTTTTATCAGTATGTTCCTGTCTGCATTCATGTCTGACTTATCTGACCTTTTGATGTTAAAAAAAAAAACGCTGGAAAGTAATAAGTAGATGATCACAACATACTTTCATTATTACTGGGGATATCTTCTAGGGATTAAATGATGGAAGTGTTATTTTAGCCTTGGTGTGAGAGAGAATGTACAATAAAAAAATACCTTGTTAGACCTTGTAGGTGATTATACATGTATCTGAAGTGTATTTTCTGTGGTTAGGCCACATTGATCTTGGCAAAAAGACAAATGAGTCATTTATCACTTAATGAGAAAGCACACTGCCCTTGAAGATGACAGCCCTAGGGATGCCCTTCCTCTGAACTTTAATCAGGGTTACAGTTGAGCTAGATATCTGACCATACTATATTTCCATTTTCTGATTAGGCAAGTGTTAAATAATAATAAAAAAGCATGTTAACTGATTTATGCTTTAAGGAAAATCAATAAGTCATCTCGAAAAGGAGACTTTCATCTGTCCCATTGTCATTAGTTTCGTTTTGGATCCATGTCTATTCATTGCAAATGTGTTGTGTCAGGCTAGGGTCAATGAAAGTGCAACCTGATGAGTAAAGCTTTTTAAAAGATGATAAATTACTGGTGTCAGCCAAAATCAGTAATGCTTAATCACTGAACAAGAATATGCTGAATTAGTGTAGAACATTTTTGCAGACAGTTGGTCCTTTTGCTTAGATTTCCACATTCAAAATTTGGCTTTAAAATTTTTCACAGGTAACGATTGAAAAAAAAAATGCAAGAAGCCGCAAATTTTTTTTAACTTAGCCTAGGGCATTAACACAGAATTTTAGTTTTCAGAACTGTTTTATATCTTTTTTTGCATATGACTATTTTCAGTGCATATAAATTTATTACACTACTACATTTTATTAATGGGTTGCACAGCTGGACTGCTCACCTTACATTATCGATGCTGTTTAGCTTGTTGTGAGTGACAGTCATCACATATATGTGAAGTAATCTCTGAGAGCCAATTTCCTGGGTCAGAGCATTCTCTTGTTTTTTCTACATTTACTCCTTCAATTTCACACAATTTTCAGAGCGGTTTCTGAAAATAGACAGGACAGTTCCTGTGAGTGCCAGTTCCTGCCACTTCTGGTGGGCAATCAGAGGATCTCAAGTGAAAATAATCGGAAGCCCAGTCCTCTTGAGATATTTACACAAAGACCTCAGGCACAACAAATGGACCCTATAAAGACAGAATCAAGGCCGTGCCTCTAACCTTGAACCATAACGTTCCTACTTTTCATTTTGTGCCGCAGCTTGCTATACCTCAAAAGGCGATACTTTAACTCTGGCCTCTTGGCCCGCTCAGCCTTGCTTCGCCACAGAAAACAGCTTTGTTGTCTCAACCACTCTCTGTGAGTCTGTGTAGCGGGTCAGTTAACATAACCCGCTTCAATGAAAGAAAACAGAAAATCAAAGAGAAATCAAAGCCTTCGCTCCGTGCAGTTCTCTGTGTGCTGCAGCCCTTGTCATTAATCACTCTTTTTCGGTTTGGCACAAAGAGTGATGCAAACAGAGTTTCCAGGTGCTGCTCTTTCTCGCTCTCTCTCTCTTTCTCTCTCTTTCTCTCCCTTTCGCTTCTTCATTCACATTATGTATCAGATAGCACAGGAACAGAAACGACCTTTGATATCCAATTCAAAAGCTCCATGCAGCTACATTGCTTTTCTGTTGTTTCTGTTTTTCACATTTTTAATTTATATGTATGTTATTTAGACTTTTGGTCTAAGGCTCAGGACTGCTATATTGTAAATCTAATGACGCCATCAGCCCTTTGGAAATTTGCCATCTGTCCCTGCAGTTTATTGAATCCCCATTCACTGTCGATTCGTCTAGATCAGGGGTGTCAAACTCAGCCACTAAAAGTGCCATATTAAACAATCTCAGCAATCTGTGGGCCAGCTGTGTTTTTATTTCATTTTTACTTACCCTTTTGCCATGACCGCAACTGAACATTGTTCAGAATAAGCCAGAACTGCAACAACAAAATAGGCACTAAGTACTTATTCAAGAATAATTCTAAATCCTACCTAACTAGAAACCAGTCATCTTTTCTTTTTGTGTAACTGCTGACCCATGGATTACTGTTAGGGCAAGGGGGGCAAATATTATGTTGCAGTGCATGCTGGGGTCTGCAGTGCAGCTCAGGGTGAAACTGATAATAATAGAAAATTTAAATAATTTTGCGGGCCGAATAGTATTATGCCACAGGCCTGATGTAGCCCACCAGCCTTGAGTTTGACACATGGTGTCTAGATAGTCTAGGTCTTAACAGCTCTTCTAGCCACATTGCCTTAGTTAGATTGGCGTTTGTGTAAAGCTTGTACTTCTCACAACCTTGGCAGAGGACTCCTCTTGCTCACCTGCATGAGAGCTAAAGGAAGTTCTCTCTGGTGACCATGCATATTTGCAAATAAACCACTGTCTCATCAGTCCCTGAGCTGTATATGTTTGCTCTGAAGGTCCCAAGAAACTGCGCTCCAACACTATAACCCAGACATTTGAAGGCGCAGTGTCGATCATCTTCCCTTCTCGCTTTGGCACCTGCTGTCCACCTCTGAAAGCCTTCGCACTCCTCATTCTCTTTTCTGCATGCTAAAGTGCTTTTGTTTCAGTGTGTGTGATTGTTGGTACCCGGTCATGTTTAAATATCACAAAGCTGTTTCAGTAGATTTAAATGAAAGGGAGCAAGCAGCTGATAAAAACAAATGCCGTTCGGCAAGATCTATTTTTTTCGGTGATATAATCATGTCTATTCAAATGCCTGTTCATAATTAATACCTCACAAGAATCGCGATTGAAGTTGAAGGCCTTAAAGTTGTACAAACATCCAAGCTGTAGCCTGTGTGGAACTACTCAGAGTAGAGGTGGGCAAACCAGTAATCATGATTAATTTAATATTTAACTCAATTATGATTAATGAGCGATTGTTTTGTTTTTTGAGATTTTTTTTAGTTCAGTGATGAGGTGTGTACTATAAATATGCTCTGCATATTTTAATGTAAATCATCTCAACAGCCAGGTCAGAATTCATGCGGCTTTTACATCAATCCAACTCGACATTCGTCATAATTTTGTGCTGCTGAGACCTAATAAACTTTTCGGGTGATATTTCTGTACAAAAATTAGAAGAGACTTATCCAAAACACCTCCATGTTTGAAGAGATTTAGAAAGAAATGCCTCATCGATCATGACCATAGGACAATGAGGTTGCAGCATCATAGAACAGCTGTCACGATTGGCCCCTCCCAGTGTTGTCCATGTGCGTTTTTGTTTTGTTTTTTCTAGTCCAGCCCCCACGTTTCGTGACTCCGCCCCTGATTGTTTTTACCTGTCCCTCGTTGTCCTTTGCTCTGTTGGATGTTTTGCTTTGTTTGAATATCTGTTGTTGATTGTTGGTTGTTTCTGGTTTATGTCATGTCTACCCCACGATCTGTAAGTATTGGCTCAAAAACCCTGGACCATTATGACCCTGATTTTGGATTTGCCCTCAATAAAAGTCGCTTACCTCCGCACATGCGTCCGCTACCTTGCTCCTCGTCACAACAGCTTAAAGTCTGAAATCAAAATGAAAAGAATCCGAGGACGTGAACCAAAGAAGTGACTGTGTCCTTTTTATGACAAGCTTGAACACATAATGGGTGATGAGTCAGGCAGTGAAACTTCATGATGGCTGCGGTGATGCTGCTGAAGATGAAACTGAAAGCTATGGGAGCGACTGGTGTTCGTTCATAGGCACGATTGTTTACCTCTGGATGAGCCACGTGAAGCAACGTGACTTGTTGTTCTTTTGCACATGCGGGTCAGTTTAGGAGCTGATCTGTTCAGACTGATGTCACATACAGATCACATTTAAAAGATAATGTGAACAGCCAAACCAAGAAATTGGATTTGTTGAGAAAATCAGATTTGGGCCACTTTTACCTGCTGTGTGAACATAGCCTTAGCTTCCATGTCGAAGAGTGGATGTGGCGGAGTTACGTGACTACGCAAGGTAGGGGACAGCTTTTAAGGGTTATGATATGGGCAAGATTACATCGGTTAGAAGTTCTGAATGTCGGTTTTGATTACTTTCTGATTAAATGCCCAGCCCTAACTTGGAGTTTCAACTTCTGAATGAATCAGTGAACCTCTTCAAGCTACTGTCACTTTTCCAGTGTCACTATTTGCTCAATCTATGAGTTGCAAAGTGTTCCTTATTTACACTAGAAGACATTCTCCCTGCTTGATTTGCGCTTCGGCTCATGTGGAGCTGCATCTCAAAAATCAGCTCAAACTGAGGAGGTCTGAGCATTGAGTGAAATGGTTTGCAAATTTAAGCTCCTGAATGAGGTGGAGAAACTCTCTGTTTTGCTTTTCTAACGTGGAAAGCAGCCTGCACAGTGCCACAGTTTGCAGGTTTTTTGTGACGCACTTTATTATAGAGGGATATTCTCATAGATATTTCTATATCTTTTTTTCATGGGGTGAATAATTTTGTGGAACAAGAAAGATCGTGTTGTGTCCGTGTGTATAGTTTTGATGCAAGAAAACCACAACCGAATATTTTGCGTTTTTGTGTCATGTTTGGGATATAACAGCCTTAAATCTGAAGTTTCATATGTGATTTATTGTATTATACTATATTTCGTAGTACATCCCTCAGCCCCATTGCTTTGACTAAATGCACAGTTTTATATTGTTTGCATATTTTTTCATCAGTGTTCTCTCAATAAAACAGTCGCCATGCATTTACGCAAAGACAAAACCAGTGATTTCAACCAGTCCTGACTGTTAGCCTAGCCACTGATCTCTAGATTATCTAACATTAGTGTAAGTCGTACCTTTCGCATTAAACAAAATCATGAAGAAGCAAATCTGTCTTTATTCAGACCACTATTATATGATATTGTGTAAGATGTTCAGATATTCTCATGTTAGTTAAATTTTTAATTTTGGCCGCTTTTATCACTTTTAGAATTTATGCTAAGTAGTATGGAACCATTTCTGTTGGTTCATTTATCATAAAGGTTCACACAGGATGTATGAACAAAGCGTGCCAAAAAAGAAAAAAGGATACAAAAGGAAATTACAGGGTTTAATATACATAGATATATGTATATACATAGAAATTAGTTCAGAAACATTTTAAAAGTCCAAGGTCAATAAAAACAAAACTTAGTAAAGTGACTAAGACTGGCAGATGCATTGATATTCCTTATCCAGTGGCATTGACTTACAAATGCTTGGATGTGAGCCTAATAGAGACACCCTCAACACAATCAGTACTGCTAATTAGTTTTGCAGAGATCAGACAGTCAATCCACTGGAGTGCCTAGAGCTAACCAAGACACACACACATGCACAGACACACACAGACACATGCTTATGCTCAGTTACTGAGAGAGCAGTTATAAAGGAGACTGGAGACATGATTACTTAGGTATTTTTGCTACAGTCATAAACCATTCAGCTCAAACAGTTGAGATGCTGACCAGTCACAAAGGAGATTGGAGTGGTATTTTGATTGCTATGGTATTTTTGCTGCTGGCACTTGTAGTCCTCTGCAAGCATTGTAGATAAATATGTAGTTAAATATGAGGCATTTTTACAGGTAACCAGACATGTGGGACTGTATTCTAGAAAGGCAGACGGTATGGCTAGACATTTTAGTTGAACACCTAAAATGATCCCAAAATAATGACCTAAAATAATTCTCATAATGAATAATGAGTGTTTGCTCATCTCTTCTTTATTTCTTTGTATATCCTTTAGCACATTATTAAAGCTTTGGTTTTGTGTTGCGTGCCTGTTTGATCAGGTTCATTGGTTCATTATCTTTATGGCAGGTGAAATGCAGTTAGGCTCTTGGGTTTGGTGAGCACTCATACACGACCTGCTGCGATTAGTGCTACAGAAGCACTTTTGCCTGCGGCTGATTGCCTGTCAACACTCTAACAGCGCACCAGACACCCTGGAATATCTGCTAACATGCTCTGCAGGGGCTTTATGTGCTCCTTGACCCACTTGTGACATTTTAATTCATGATGCTTCCATGGCTGCACGCTTTTAAGTTGGAGTTTGATGGAGCCGGCTGTGGGAAGCTTTAGAAATAAATGGTGTCGGTAGCTAGTCCAGAGGAGTTTGATCAGATGCTTTGATTTCAAGCATGATGTGTTTCCTACATTTATGAAAGGTAACCCTGCATGTTTCTGAGGGAGTGAGGCAACAGTGTTTTGAAAGGCAAGGTGAAAAAGGCTATGTGTCACAAAAAAAAAAACCCACAAACAAATATCTTCTTAATTTTGCACACGGCAGGTTAGACCCACGCTTTCGTTTTTCAGCATGGTCTGCTTTTTAAATTAGACACGGTCCAGAGCAGCTGGTCATAACAGAAATTATTTACATATATCAGTCTTTTAGACACAATGAAAAAAACAGCTTGTTTAATTATATAGTTGTGTTTACTTGTTGACTTTGAAAGAAATGTTATTCTGTGCCTTGTTATGGTCTGAGACGGACACCTACTGGTTTCAGTGAAAATGGAACAAAATGGCGTAATTTATTAAGAAATTCACGTCACTGGGAAAAACTTATCAGATGAGAGCTTTAGCGGGAGATTGTTTATTTATGGTGGAATAAGGCAGAAGAGTTGACTGTACTTTTTTATATTTGTTGTGTCTTTCTGGGTTTGCCTGAACTTCAACAGTGAGGCATTTGGTATCCGCTGGCAGAATTTATTTATTTATTTATTTATTTTTTGCTGCTCAACCAATGGAAAATCTAGTTTACTGTGGATTGGCTACAGACAACATGCAAGCGTAACATAAGGGAAGAAGATAAGGTTGGAAAACGATCATGTAAAATGACTCATGATTCTTTTCAGTACATAAACCCACATAAACATCATAGAAAGACCTCAGAGAAAAGTTAAAATTTTAGTGCGATGTGGCAAATGATCGATTACTTTGATTTCGAACATTTCAAGTAAGTGCAAAAGAAGCTAAATATTCTGCTTCAAACCATCTCTCGCCCGCTTGCACAGACACACAGTGTGCTATGAAATGCTGCAAGGACATGCAAAATATTTAAGAATGTTTCACATTCTATCTGTAGACTTCATCATTTTCACTTCATTAAAGTGACTACATTTTAAATGAACAATCCCCTTTCAAACTGCTAGATAAAAACATCATTTCCACTCTTTATGTGCCCCTCCTTCCCCAAAAGCTACCATGTTTAAAGGATCCTTTGCACGTAGTAAGGTGCAATTATCTCCTCTGACCTCTTTGCTTTGATGAGCCATTAGCATTGTAATGCAGTTTAACTTCATTAATCCATAATTTCACCCTGGTAAAGGCATGCCTGGGTTATGGTGATGTGCATATTTAATCAAGTAATCACCATAATTATTTTTTGTACTTTGTTAATGATCGTCTTAAGCCTGCCTGTGGAATGTTAATTTATGCTGTCATCTGCCAACATTGAACAGAATCTTTACCGTAAGCTGTTGTTTATAGAGTAGCCTAAATTAATGGGCTAATAAATGCCTGGTGTTTTTTAAAGTAAAACTTGACGGGAATGATTAAGCTTTGAAAATATGCATGCGTGGTATTAACTCAGTCTGTATTGTTGAAGGCCCACAGAAAAGGTCATAATGTGTCTCTCGGTCGAACCACAAAGACATTTAAATACCAGAGTGAAATGTCGTTGACAGCAACATAATTTTTTTCCTGTCATTAGAATTAAAATACATTGAGGAGACTATTGGCTCTTGTTCTTGACGGTGCCAGTGGTGTAGTGGTTAATGACATAGTACATTCCCTTTCTGACTTTAGTTCATGTATCGGACCTTTATAGTACTTAGGCTACCTGATGGCCATTAGCAGGACAAAGTGAGTAGAAGAAACTGAGAAGTGGATTTAAAACTTTGCACCACAGTCTGGTACAATCTGAGAAATTGAGTGGAACATACAGTGATGCCGCCAAGTTTGTGAACACTTTACAACCCCAATTTCAATGAAGTTGGGACATTGTGTAAAACATAAATAAAAAACAGAATACGATGATTTGCAAATCCTTTTCAACCTATATTCTATTGAATACACTACAAAGACAAGATATTTAATGTTCAAACAGATAAACTTTATAGTTTTTTGCAAATATTCACTCATTTTGAATTTGATGCCTGCAACACGTTCCAAAGAAGTTGGTACAGGGGCGTGTTTACCACTGTGTTACATCACCTTTCCTTTTAACAACACTCAATAAGCGTTTGGCAACTGAGGACACTAATTGTTGAAGCTTTGTAGGTGGAATTCTTTCCAATTCTTGCTTGATGTACAACTTCAGTTATTCAACAGTCCGGGGTCTCCGTTGTCGTATTTTGCGCTTCATAATGCGCCACAGATTTTCAGTGAGAGACAAGTCTGGACTGCAGGCAGGCCAGTCTAGTACCTGCACTCTTTTACTACGAAGCCACGCTGTGGTAACACGGGCAGAATGTGGCTTGGCATTGTCTTGCTGAAATAAGCAGGACGTCCCTGAAAAAGACGTTTCTTGGATGGCAGCAGATGTTGCTCCAAAACCTGTATGTTCCTTTCAGCACTAATGGTGCCTTCAGATGTGCAAGTTACCCACACCATGGGCACTAACACTCCCCCACACCATCAGAGATGCTGGCTTTTGAACTTTGCGCTGATAACAATCCGGACAGTCCTTTTCCTCTTTGGCCTGGAGGACATGATGTCCATGATTTCCAAGAACAATTTGAAATGTGGACTCGTCAGACCACAGGACACTTTTCCACTTTGCGTCAGTCCATCTCAGATGAGCTCGGGCCCAGAGAAGCCGACGGCGTTTCCCAGTCTTTTGTACCCCTGTCCCAACTTCTTTGGAACGTGTTGCAGGCATCAAATTCAAAATGAGTGAATATTTGCAAAAAACAGTTCAAAAAGTTTATCTGTTTGAACATTAAATATCTTGTCTTTGTAGTGTATTCATTTGAATACAGGTTGAAAAGGATATTTTCTGTTTTTATTTGTTTTACACAACATCCCAACTTCATTGGAATTGGGGTTGTAATATTGTCTGGATTTCTACATAAATGTGACCTAAAATAACCATATCTTCATGTAAGATGTATCAGTAGATAATAAAAGAACCAAAATAAAATATACACAGTTTTATAGTTTTGTAATCATTTCAGCCAAACATTTCCTGTAAAAGTTGATCACTCCCATGCATTGACTTAGTGGAATATGCTTTACAGAGCTGCTTAAACTCTTTGATGTTGGTGGACCTTTTTGCGTGAACCCCACATTTTGGGTTCTGTCACAGGGCTGGACGTTCTTGGTCTGTGCACTATAAGCCCGATAGTGAGTTGGTGAAGTCCAGACTCTTCAGATATTGTTTTGTAACCTCTTCCAGCCTGATAAATGTCAGAGGTCCTCAGAAATCTCTTTTGACTGAGACATGCAATGCACTTACAGACATGTGTAGTGAAGATGAGACTGTGTCAGCATAGATATTTAATGCTGTATTACTTACATAAATGAATGAAAAAATATATAATTGTCTTAATCATTTTGCTGGGCTCTTTTTGTCTAGTGTTATGACTTGGTCACATTTTGTTCACACAAAGCTCTGGTCACATTTTAGGTCAGATTTATCTAGCCATTCAGTAAGTTGTAAAGGATTCACAAGCTTTCAAGCAACATTGCTTTCAAGTTTTGTGAAAAACTGCTTTGTTTGGCTAAAGTTTCAAGTTTAGTACAATGAGCATGGAGCAGCACTTAACATGGCACAAGAGACTTCCTTGAGGTTAAATGGCAAGGGCAAGTCAACAAGGTCGTGTAAAAACCAGTATTGAAATTGAGGCACAGTTGAAAAGATACAATGTGTATATCTCACCACATTCAAGACTACTTCTGTCCTAGGTCTTCTGTGTAGCCATTAAAGCTTAATAGCTATAAATTTGCTTTGTCCTGACAAGTCTCTCTAATTGCTACCAGTGATTATTAGTTTTACATAACCCTCATCAGTCTGAAATGACAAACACCATCTTATGTCCAGTTATCTCCATTTTCAAGGCTGTCTGTAAAATAGTATTAGAGTTGCCCTTGCATTGTTTTGGACCAGCAGTGGATGTTATTGTATTATGTAGAGACATTGGAAATATTGTTCTCCTTTGGACAAAAATGACTCATATTCCTGTTAGGCTGCAATCTTTCATTGTGTTTTAAACCGGTCAAATGTCACCTTTAATAAATCAGGCTCTACGTTGGTAGCTAAAAGACTATGAATTTGGTAGTAAATGGGCTTCCAGTTGACTTCTGTAACGATAAGGCATCGCATACGTAACATGCGTAAGCTTTGATCCCAGAATGTACTCATGGTTTAGTGTTCATGCGGTGCCAGAGGAATGTTGTTTTGGTATTGCTGAATAAGTAAATTGCTGGGTGCCTGTGCCAGAGACCACATTATTGCTAGTGAACACATCAGGGTTTACAAACTCTCTCTGGAGGCCTGCTGTGTGTATGCTGTTATTAGTCGCAACATGATATTCAGCTCATTAATCAATAAATCAGTTTGAACTGAAAGGCTCAACAGTAAGCTTAACTATTTTACAGTCATTGCAGTTTTTTTTTTTTTTTTTTGGTTGGAAAAATTTTTATATCAAATGTGTTACTTTCTCTGCATCCACAGTATATAACAATGTTTGCTGTAGCAAGCATTAAGGCTGTAAAAAATAAAATAGTTCTGTCAGAAATCCAAATGTTCCCTAAAAGTGAATAAAGTATCAGCTGGCATTATGGAAATTGTCATACTAACTGGTTTCTATCAATGCTGCTAGGAGAATTATGGAAAAAGTAATTTTGCAGCAAAATAAAAGCAATCGCAAAGCGAACACGTCATTGAAAACTGTAGACACCTTAATTTTGTGTTCGTCCTTTCTTTTGTGCTTTCATGTTGATTTTTTTGAAGTTGAATTCTTTGAGGTAAAAAGTACATTCTGATTAAATATATTTTGTTCACTTGTCAAACCATAGCAAAATGACTACAAAAACTAATTGATAAATTATTTAAGTAAGGAATTCAGCAGGTTTAATTTACAGTTATATTATCATTATCATATTCAAGCTATTTCTCTAAAAAATAGGACAACAGCTTGCATGGATCTTTAGTACTGGTTGACCTTTCAGTGCTTTACAAGTAAAAGCAACTACACATCTCATCAAAAAGCACAGGAAGAGCCACTAGGCTTGTGCTCAATTAATTCACTTAAATTTAATGTGCTGTAAACAGAAATTTAAACCAAAGTTAACTAAAATATTCTTTTGTTAAAATGGAAAGCATATTTTTCTTGGTGTAGTTTAGTACTGTATAAAAAAATTTAAAAAAATCCAGTCTTACAAAGCCGTCTGGTACAGATATGAGTTAGTGCAGCTGTGAAATGTAGAGAGGAGTGATGTTAACATGCAGTGCCAGTCCTGCTGAGTGTGATGCAATATTTAATCTTTTTCCAAGCTCCTGGGCAGCCTAGTTCATGTATTTTTTTTGGCCCTTAATAACTTCCTTGAAAAAAAATATATACTGAGTTGCCCATTTATAAGGTAGATATTATACCTACACCTTGTACCTACACTGATTAGCCTCATTAATTTGCCCCTCACATCTATTTAGCAAATTATGATAGAAAAAGTATAATAGTTACACATATATGACCACATGAGCATCACATGCTTCCAACACAAGTGGAAAATTGGCTGACATTAGGCTACAAACCTAAACAATGTTGCCATTTATAACCCGTGTGTGTGTGTGTGTGTGTGTGTGTGTGTGTGTGTGTGTGTGTATATATATATATATTACGTTGAGTAATACAATTGTTTTATTTCAGTATCCACATCTGATTCAAGAAGAACAAAAGACCTTTGGACCTGGTTTTCTTCGGAAACTCCTTTAGGTCTGGTTGCTGGTTACAAAATGCAAAGCATTTAGACGCTGAGATCATTACCATCCGTACATCATTTTGGGGCCTTACTGTAAAAACCCTCAGTGAAGAAAAACAAATGACAAAGTTAAATCCCAGCATGCCTCATTGCTCCTGACTGCATGTAATTTATCCCCTGCTCTTGTGGTTAGTGCAAGCTGGCGGCTGCAGAGTGTGGCTGGATGTATACGTTTCACGGCTGCCCCACTTTTTAGCTGCTTCTGTCTAGGACTCCCCCTGAAGGTGTTGCTGATGCAGGGTGGTCTGCTGTTTCCTTATTACACTGTTCAGATGGTGTATGGAGACTTCTGATGGATGTGCTTTACCAGAAAAAAAAGTCCTCAAGGCTGAATAAGATTATACACGTAGTACCCAGCAGGTGGTTGAGACAACAGAAATGTAGAAATAGTCTGAGGGGGAAAAAAAGGACTCAAGAAAGGGTGGCCTTGTAGGATTTGGAAACAAAGTAGGTATGTTATGCATCTACAGTCTGCCACAGCACATTAGCGAAGGAAGGAAGAGTGATGTTATGGATGGGATATGGGTGGATGATTGCGAGGTTGCAGTTCTAAGCTGGACCCATGGTTTAGATTTCTATTAAATGTCTTCGCCAGTTGACCTTTGAAAGCAGAGGTTATCGCTGGTGATAACAAAAGAATGGTGTAATTTAATATGAATTATTTTACATTATATAGCTCAACAAATGGAGAAATTCTGCATAAAGTTCAGATTCTAAACTTTTAATTGATCCAAATTTTGTGTTTATGAATAAAAATTTGAGAAAGTTGTTTTGTATACAATCTTATTTTGAAAAAAGAAGAATCACCTTGCCATATTTTTGTCTTGATCGACACAAAATGTAAACTAAATGTAATTCTATGTGTAACTCACAATGTAATTAACTGTGTAATTACATAATGACATTTTAATAGGACAGCAAAACGAAAGTAATAATTCAGGCTTCTAAGGGTTACTGTCACCAATGCAAATGTGTAAATGTTTTCTTTTCTTCTTCGTTGTGCTTTGGTTAACTTTTACATGACCTTAGAATGTTGTCATGTAGAAGTGTGATATTAACTGCGCCATTCAGTGGTTATTTACTTGGGGACACTGAGGTGTTCAACATATTTTTAATGAATATGCCTCTTTGCAGTGTACATACAGTACAGTTTGAAATCCAGAGCCACTCTTCATTTACTTTATTTACAAATAACTGCCAATAAGAGCAAGTTATTTTCAGCAACAAGAAAACAAGCAGAGACATATGTAGCCTAGAATTACACTTTTGCCTCAGCAATTAATATAATTTTAGTGTGTCAAAGCTTTGCTTTCATCACAATTAACATTTTTGCAGGAGAATTGCAGTTTTTCAGGTTTTCAAAGAATATTTAGGCATATTTTTCCACATTTGTAAAGTTTAGTCTTAGAATTTGGCTTTTTTCTGCTTCTCACAGTCCAAGTAATTCCAAACTTATTCAGGGCTTCTTGACAGCTACACATCTTTTTACACCCTTCGTGTCACAGTCAACAGAAATTCCTTTGAATTTTTTACAATAGTTTGGTAAAGAAAACCATTTGTGAATTTCATACCAGTAAAATGACACTTTGGTGAGCACTTTGATTAGTGTTGCAAAATACAACTTTTAGCAAAAAGCTGCTTTATGTTAGCGAAACTGTTACAGGTATTTTTTTCTTTACTGAAAAGTTACTATCAAAATCATGTATTAGTTGAAATATAAGGCAAAATGTCTCTAGACTTTTGACACTTTTTTCTTGATTGATTGATTGATTGATTGACTGAGCCGCTCGTTTGTACCTGCCCAGAAGATATATTTACATTATCAAGGCAGCTCATAACCAAGTTTGTGGAAAAGCTCCACCGCGCTGTGTCATTTCTGATTCATCTGCATAAAATGCACCTTTTGGGGAATGGACTGATCTCCCTCTGAGCATGGAAGTGGATTAAGAGCCTACTGTTGGCTCAGATGGGCAGAACTGCACGCACTCTGATTCATAAGTTTAAGTGAGCTGGTTTGTCATTTAGAGCTTAATTATGTAGCGCTAATTAACAATGGCATGAATTATTGTGCCAACTATCTTCTACACACTCCATTTGTCTCTAAAGACTGAAAATGAAATAATTACATATAATTTCTTTTCACTCAAATGGAACGCCTCACACCCTCCAAAGCACCATTCCATACTAAGTGGGTAAAACGTCAACTCAAATGTCTGTGAGGCTGAGAGCGGAATGAGTCATCTATTAGAGTGGAGGAAAAAGACAAAGCAAAACAAATGCAGTGGTTTCATCCATCAACCTTGCATCCTTCACTTGAGAGAAGGTCTCTCCATGTACTATGTTGTACTCTTTCAATTGCATTACTCGGAGCGTCATTATGATTTAGCTTCCGCGTTCTGCCAGCCTCTTCCATTTGCAAGATGATGTTCTTGGAGAGGGTTTTTCATTTTCTGAAAACATCTCAACCTTTTGTTACCCGAGATAAGTGTGTGTTCACATGTATAGCTGTGTGTGTGTGTGGTTTGTTAGCTCTTGTAGGAACCAAATGTTCCCAGGATGGTGTAAAACTAATTTTAAATGTTGTGGGGACATTTGTCTGGAGTTTGAGGAGAAATTAAAAGTAACAAATAGTATTAGATCAGTATTAGTGATACTGTGTTTTATGTATTTAAAAAATGTAGCACAGAAGAAATTTTGTTGTACTACAGAAATTATGTATAGCATTTAGCTGTCGTAATACAGAAGTATAACATTCGTCTGTAGGAATAGAGAAGTTTATCTGCAGGTGCTTCTGTGCGTGTGTGCGTGTGTGCTGTGGAGCAGTTTTTAACTAGTCCATGTGTTTAATTATAAGTGAATGTTTTCTTAGTGTTCTGTGATGTTTGTTTTATAAATTTTAGCAACTATTTTTAGCTAGGACTCTTGACCAAGAATAAAAGGGATTCCTGCTTTGCATTCAAAATAGTTTGAACAGATGGCTCAGTATGAGTTCAATAATTGTGCATTTAATACAAGAGAACTTACTCTGTATGTACCAGACTTTAATAGCGATTACTAGACAGTGCATATCTAAAGTTGGCTTTGTGAATATATTTTTCTTGTAATAAGAAAGTTTGACTTTTTCAGTCATGCATTACTAGAACTGAGCAGCATATCAAAGCGCCTGTTTCTTTGCACAAGCTAAATTTGGCATGTAATTGTTTCACAAACTCATCATTTATAATTATTACAGCCTTGTCAAATAGCTCATTGTTTAATTAATGATGTACACAGGGAAACTCCACCACTGTTGTTTTTGACAAATAAAATGGCATGGTTGCAACCTTTGATTATTATTATTATTTTTGTTATTTTATTTTTTTTACTATATTCTGTGCAGCTACAAAAGAACTGAGCCAACAATGTTAGTCTTAAGTAATATGAAGTAACTATCATATGTGTGACCGTATCTTATTGGTGGAGGATAAGTGAGTAAACTATACAGTTTAATTCATTAAAGTAAGCTGGGCTACTTTCTGCCACCATTACAGCTTAAGATAGGTTTTCTTTTGGTACCAGAGAAAATTTTGACCCAAATTACTGTGCCCTTATTGCTATCCAGTAATATTTGAGGTTATAAAGTGTTTTTCCAGAATCTGCCTGTAGAGAAGCCTGAGACGTTAAAATGAAAATGCAGTCGTGGCACATCTCATGGATTAAGAGTTCATGATGATTTTGGCATGCAGAGAAGATGGGCCTCTGTTACATCTAAACCACCTAATCCTATACAGTATGGGCTCAGAGGCACCACACAATGACCTTCATGTCGCACAGCATCTTTATAAGACATACAGGCATTAAACTACCAGTAGGTTTGTTACTAGTAGGGTTAACATGTAGTTAATGGCTAATTCATGCTCTGCCCACAATTTCTTTCATGGTAAATGTTGCCGTGTTGGAGAAGCCTTACAGAACATTGGCAAAAAAAACATTTGGCAAAGAAAAGATAAATTACTGCACACATCGCAGTTTTTGTCAGAATACTTAAATTTAAAGTGTGTAATTAATTTAATTATAATTTTTAAGTGATCACTATAAGGATTTACTAAATGCAGTTTTGTGATGAGCTAAAATAAGCATGTTGGCAAATTTTAGTTTCCGTTTATTATTGTTACAGCAACATACATTTAGTTTTATGTATGATGTCAAGACAGAATACATGTGCATGTGCATTTTGGGGCAGTTGAACACTTGCGGTCATCAAAGACAGGTGTCAATACACATGCAGGCAGCAACAGATGAGAAGTTCAGAGTTGAAACTAGAAAGTAAAACAAAAATAAAGTAATGAATGTGGTTCAGAAATGCACTGAGAAACTAGGAAAAAATCAGTGCGAAACTGTTATTAATGGATGGACACTTGCTCAGTAGCACAGCAAAGGAACGCTCAGTTTTATGTAGCAACACTAAACCCAAACCTAAATTCAGTATGTTCAGTGGGATTTTTGCCAATATTGCTCAAAGCTTTTCCAGCCTTGTGACAGTTACAGTAAAATAACACATTTTTGATTGGAGGATATATAGATCAGTTGCAGGCCTCATAAACATACCGTCACATAGGTAGTAAAACATTCAACTGTATTCTGTAAATTATTAAAAAAATGAAATCGTTGTACTAAATTGTGTGATTGCATTAATTGCTCCCAATTGTCTACCTTTGTAAAAAAAAATGAACAGTGGCAAAAATATGTATTTCTTAATTGTTTGCACTATAGTATCATTTTTGTAATTGTAACGGTTTCACAGAATTCAGATGCTTGTGGACAATGAAAGACAAACCAGATTTAATGTGGAAGTCAGGATCAAAAATCGTAGGCAAAAAGGTCAAAACACAGATAGCAAATATCCTAAGCAAACAAAGGGTAAATCCACTGTCGTCATCAGTAAACAGGCAAGAGGGTCAAAACACAGATAGAGAAGATCCAGGGCAGTCAAATCAAAGGGGCAAATCCAAAACCAGAGTCGAAAGGAACAAAAGCACAAGCCATACACGTAAAGACAATAGAAATAATGCTCAGTAGTTGCCATCAAAAACAAGATCAAGTCTTTTTCATCTTCTCTCTACACATACATGACAGTAATGTCTTGTCTGTGTTGTATTTGTTTATACATTAGTGAGACAGTTTAAAACCATTTGAGACAGTAATGAAATTTAGCCACATCAAAAGTACATTAAACATGAGACTATTAAGCCATTTAGAATATTAAGTTCTTTTTACTAGCTTTAGTGTTTTTCACTTATTGTGGTACATATTAGATGCCACATTCATCAGTGATTTGTACCACAAACTTGCTGTTGGTAGCTAGAGGGAACAGGCTGAATAAATGCAACATGGATGGATAAGTAATGGAGAGATGAGCAGTGTTTGAGTAGAGAACCATTTTTATTCCCCTAAGGAACCAAAGTTTGTGGCATTGCTGTAAAGGACCATTTTTGCATTTTTATGTGCAAGTGTTCTTGGAATATTTTACTTTTGAGCACAATATTAATGGAAAATTCGACTTCTCATGAAAAACAGACCCAGTGTTGAAGAGTACAAGGGGAACCAGTGAGATTGGGAGGCTGCTTTAGAAGAAATGCTCATAAATATACAAAAGGTTTTATATATATATATATATATATATATATATATATATATATATATATATATATATATATATATATATACTTCCACTGCTCTGGTGTACGTTTTGGTACTTGTGTCTGTTGCTTTTGGTTGCAAGCTGTTTTCAGTTGCAGCTGTCATAAATATCAGAATTGTGAAGTTGTTGCACAGTTCTGGTTCAGGGAGGCCTAACTTAAGTTCTGTGGTTATTTTTTAGGCCAGGCATTATTTTTAGCAACTTGCCTGTGTGAGTGTCTGCATATCGCTGTCAGTGAGCTTTAACTTTCAACTGTTGTACCTCCTGCCTGAGGCATTTTTTCCTTATTTGAAATATGCCGTCATCATTTCAGAGACTGTCTCCCTTGACACGTTCACATTTTTTGTGAGCTGCTTCTATTACTTGTAAGCCTGCCATTTAGTGCTCAGCTACTTGTGCTGTTTCACAGCTTGTTAGATTCCTTGTAGTGAGTCTCAAAAATCTCATTTTTTAAAATACTGTTTAAAAAAGTAAGTGTTTACTCCTCTTACTCATCTCCACAATCTAGTGTTTGTTATTTTTTCACCCTAAAGACAGTAAGGCACTAGTGCACCCATGCCTTTTACACATTTAGTATGTCGAGTCTAAAGTATAACCCTCAAAGTATTAACCTACTGGAATCCCAGGCTCATTACATCCTATAGTTTGTAATTCTTTAACTACATGGACAGTACTGCACACCGGCTGATTTGCTCTTAGATTATAAAAATATGTAATAAAGGTTTAGTTTAATGTGTAAAAAGGTAATTTAAGGAATTAATATTTTAAAGCAGTGAATTAAAATTCAGCAACCTTGATTTATCATCTTGAGAAATGCATTAACATTGAGCATCGCTGGATCATGCTGTATCAGATTACCTCATTACAGTTTAATTTATTGGCTCATTAGGTTAATGTACAGTCATTTTTATGTTACTTTTGTGTTGGTTTAGTGTCTTCATAATACCACAGTTCAGAAAAGGCCTTGTTTTCTCTTTAACTCAGTTTCCCTTTTGCCTTAAAAATCTTGACCCTGTCAGCTTCTAACATTACAATGATGATACTTTTAGATATTCATGTCTCAGATTTCAGTGACCATATCCAAGTTAAATACAATATGTTGCCTAAATACTAAACAAAGAGGGCTGAAGGAGTCTGAAACTGAAATAAATCATTTGTTTTGTAAAAGGAATAAATGTAGTGGTCATCAGTTTTGTTCAATGTTTTTGCCAAAGCTTTCTCAACCTTTTATCAAGCTTTCATCAGAACTGTATAAACCCATTCCCACACTGATAACTTTGGTAAATGGTAGCTAGCTGAATTGGCAGCAGTTTTTGTGCAGTGTTTTACTTTTTCAATAGCCAAAGCGAACAGTTTGTCCAATTTACATTGTTCATCCATGTTAAAAAAATGTATTTCAGGGCTTATATAACCCCATAGTGGTGCCTACATATATTATTAAATATTTGTCTGTGTTACAGCTGCACTATACTCAGAGAAATGCCCTGTGCAGTACAGAATTTGAAAGTGCAGTGATTGCAGAGGGGCATAATAATAGCAAAGTACTCTACTGTTGTCAGAGGCACTGAGCCATTTCCGTCATTACGTAACACTAATAAAAATTCAATTTCGGGCCTTAAAAGCCCTCACAATTAAAATTGCACCTTTCTCCAACATGTGACATGTTGCGTCATTGATTTAGTGTACATTATGTCTGGACCCAGTCATTTTTAGTCATGTGTTGGACTTGCATGGAACAAAATAATACTAAGGTTTGGTTTTGATGGCTAGATCAGACACATAGCAGCTTGCTCTGTGTGTGAATGGATGAATCATGAAGTGAGATGTGTCCTCACTTCTTTCATCTTACTCAGAAGCCCTCTGTTCCACCACTGGACTTGCTGCTCACAGCTCAGAGGCTGTCAGTCCACATGTTTTATGGCCTCTGTGAATCGTCCTTTCCCAGCCTAGCATAAATCATCGGGATTTTTGTGCAGAAGACGAGAAGCCTGGCTACGGTACAGCATCTGATTCCCTCTTGCATAAGGAGACGTTCGAGCATAATTGTCGTGTTGAAGTATTTCTCCGCTGACCATGGCAGACTATAATGACTCACGCTATGAAGGCTCCTGGACTGTTTACAGATTGATGTTTACCGAAAGTGCCTCAGTTTCACAGGAAGCTGAAGTTACTGTAAGAAAAAAAGACTGAGCGTTGACTTTGATTACAGCTCTGTAATTTGTAACAATTCCAAAGCCCTATTGTTGTAATGTTGGCTTTCTCTAACAAGAGCTGGCGTTATTTATTTGTTTACTTCTAGCCCCCCCACCCCCCTCACTGAATATTTAACATTTTACTAATGCTAAATGTTGTTGCACTGTACGCTCTTTAAAATAAAGGTGCCACAAAGATTCTTGGCCGTGGTGCCATAGAAAAACTACTTTTGTAAACAAGATGTGCGAATGTATGAAGAACCTGTTTAAAGTACTTTTACATAATGTAAAGATTTTATACCAAATACTTTTTCCTAAATCCATGCTTCTAAACCCAGAACGATTAAGGAACCGTTATTTTTAAGTATATTTTAAGTGTGTGAAACATCCTCTCAGTTTGTTCCTTTTTTCTTCAGGATTGAGCCAGGAATCTCCAAATACCTTGCACCACCTGCACAATTTGATTGAGATCCTAGGAGCAAGCATCTTCTTTCCTGAGCTGGAAACAATCTCGGTAAGTCTAGCAGACGTTTTCTGGTGTACATAAGACTAGTAGTCCAAATATTTGGGTATGTGTAACAAATCTCTGTTTTGGCACCGTGTCCAGTATTTTTATTTTTATTTTTTTTTACATTTTCTCATGAGGTCCTATAATGTTTTTGTCAGTTTAGGTGATGAAAACAGTCAGAAATAATTTTTAAATTAGCAGCCTCTCTTTATACTTAAGGATTAAACAGGATGCATTTAAAAATAAAATGTGTAGATTACCTCTGTTCTGATTGGCTTCCTTATATCTTCAATGTGAATAATAAGCTGAGCTGGTGTTGGTTTTTGTGACATTATCATATTATCATATTTTTTCCATCTGTGAATGGATAGGTGTGAGATTTTCTGAGCTTTTTTCCCAGCAAAGCAAAGTATCTGTGCTGTATTCAAACTTCAGGAAGCCTCATCTTCTTGTGTTGTGTAGTTCTGGAGATAAAGATCAGGTTCCAACTTTGTATTAATGCTATACAGAATTCTTATGATAATGCAAGACTGGTGAGACTAGTGCCTCCATGCCTAAGCAAGTCAGTGGAAGAGAGTGCTTCTCTCTGTCCACTCAAATTTGTCATTTATGCTTCTCAGAAAATTCTGTGTTACTGAGTACTAATGCTCTTTGCTGGCTGGATGAAGCCCTAGACCTGTCTGAATGAGACATCAGGTTTTACTTTAAGAAGTTCAGATGTTTGTGGGACATAGCCATCCTCTTAGTCCATCTCATAAATCCACTGACTTCCAGTTCAGCCTTTGGGTGCAGTTCTGCTTGATCCTTTAAGACTATGTCATAACTGGGCCATGTAATTGGCCTAGTTTAGCTTATAAAAGAATACAAAACACAATCCACAGAAAGCCAGTATGATACCTCCACAAGCATACACAGAGTTTATTACATAATTTCATTTATTACATATTTCATTTTAGAATGAAAATCGTTACTTCAACAAGGTCTAATTTAGCTGCAATAAAAGAAATACCCTGAATCCCCCACAAAAGATACAAGAGTACCATCATGCATGCCTGTGGGGCGATTAAGCAGAACCTTTTAGTTGGATTTCTTTAGCCTGTATTGCCAGAGAAGAACTGATCTGGGGACAGATTTTTTCCTGCGTTCCCTATGGTTATAGTCTCAGAGCGTCCAAACAGCAAACTGGACTAAAAATAGCTTTCATGCTCTGAGGTGTACTGTGAGCTGCCTAGAGCCTCTCTTTCAGCACCCATCTCTCTGGCCAAGGACAGGGATCACAATGTTCCTTCTGCACAGACACCAAGCTTTAGCGTCTTCTGGGTCTGTCACACGTTTCAAACGCTATCCAGAGCCTCTAGCATTCAAGCATGCTCCCAGCGGTTCTCTCATAGACACTATTTATCTGTATAATGTTGCATGAGCTTGGCAGTTACCTGTAAGAAAAGAGATGACTTATGTTAACCCCTAACAAATTGGTCACAGCTAATTCCTGTTCTGCTTTTTGCATCAGGTGTGACTCTAAGGTGTTATTTTTATTTCATGACTCATGTCATGACTCATGTCATGACTCATGCGCATAGCTTTTTCATTTTTCATGGATAGATATCAAATATTCTGTAATTTTTTTTCAGATTGGCAAGAGCATCTATTTAGTTAAATAAACACTCAGCTGGATGTCTTTAAGACCTAGATAAAGACGAGCGTTGCCATATCATTGTACCACATTAGTAGTAAATATATTTGGAGTAGATAAAACATGTCCTGGTCTTGGCAGACTTCAAATAAAGAGTTATTAGAAACCACAAAGCAGCTTGAACAGATCTTTTGTGATTTAATTTGCACCCAATTCAGAATAAAAACACAAAGTAATTGGTTTCATCATGAGAAAGGGATGTAGGAAGCGCTTCCGCTAGTGTTGAGGGGTGAGTTGCAAAACAGACTCTGAACACGGTCACACTTGTAGAGTACGGTACACGTGGTTGCACTCTTAAAAATATAGGTGTCCAAAAGCACTTGCCATAGAAGAAGAAAGAACCATTTCACTGATATTTCTTTAAAGAAACCTTTTTTGTAAGTCAGATGTTGGGAGTAGGTTTTAAAAGAATCTTCATATAATGTAAAGCAAGTGAAGGTACACCAAAGATTTGGTGAGTACTGTGTTCAAAAGGTTGTTGGGTGCTATTCTTACATTTGGTGTGTAAAGTGACCTAACAAAGCTCAAAATTCATTAATTTTTGTTTAGTTTGTCTCACAGACTACATTTTTATGTGGGAAGATGCTTGAATAAGAATAGAAATCAAACATCAGGCACATTCTATCATTGCGATGATTAAATTAGATTGAGGATTTACCCACTTGAATTGTGCTCTAAATTAACTCGTGCTCAAAAAAAAAAAAAAAATGACAGTGCATTCAACCGTAAGGGAAGACTTTTTTATATAGTGATAGAAAACCCTAACACAGAACACTAATTAAGGAACCTTCAACATAATGTGAAAGGGTTGTCGGGGTCAGGTTTTTAAATGGTTCTTGACTTTGATGTATGGTTATAGGAAGGTCCTATAATTGGTATGGAACCTTTACATTATGTAGAGGGTCTTTAAATTCTTTTCTGAATGCATCTGATCCCATCATAAAGGTCTTTAGAAGCATTTCAATATTAGATTTCTCTGTGCCATTAGATCACCAGGACCAAATTTTGTCACTGTTGCCTTACAATTTAAGGTTTTTCTTTTAACTAAAAGTCCAAGTCAGGAACATTTAGGGAACTTTTCAGTATGTGCATAAGCGTACATTTAGCTTTCTTACAACTCAGCTTATGTGGACTGTGTTCCCCCTCAAAAAGCCACCCAGTGTTATTACATTTTTTGTGAGTCTGTAAAATTTGGTTTCCGAGCAAGACGGGGAACTGCCGGGGAAAATGGCATGATGAGTCAAACAGATACCTCTTTTATGAAGAGATGAAGATGGCTGGCTCAATATGAGGTGATTGGAGAGATTGCCCAGAAGACTGTCTGTGCATGCCCATAAGCATGCACCTCTGTGTGCTTCTGTCTGTGTATGTGTTCATGAGGTGTTATAGAAGGTCTGTTGAAGCCGCTAAATAATTAAGAAGAGTGGGCAAGACTCAATAAGGTCATGAAGGCCCCCCTCCAGCTGTGGGAAAGTACTTAAAATGTCACCAGAGCACAGCCTACTTCCCTAGTCCTTCCATAGACAGCATTGAGCCAAGATAATAAACATCCCAGTGTTTGGACCTCTGCCTGAAGACCCCAGGTTAAGGAGGAAGCTGCAACCTTTAAGCCCAAAGCAAACATAAGGCAGTACTGGCTCTGAGCCCATGAGCCAAGTCAGACCAGCTGCTGATGGATGGCATGCAGCCGTCGGTGGAGCTATTGTTTTTCTGATTAGCGCTTTTGGATAGTGCTTTATGATGGAGACCAGCTTGCAGTGATCTCAACAGGAAGATTTAAATAATCGTCTCAGGCTAGCTAATCTATCTGACTTGAATTACAGTTGTCCACCTGTGTGTTCCGCCAGCTGTACTTTCTCTTTTGTTGCTGTCAGATGGATGCACTAAGCTTGCTCATATAAAGCTCAGTTAGGTATTCGCAAGGCCAAGTGAAACAGCTCTTTTTCTTTTCATTTGTTTGAATTGTATTATTGGTGCTGACAAAATACTTGAATTGTATTGAAATGATGACTAAGTAATTTAACCAAAGGCGTAGGTCAGAACAGTGAACTGATGCAATAAGCATTGCAGTGATTTTACCACAAAATAGAGCACCTAAAACCTTCTTAAGCTGGGTGTGCGTTACCTAACTTATAAAATCGAATTTTCACAGAGGAGAGCAATTCTCACGTAAATTCAGTCTTTTACCGAATTCCTTGGCTTTTAGTTGTAAGAGTGTGCACAATAGATGACTAACTAAAGAGGGTGCTTTAAGGTCCATCCCTTACATTATACACAAGCTTACACATTTTGCTAGTTTTCACGAAGAGGTTCCTTCATCTCCCTTGTCCACTGAAAACATGCAGTGTTGGATTACTGCTTTAATGAAATAGAAATGGTTGGTTCTTGTTTATTTTACCACACAGTGTAGTTTATGACTATATGGCTTATAGACCATGACTGGCAAAATTATTCCATGAACAGCACAGTGATTTTTAATGTCTTGCTTAATACAGACTTAAGTTGATGTCTGTGGTCATGTGTGTATATCGACTGTCTTACAGTGGCTTTCAACATGGCTACTATTAAGGTTTTAGTCATATCTTTTTACTACACTGTGAAATTTCAACAAACCACTTAAATAGTGAGGACGCAAGGTTGCCAGCTTTTTATTTGTCTAGCTTTTGTCTTGCCAAAATGTATTTATCATATTTTGCCATTGATAATCTAGTGCAAGCAAACCAGGGTTAGTACAGTGTTTTTTGTTTCTCAGGAGGCTGTAATTTGAATTTTTAATGGGTTAGCTCTGCTGTGAATGCTGTATTTGGTCTATTACTGTGTCCGCCTTACTTCACTTGTCAAAGACTTAGCAAACAGGCAGTGGAGTTCCAATTTGGAATAGACATTCCTTTCCTCAATATGCAGTGCCATGATTAAGGATTTCCCCCCCCATCTTATTTCCTCTATTTTTGCATATTTATCACATTGAATGCCTTTGGATCCTTAAAAAAAAACAAAAGGAAACACAAAACACAGTCATTAATTGATCATTTCCTGTACTGAAGGAAAATGTTTTGCAACAATTGCTCCCTAAATATAATTGGTTGTGCCACATTTAGCAGCAGTAATTGTGACCAAACACTTCCTGTAACTGGTGAGCAGTCTTTTACGTGGTGTGGAAGAATTTTGCAGAATTACTTTAATTCAGCCTCATTGCAGTGCATGACCTGTTGTCTAATGTCCTGCATCTATATGGGATTGAAGTCTGGACTTTCACTATGACACTCCAGCACCGTAATTTTGTTTCTTTTAAACCACACAGGTGGACTCGCTCTTGTGTATTAGATTGCTGTACTGCTGCATAAACCAATAGCATTTGTACTGATGATTGGACATTGTCCTGCATTTATGCTTATAAAATAATCCAGAAAAAGTAGTCGTGGATTTTATTTATGTTGTCGCTGAACCTGGTAGCTACCCATGTGTTGCTTCACTGCTTGTGGCTTCTTTAAATGTTCATAGATTTGCTTCACAAAGTATAGATCATTAGAAGCACATTCAAATCACCAAAACAGTGCATACAGAGAATTTTTAGGATTTTGGAAATTTTTTCAGGCTTTGAAAATGCAGAATTTTTAATTGACAAGACAAAAATATAATTCAGCTGAGACTTATATTTTTGTTTTGCAAACTCAAAATATTTAAAAGTTGATAATTTTTTCCCATTTTTAACCTTTTTGTGTCCCAGAGACTCATTAGTGTATACCATAAGTGTCTGAATGTGACATTAATGAATGCTATTGACATCTGAATTAGAGGAAGTGCAGGGAAGCCATAATATTTTAGCCAAGTGAATAATAGCCTAGCAAGCACAAAGTAACCTAAAATCCAATTAGAAATATGCCAATATATGCCTATGCCTATATGTATTTATACATTTCCACACAGTGTCAAATAGCAGCTGCCATTGTGTGGAGAATTATGAATGTTATTCTCCTGTAAAGTTACCACTTTGGAGATAAGTCTGACAACGCCATTCATGTATTTAAATTCCTGTCAAAACAGCCATTAAGTACAGTTATTCATTTTTCAGCATCATGAAAAATGCTGAAAACATATATTCAACAGAAAAATTACAAGAAGCCTCAGCAAATAAATATAACTAACAAAAATGTTTTTATTTGGTGTGTCTAATTTTACCTTTATTACAGCTTTCATTCTTTTCTGGAGAGGGTCCAAATTCATATGTGTAGAATTTAAACCTGAGATGTCACTGGACATGTAACAGGTCTAAAATAGACCATCTCAACATCCTAAACAAGCTGTGTCCATTCTGTAAGTAATGTATCAACTGTACATCTTTGATGCTTCACTAATGCAACTTTGCTGCTATGTTGTTGATGTGTTATTAATATTCTGTTAAGAGTTTAATCATCTACAAAGTGCTGCTTTAAACAGTGTTATTGCAATCACAAGCACAATTGCATGCACTTAATAATTCGTTAACTGCAGAAAATCAGATTTTGTCAGAAATCCTATCAACATGTTTACATGCACTTGGGTAATCAGATAATGAGAAATCTCTTGGTCTGAGTCAGTCAATAATTGGATTTCTGCTTTGCAGCCAGCCAATAATCTCACAGGAGAAGATGTGACATAATTGTGATTTAAAACTCAAACTTCATGATGGTACCGTTTTTTTTACTCACTTTACCTGAAAATAGGATTTTTTGTTTTTTCATGTATGTAGTTCGTTTCAGCGTTGCCACAAAAACTTTTTGTTGCCATCTTGCGGAAGCTGTGTTAAAGGCTGTTTGCTTATTTCTGGTACTGTGGTCTGTTTTCCCTCATGCACAGACAGAGAAATCTGAAAGAAAACCGAGTAAGAGTAAGAGAAAAAAGGGGGGGGGGTTTACAACATATTTTTCAGGATTTCAATTGCATCATAACAAATATTAACATTAGCTTCATTAGCACCACTAACTTGGGCAGTGGAGAGTTCCATGTACATTATGTCCAAGAAAGAAAAAATCCAGGCTGTAATTGAGAGAGAACGAGGAGGTTTCCAACGAACTGCGATCATTTTCTTTGCTGCAGTGAGTCCAGCCAGAATAATACGTTTTTCACCTTTGGATATAGAGAGTCCCGAAAAGTCATTAAACAGTAGAGTAGGTATGATGGCGGGTATCTCCAACAAAACAAGATTTGAAATCCTAGAAGCAACCTTCCCAAAATGATGTTACAGGAGGGCATTCCCAATACATGTGAAGAAAAGTACCGCAAGCCTTTGTAGAACACAGTGTACATGTAGGGTTATTAAGAATATTCATAAAGGAAAGTTTGCGAGGAGTGAGGTAGGTTCTGTGTGTATAGTTCCAATGAATTAACTGGTGATCAGGGTTCCGGGAAGCCTCTAGAATATTAGACCAGATCACCGCCCAATCAAAGTCATCATCTAAATCAGAGCAGTCCTGTTTCCAGAGTGTGTATGAGGTGAGAGGTAGATAGGATGCTGCAATGATGTACCATTTGCTCTAAGGACAGACCTCAGCTGTAAATAAAAAAAAAAGGAAGACGTGGGTAAATTGAAACTAGACTGAATATCCTTAAACGACCCTAAGCCGTTATCATCAAAAATGTTTCCCAGATGAGAAATACCCCTATCGCCCCAAAGACATGCGGTAATAGGCCTTCCTCCAATTAACAGGCCTCCGTTATTAAAAATTGGAGAATCTTCATGCCACTTACAAGATATTTTAGCTAGCTTTTCCATGTCCCGCCATATCTGAATGAGATATGAGATAATTGGCCCAAACCGTAGCTGGCATTGTTTATTACTAACGTTCGCAGAGAGAATATCCTCCAGTTTCCAAGGATGTACAGCATTTTGCTCAATCGAGCGCCAGGAAACACTCATTTTTGGGTCTAGCCAGGTGAGTACTGGCCTCAGTACTCTTTATCAGATTTATGAATCAGATTTCTAGACTTTACTCCAATCTAAGAAATCAGAGTATGTTGTTTACATGACCATTTGAATAATCAGATAACTGCAGGACTCTTACTATGTTTGGATTAAGTATATTTAAATGCTTTCAGTGATTTGAGGTCTGGACTCAATTTGGGTGGTCAGTCCGTTGGTCTGAGAACACCAGCAGATTCTTTGTTTGATCTGCAAATTTTCTTTTTTTGTTGTTTCTATATCCTTTTCTCAGCAGCTCTTGCCATTTTTTTCTGACCTTACAGTAAAAGGATGTACAGTAACTATCGCAGATTTTTTTCAGGTTTGCAGCAAAAGTGGAACTTGATTGTCTTCTGTCTCTCAAAGATGAAAGTTTTAAGGATTGTTATGGTGACAGTTTTGGTGGTCTACCAGGTCTTGCATAGTTGTTAGGAGTCCCATTTTCTCTGTATCTTTTTAAATAATTTTTTAAAGGCTGGTTTTAGCACTTATTTTTATTTGGGTTTTCATGCTTTATGTAAGTGGTTTATTTTACAGTGTTTCTTATCAGAAATATCTCTGTAATGAATAATAACAATTTCTTAAGTTATTTTTGACTGAACTTTTGTTTGTAAGAGCATAGTTTGTAACAAGATACATTTTCATCCATCATTTCTTGTTATATCCATTCATCCATTATATTATTATTACATGCAGCTGATTCAATTTCCAAGTGCCTCCAGTGTGACTAAGAAATGATTGATCACCTAAATGCTGATTACCTGAATGTCTTACGGTTTCTGTGTAACATGTTAGGGATTCAAGTTTTTTTAAACCATTTTTCATCCCTTAACATGTAAGGAGATCTAAGTGATGAACTAGTTCCCACATTATATCATGAGACCTGCCACTTTAACTTATTACATGTAATAACATGTCAAACCGCTGTGCAATCTGTCATTATGAGCAATGGCCTCAGAACAGAGACCCTAACCAGGAGTCCACTAAGCTACTCAAACATGGCCGCATGCTTCGGCCTGCTTTACTAGAATCTGTCAGGATTGTTAGTAAATCTGGAGCTGAGCTATAAGAGGTGGCCTGAAACAGACTGTTTGAAAAGAGGCCATACCATAATCTCAAAAAAGAGTTTAAAAAAGTGAATTGAAAATGAAAAAGGGAAAAAAAAAAACTTATTGCTTCATTTATACTTTATATTTTTTGTTTTTTATGTAAGCTCTCTACAGAAATATCAGTTCTCCATAAAATTGTCAGTGCAAAGAAAGCAAAGCAGAAGAGTAACTTGAAGAGAAACAAATCAGAGATTAGAGTTGGACACTATGACAGCATTTATTATTATTATTGCATGTCATACGTCACAGTATGCTTTTCTGAGCATGTTGTGGCTATCATCAACATTTCCAGAACACTGACCACTGACGAGGTATGTTTCACCGCAAAGAGGAGGTAATTAGTCCATTTTTGTAACATGGAGTGAGGAGGTGGTACACAGGGCTTAAATAAGACACCTGGGAAACGAGGGACTGGTGAAAACAATCAGGGGCGGAGTCAAAAAACAAGGGGCATGAACCAAAACAAACGCACATAGAAGACCAAAGCAAAAAGTATATGAAGTGGGAGGAGCCAATCGTGACCATTTCAATTGAATTTACTGCTGCATTTGTGATCTGTTGAATAAAAATTGTTGTCATATTATTTTTTAACGTGTGCTTTAGCTGAAAATCAAACCAACCTGCCCAACTTTTTTTTTCTCATTTTTTTCTTACTCCTTGTGCATATTATGTGAATATGATGCATCGCCCAGCACAACTGATAAATACATGTTAACATTTTCATTGAATAAATGAATGAGTGAATTAATTAATGAACTGTCTAATGGCACAATTAAATGTTGCCCTCAGGATATACACTATAGGCTATGTACACTGTAGTTTGTCCTTACTGAGGCACACTTCCAAAGTAAATTACACTTTCTATGCTTGCCTAAGGCTTAAGGTTCCACCCTGTAGTGTGCCTACAATGTAGGGAATTGGGAGGGCAAAGGAAAGCGGATTTAGTACATTTTGTCTGAACTAGAACAGAGCCATGTGACGTGAAGGTCAGTCAAGAGAAAATGTGTGAGTGGTTAGCAAGAGGTTGGCAAGAGGTGAATGTACAGTAGTTTATTTAAGCCTGTATTACTACATTTGAGAGTAACCCTGCTATGCACCAAGAGTATAGAAACATATCTAATTAATCTGTCGAAATAATTTTTGGAAATACATGATGCTTAAGCCATGTTTGTAGTTGATTTAATTTTTTTTCTCAGTGTTTTTGAGGTGGTAGTTTTCCTCAGTCAGATCGTCAGTAACATTTAATCACAACAACAAAGGTTTAAAAGAATATAATATAAATGAATGATGTTTCAGTGAATTTAACAAAAAAACAACTTTTATATTACTTACTATATAAGTACTGAATAGAAGCTGTTCTGTTCTTAGTGCTAACTCTGCTTTAAAAGGAGCACTACAACTAGTTTCTGGTGGGCTAGTTTAGGTAGACTAATGAATGCTGCTGTACAGCAGTATACCTTTTTGCTCTTGTAGTGTCCCTTGACTGCTGCATCAGTTGAGCATTATACCTTCCACCTATGTGCAGTACAAAAGCACAACATTTAATGGGGCTTGAAAAAAAGGTGGCAAAACTGCCCCGTCCAAGGCATAGTTTGTGTGCAAGCCCTCCACTATTTTGCTTCTTGTGGGCCTGATGTCAGCAAGTTTGAAATTGAATGTGTGCATAAGTGTGGCTTGTTGATAACAAGGAATAATGCATTTCTTTAAGATGTGGATGGATGTGCAACAGACAGAGGAAAACTAGATGAAGAGCCAGAACACTTTTCATTGGAAGTGCAGTAAGTAAAGCTCCAGCAGGAGTCTGGGGCGGGGGGGTGAAGAGAAAAGTCTGGCCATCTTATCACCTTAATTTATGCATCCACCTGACAAAAGCTGATTAAAGCTGAAGAATGAACTCTCACTTGCTCATGCAGCTGAGAAATTTTGAATGCATCTAAAAGCATGCCTTGATTAGAGAGGCTGCATAAATCAGTACTCTTTCTGTAACATGACAGATAGACAGACAGTTAGACAGATACATGAGTAGGCTCTGTATGACTAACAGGCATGTTAATTTAAGACAAATACAGGGAGATTAAAGAAACAAACAAGAAACACAACCAATAGGTAACCAAGAAAAGAAATCTAAAAAGCAACTGGGCTCTGTTTTGTCATTGCACAGTAAAGGAATAGATTGATTGTAGCACAGATAGAACTTTGAATAATGGTGGCATCAAAGGGAGCGGAAGTGAAGACGGGATTACGGTTGGTTTGTTGATTAATCAAATAGTTACAGCTTTAATTAATAACAAATATTTTTTTTTCCTATTTGATTGAATAGGCTAATCCTGGGTAAATGCTTACACTTAGAACTAAGTGAGACAGTCTGACAGGGAGATTTTGTTTCAATGGCACTAACTGTAGCGAAGAAAAACGGTTAATGTACAGCAGACATAGAGACATGCCTTAATATATTTATCTGTAAAATTTAGGGTCAACTTGAAAAAGTTACATTTAATGTTACCTTGGCAGTATGCTTTATTAGTAAGATTTTATGCGTTTATATTGGCTTCACCAATTTCAAACCTCTCTTCGTAGCATCATGCTTTCTTCAGTTAATCAATACGTTTACATTTTAAAGTTTACAAGTTTAATTAGGGAGTGGAATTGAGCAAATCCATGTAATGGTTGCATCAAGGAGAAAAGGAGGCACACCTATATTCTTCTAACCAACTTACAGCATGTCAGTAAATTAAAAAAAAGAAATTCTTGTTTTACTGTGTTAATACTAGTTTTGAAAATGCATTGTTCATGTTTGCTCGCTCAAAACGAACAAAAAACAGAACAAAATCTATGAATGTTCAGCTTGGTTAACTCATATTCTGTACATATTAAAATAAATGCAACAACAGCATTGGAAAATCATCAAGTGAAGAGTAGATTAAAAGCCAGAAATACTCTGCCTGGTTACTGTCCTTGATGAAGGCTCACACCCAAGATGAGGAAGGTTGGGGGGTGGGGTGGGGGTTCCTGGACAGCGTAATTAACCTCTTGACCCCCTAAAAGTTAGTTAGTGAGCTTCTGTCTTTAATATTCTTAACTATCTAAAGCTGCAGCACTTGTCTCCCTCAGGGTGGCGCTGTAGCAAATTGGTTAGCCAAGTTGGTTCTTTATGACCTAGCAACTTTAACTGACACCTCTGAAAAACTTCAGTATGCCACAGAATATTTGTAGGTCTAAAAATCCAGTTTTCCCAAATACTGGTGGAAAGAGTGAATTGTTACTTATTATTTCTCAAACTGAAGACACTGGAGGAGGTTTGTGAGATCTCTGTTATTTTGTGGGAGATTCCATTACCAAAATAGAAAATAGCATTTACAGAAGAAGAACTGCTTGCATATTTTGGTGCCATTGAAACTTCCAGTAGCACTATGGAGAGTGAATTAGCCAGTCAACACAGGACCCCCGAGTATCACAGCGCAATTCATACAATGCTCACACCAAAACACATCAACAGATTTTGTGTACATGGCAATATCGCAATAAAGCCTTTTTTAACTCGGTGAAGTCTGATACGTATATTTCCTTTTTCTCAAGCGTTTGAACCCCACTCCTGGTATTTGTATGTTTATTTCAGTAGCTTTTTTTTTTTAAGATTGTAGTAATAGCTGTTAAGCATTAAAGGCTTGCTGTTTATCTGCATATATTTGAATGTTGTATTGTGCTTTTACAAGCAAAAACAGAAGTGTTTCAGACAACTTCTTGGCTGGAAGATAATATTTTTATACCATTCAGAGGTCAGTTCACATCTCTTTGCTCTGACGTCCTCAGTGGAGTCTTGGCGTCATTTTGGTATAGGCTTGGCTACTTGTGATCGTCCTGTAGTGTCGTCTCCATGTCTGGCACCGCAAGTTTGACGTCGGCCCCAGCGGTATTTGGATTTCCTTATGAGACTGTGGGTTGCTCCCTGCTTCTCGGCCCAGTGTTCTGGATCCCTCCTACATACCAGAGCCACCATGAGGAGCTGTTTCTCAAATCCCAGCCCACCAGAAGCCTTAATCCGCTCCCTCCATCAGCTGTAACCATGACGACTGGACCTCCTCTCAGAAACCCACAGACGTGCACCAAACTCTGTTGGAAGCCACTCAGTACCCAAGAGTGAACCTCCGGACAAACAGCAATGATTATACTGACTTCTTTCTCTTTTTCTTGTTTTTGTCTGAAGTGGCCTGAAAAGAGCAAGCATAAGCTGCTTTTATGAGGTCTGCCCATAACGTAAGCTTGGTCGGTTTGGGTGGCTTCATAACTCATGTCCAGGGACTCAGTGCCTGTTCTCTGCTGTGCTAATTTTGATCTGTCAGTTCAGATTTGGGCAATGACTGGCAATGCTGGCCCAGGATTAGTGATGAAGTTGATCAGGTCAACTCCTTGCCACTGATGATGCTAATGCATGTTTATGCTTCCAAAACACACTTTCAAGTTTGAATGTTTTTTTGCCATCATGCGTTGAAACGTCTTTGCTGCTCACACTATTTTATGTACAATTATTTGCTTATCAGAAAGGACTTTGCATGTGTTAGCACATCCTGGCATGCTATAACTAAAACTCAGTATAAGAAATTTGTAATGTAAACTTATGACAAGGAATTTTTTAAGCTGTTACAGTGTCTTTTGTTCGGCACAGTAAAGACAGAAATGTGGAAGTACAAGGAAAAGCAAGTTACATGTGCTAAGACTCAGTTTTAGTTTTTTTCAGATTTACTCAGTTAATCAGATACATTTTACTGCAAGGTTATGAATAATGTTTTAAATGTTTTTCTTTTACACTTATTAGTCAGTTTTGTAATGTACAGCCTTGCATGTTCCATTGGTGTTCCTGCTGAAGTCTTTTTGACATGGTAATAAAATATTATGATTTATTTGATTGATTTACTCAGCAATCAATATTGCCCCTTACAAACAAAATGTCATTATAATCACTCACATGGTTTGCCTTGGGATCTAAACAATTTACCATTTGTCTCATTGAGTCCTCACAGTGGGCCATTTATTTTATCAGTTACATACATATTGGCAAGTTGTCTAGATTGAAATGCAGATCCTACATTGCAGTTCCTCTGGAATCTGCTTATTTTACTTGACCGGTCATGTATAATAGTCTATCACGTTTTACCTTTAGCACTTGCTTTGAGTTAGTGCTTTCATTCATAGTGGATCATCATCTCTTTAAACAGTTTTTACTTTGCGTCAGATAAAGTGGAAATACATTTCAGTAGGGAAAAAGGAAATCTGAGTCTTTTTTTTGAGACCATGGAGTAAATCATACTAGTGTATACTACTATGATACATACTAGTAGTGCTTGTTTGGCTTGGCATTGAATCAGGCACATGCTCATTTAATTTTTATATATATACTATTCGTATGTACCCGCCATACCTGAACAAGGTTGTATTATCTTTTATGGTAGAGTGTTTGAATTTAATGAAATCACTAATATACATTATATCTGCAGTGCTTTTGTGTGAATTTTTTTAGTTTTTAGATACAGTAGTTAGTCTAAAAATCACAGTAGCCCAGCAGATGAACTCCTATGAAGGGAAAGTAATATACCAGTAGCTAAAGATGGGTTATATATTTAAGCAATAGAACACGAGAGTGAGTGCGTTATCATGAAATAACATCACAGCTGTGATTTATCGTCAAGCTCCTTGTTTTGTTCCAGCCAGTCAGTAAAGCATTTTACAGCTGATTTTGTTTGGCGAATGTTGTATAACACAACACATGATAGTACTTGGAGTTCTTAGAATTTATCATTTGTAATGTTTTTTTCTGAAGTTTAAACAAGTTGAAACAGATAGAATGCCCCAGCAAAATAGAACTATGAAGAATGACTACAGTGATTGTTTAAATTCAGCAAAAATAAACAATTTAGGAAGGTACAGGAGGGAAAAAAAATCAAGTGTATTTAAAATAATAGTGTAATATGTTCGAATGGATGTGGGTTCCATTTAGCTACTTATGTTGAAGTTTATGCAGTTATTATATACCACTTGTAATTTTTGTATTTTTTTCAATGACACAGAGCTGGAGTACTGACAATACCCATGGTATACTCAGAAAAGTGTATTGTGCCCACAAGGCAGCTTGCAAACACGCAAACTTTGTATGCAGGTCTTGTGTGTTTAGAGCTATATTTAGAACACAGGCTACAGGTGTGGGTAGTAGATGAGCACATATACAGTGGTGCGTCAGGTTAAGCCTTTCTCTTCTGATAATTATTTGGTGCCTGTTTTGTAGTCAGTTGTAATTTTTGTATTTTTTTCAATGATACATACAGCTGGAGTACTGACAATACCCATGGTATACTCAAGTGTATTGTGTCACAATGTATTATAATAACCATAATGTATTGTTATATTTTCCAGCCCTATGAGTAGTATACCGTGGATGCAGTGTGTAAATGTAAATTCTTTAAGTGTGGAAGTGTGGATGTTTTGATTTGAAAACGGCATCTGAAGAAAATATTTGTTTTTAACAGCAATAAACCACTCAAGGTTGAGTGTTACTGTGATTACCATAGTCAACAGGGTGTTGGGTATAATTTCCATCCATCCATTTTCTAAGCCGCTTCTCCGTCAGGGTCGCGGGAGGGGTGCTGGAGCCTATCCCAGCAGTCTTTGGGCAGAAGGCAGGATATACCCTGGACAGGTCACCAGTCCATCACAGGGCAGACAGACAGTCACTCACACCTAGGGTCAATTTAGCATGTCCAGTTGGCCTGACTGCATGTCTTTGGACTGTGGGAGGAAACCAGAGAACCTGGAGGAAACCCACGCAGACACAGGGAGAACATGCAAACTCCACACAGAGAGGACCCCGGTCACCAGCCCGGGGAATCGAACCCATGCCCTCCTCGCTGTGAGGCGACAGCGCTACCCACCACGCCACCGTGTTATATATTATAATATATATATTATATATATTAGTATATATTTATACCATTAATGATATCCAGCACCTTCCACTACCACAGTGCATTGACTTACCTAAATGTGATGGTGTAATAACTGCAGGTAATAGACTATTTTCTTGCCAAGTGTACCTTACCTGCATATGCGTTTTGGGCGCATTTATAGACTGAGAAATGGAAATTTATTGAAACACATTAAATACTTATAAACCTGTCTCAGGTTTATAGAGGTACTGACTTAAATTGCTGTACTAAATAATTCAGCCTTGCCTTTAATACGGCAGTATCTTTCGGCCTGATTAGCTGAACAAATGGGAGACTTGAGTTGAGGCCAGAGATTTAATTACAAAGTGAACCATTTAATTCAAATTGGCACCAAATTAGCTCTAACGTACCCCCTAGGTTTTCTGAGGTCAAAAAGTACAAGGTCTGTGAGGCATAGTTTTATAAGCTGGATAAAGGCTGTTAACCTGAGGCCCACAAGACAGCTTGCAGACACTCAAACTTTGTATGCAGGTCTTGTTCTGTGTTTAGAGCTATATTTAGAGCACAGGCTACGGGTGTGGGTATGAGATGAGCACATACACGTGGTGCTTCAGGTCAAACCTTTCTCCTCTGATAATTACTTGGTGCCTTTTTTTACAGTGCAGTTTGTAAGTATTCAGATAGTGCCACAGTTTTTGTTGCTTTTGCTCAGTTTGTCAGCATAGCAAATTTAAATGACAACAGTGTTCATTTTGGGACAACTGTGTTAGGCTTGCCGCCCTTTTCATACAGTCCTGTTTTTGGGTACTAAAAATAATTGACAGTTGACTCTAGAAAATGTTTTAGAAATGTAAAATAGAGAGAATTTTAAAATGATCCTTCCACAAATGCATTCTTTACCAGCTAGTAATAGGTTGAATAAGCTTTACTGTATGTCAGTAACTCATTGAACTCAATGATGATTGTAGAGCTTAAGAGTTTTTGTCAAAACTCAATTGAACACAATTTCTTATTAGGTTGACGGCATTCTGTAAAACCTGTCCAGCTTCGCATTTATAGCAATGAAAGAACACATTGGTGGCCGGGGTATGGATAGACTAATTGGTTGTTAGTTCTCTTGTTAGGACCAAAGATGCTGATATCATTAAATCAGGCTGTCAGGAGGCAAAAATGTCTGAATAAATCAGTCAGCTCAATTGCAGTCTTCTGTTTGGTTCATTATTGAGGTGTAAAATTGGAATAAAGCTTAAGCTTAGCAATAGGAAAAGTACTGGTAGACTACTAGATGCCTGAAGTATACTTTCAAACTTGAATGAAATCTTTTGAACAGATCAAAAACACTGTAGGCACTGATGTATCAAAGACTACAATGAGCAAAAGAATACTTAAGAAGAAACATAATCTGTGATCTACAGGTTGTTAAAAAAGACATAAAAATCTTGTAGAGTTTTGAGAGTAAGTCTTGTTCACATGTGAGATGTGTAAGAGTAATGGAATGGAGAAAAACGGACCCACATTATGGTTCAAAGCATGTCGCCTCATCTGTGAACGGAGATATATGGCTGTCACTGGAACCAGCTTGACTTGCCATTACTGATGATGTGACTGCTAAACAGCAACAGCAGAATGAATGATCTTAAATGCTCAGATCCAACCAAATCCCTTCAAAAAACTGAGGAGCTGGATAAGCCACATAAAACAAGGACCTGAAGCCACAGAAAGGACCTGAAGCCACAGAAACAAGCAGGAAATGAAAATGGCTTTACAGGCCTTGTGGTGCATCACCGGGGAAGATGTGCACTGTCTGTGAGTTGCACAGTTCATGCTGCTATCAATTGACAATGATTTGCAAATAAATACCAAGCATGTTAGTTCTATTGTTACACAAATTTGTTCTCCTGCGTCCCTCAAGTGAGGTCCTGTACACAAAATAAGCTAGGATTTGTATACGTATCACTCAGTAAAACTGTAAATACCAGTAAATTAAAGCTGATTTCTGCACTTCAAACCATCTGAATATTCAAGTGTGTTGAAACTCTCCAGGGTGTTAGATCTCCAGGGCTGCACACCGCTGAAGTAGATTGGCCTACATGGGTGCTGGTAGCTTATGGTAGCGAATTGTGATGTGCACTAATATTATGGATTATTATCTGGTTCAGTGGATATCCAGTTGTTCAAGTAGTTCAACAGCAAACTACAATTTTTAGCTTAAGAATTGCATTATTCTGTACAAATGAAATACAGAAAAGCTGCCTATGAAACATTTAGGAGTTGTTCAAACTTCAAATAAGTATTTACCATGTTGAAGCAAAAAAAATGCCAAGAAATTGCTAATTTGAAACTATGATACATGTTCACATAATTTGATGTGGTTTCATTTCATTTGATGTGGTTACATTCATATTCAGGATATTGGTTGCTGTCTTTTATAGAAGAAAATAAATAAAAGAAAACCATCACAAACTGTTATTATCTGATTTGTGACAGTGGCTGTATTATTCACTGATATCATGCTGTTGTAAACATGTGTTTAAGTAAATCTTCACATTATAAATTGATTGTGGCAGTGTAATTGCTATGACTCTCTTTTAGTCTCAACAACCACTCTGTTCCTTTGTCAATTGCTAAGAACCACAACTGACAACAGTATTGTGCCTTTGTCCACATCTGTGCCTGAGTCTTTCGGTATTCCATCAGCAAAAGCTGTACTGAATCAGTAAGCATTCATAAGACCAAACGTAACCTGAACACACGCAAGCGTACTTTCGGTAATGGGAACACAATGCATCCATGACAAAAAAACCCGATGCAGGTTTATGGTGGGGAGAGGTAAAAAAAGAAAAAAAACGAAATGATATAAAACGGAGCAATCATTCCTGTCACGTTGAGATAGATGTGTTTGTTCTCCGTCTGTGTTCTAATCAATGATAAATATGACATCGCAGACAAAGCAGAGCCTTTTCAGGCTGGATGTCCATCAAAAACGATGGAGACACAGATGCTGGGAATTAATCAATGGACAGAATGTGTTCTGGACATTTTGGGCTGGGAGTGGTGCTTGGTTTACAGAGAGCTTTTTTAAACCTGGCAAAGATCACATGTGATTTGTCTTTTTGCTCATTGGAATGCATTGCTAGTAAGTGGCATGCTAATGCTATGCTGTGTGTCCAATTAGACAGCGATGACAAGTAATAAATGTTAATCCTTAGTCAAGAGGCATTACTTTAGTTTTGCTTTAATATTCAAATTAAGACATTGTGAGTTATGTAGTGAATAACCTTTACATTAAATGAAAGTGCGCTATTGATGCCTTTGAATCTACATTTTCATCAAATTCAAGTCGTAGTAAAATATCCTGTATTTTCAAACACAAATGCATGTTTAACAGAAATTCTCCACTGCTCCATCACTACGGATGCAGCAATATGGAAATTGTGGGCCAGTGCCCACCAACCAAATCTAAACAGCAATCTGCTGTTGATAGTATTTAATATGTTTCCAATGTATGGTGCATTCCTAGCTGCTACTGCCATAATAAAATGCATTAAATCGGGGTGTCTACCATCAAAAGGGCCATATTAAAAAAACTCAACAAAATCGTGGGCCAGCTGTGTTCATTTCATTTTTACATAACATTTTGCCGTGATCCCAGCTGAACGTTGTTTAAAATATGACAACTACAATGGCAGAAAATGAACACTTGAACTGTAACGCTGGGGAGCGATGCTGAGAGAAGCGAGATTTATTAAGGGCTAATCCAAACTCGGGGTCAAAACAGAGCCAACATGGAGAAAAGGAGGGACAGACATAAGGAGGAACGCAGGATCAATAAACAACGGAGGCCAGAAAAACAAAAGCCGAACAATACCATAGACTTCAAACAAAGACAAGCCAGAGACAGAGGGGCAGGACCTGGAAGAAAGCAAAACAAAGGCACATGGACAGGACTGGGAGGAGCCAGTCGTGACATGAACGATTCAAAATACATTGTTTTGTGTAAAACAGACTAAATTAGCTGCAGATAAACCCCTTTAAATGTATGGTAGGTTTTTTAAAACTGTCCATTTGCTTGAACTACACACTTGCCGTTTTTTGTCTTTGTTTTGTTTTGTTTTTGTGGTGCTGTCCCATAGATCATTGTTGGAGAGGGATGGGATTACACATAACATTGCAGTGCATGCTGGGAGCTATTGTGCAGTGCAGCTCATGGTAAAATTGGGCTGGAATTAAGAGGAAATTAAAATAATTTTGTGGGCTAGGATTGTGCCACGCACCTGACTTGTGTTTGACACATGGGCTTGGACTTTGCACAGACAGGCATCCAAAGGCATATTGCTTGATCTTTGTGTCAATCATATATATATATATATATATATATATATATATATATATATATATATATATATTTATTCTCTTTAACACATCCAGGCCTGGGTGCAATAATGTCCCAATAAATTGATGCAAATTGTTATTATATCCATTGAATATAAAATAGGTGGTTGTTGGTAGGTTTCTCTCTCTCTTCCTCTCTCCCTTTCTCTCTCACCCTACAGCCTACACAGTGTCCTCTTTTCTAAATCGCTAAATAGGATTTTTGGAGATTTGGTGATTTTTCACAGTTCAGTGGTGTGCGCGTATGTTACAAGGAAAAACAGGAAACATAGACTGAATGAATTTGTATTCACCACACACCATGGTACAGATTTTCAATTAAAAATACATAGGCTAACAGAACAACTATATCGTGCATGCAGCAGGCCTCTTTCTGCATTAGGCCCCAATTACACAGAACAGAACATGATTAGCCAAGTGAAGCATAGCAGGGCACTTTGCTTCAGGGTGACGAGAGCATGACCACATGGCGGGAGGGAGTGGAACACACTGTGTTTGAAGAGAGTTTAGTGACTGAAGTAACCTTGGATGGAAAGGATCTGGAAGATTGTTGACCTTAGAATGGATTGTATGGCTAATGAGCCCACAAGTGAAAGCCCCTCTTAAATTGCCCTGCTGTTTTTGCTCCTAGGAGCAACCGGCCACAGAATACACAGTGTTGCATCAGATTATAGTTTGTATGATGCTGCTGCTGTGGAGAACCTGAAATATTATCATGAAGTACTGACGGATCTGACTAAGCTTATATTGTTCAAATGCACACGAACATTTCTAACAATAAGAATTAGCTCTCAGAAGTCACAGTTATTACCAGTGATGATAAAAGCATGTTGTTACTATTTCTCAGTTGTAGCTCTTTGAAAGAAGTGGAGAGATTTTGTTGAAAGTGCAGATTTTAAACTTTTTTGACAATAAATTAACTTATTGTTGTATTTACAGTCTTGTTGTGCCTTAAAGAATTATTGTCCTTGAGTTGTTGTCTGTTTTCAATTATTTACATTAAAAAAGGAGTAATACTTTGTCAATAGAGAATATAAAACTTTTGTAAACGTAACTCACTACACTATTTACTATCTAATAAAAAAACAGTGATACTTGGGTTTTTAGTGCCTTGCTTTTAATCAAAATTATGACATGCTTGAATCTTCCATTTGAATATGTAGTGTGGCAGTAACGGAAGTGGCCATTGTAATGTGTCGAGAAACTACCATAGACTATGTTTACAAACCTTAAACTGTTAGAGTGTCTTAAACTGTCTGAGAAGGCATAGATGTGCAAAGTTTGAGGGGTGTGGCATGCCATACTGACCCACAACAGGCAGTTAAAACTAATCCTAACCTTAACCCTATATTATTTTGGTATTTCATTGTGATTCCTGGTTTGGTGTTATGCTGGGACATGCAGTAGAATGTAACCAAACCCACAAGACCTAATTCCTTGATTGACCCTATGCTTTTTATTTAGGTATTAATCTTAATTAATAAATTATTCATTAACTACTCTGAATTATTCAGTAGCTACTTTAAAGCTAACGTATAACTTATGTAGTTACAAAAGTTAAGAATTGAAGTGTAGGCCCATATTTAGGCCCTTCAGGGATCAATGACGAGGCATTTGAAATGATCATTTAAAAAATCGGATTAAAAAGAATATAATGTGCATTTTTGTATCGGCAAGAATCGATTCAATGTATAGGCTAGATGTTTAGTAGTCTCCTGGGATCACACCTTTCTATTTAACTTCAGCAACACTTAATCTATATATATGTTGCTGGACCACATTTTTTTTTTACCTTTGGGAGGCATAAATGCCTAAAAGTACTTTTGATGCACTGAAAGAATGTGTTGGGAGAATAATGTGCAATAACTTGTGTATATTTTCAGTTATGTGGTAGGAAAATAGTGGACTTCAACATAATAATGCACATTTATATGCAGTGTTTGTTTACTTATTTATTTATTTATAAACAGGAGGGATTTTGATTAAGTCATCAAGTCTCTGCATGAAACATAGCTGGTAGGGCCTTTCTTACATTTTTCAGTTACCCACCTTCAAAGTTCTAGCAAGCACTGTTCACTTAGCATTGCTGGCTACCTTGATGAGTCAGTCATGAATGACAGCTATCTTGTTAACAGAAGCATGCTTTGACTAAAAAGCATATGCAGATAAATATGCAGCTAACGATGGCTGAGTGCATTCGTGGCAGAGGTGAGGTCTGTCAGTCAGCATTGTGAGTGATTCAGCGTCCCAGTGGCAGATGCTTCCTGTTTGAAATGCGTTTTGCACTTTCATCACCTGCCTGTTCAACAGCTAGAAAGCAAATGCAATGGAAGCACAGCACAGGACTAATATGTGGGCTGTGTAACATGTTTTGAATGAAAGTTAAATGGTTGTCCACAATGTCAGTTACATGATGTAATCAATCAGCTAAGGCATGTTTGGCACTGTTAAATTTAAAAATGCACAAGAGTACAGACAAAATTCAGATGTCTGGATGACTACCACTGTTTTTAAATGTTCTTTTATCTAATTGCATAGATATCATATGTTATCCGACATAAGCGAGTCAATTATTTGCTTATTTAGTAAATCAGCACAGAGGAACTTTTTTTTTCCATTTGGTTTTAATTAATTTCCCATAAACCTCTGCATGTACAGCCATCTAGATGAACAAGAGCATTCTTTGTTTTTACTCCTTAACTACATTTTTGTAATGGTATTTATTTATAAACCTGTTCAACAATGTAGCTTCATACTTCCTGGTATGTGGAAATTGGCTTTTTTTTTTCATTAACAACTGAGCAAAGTTTGGAAAAAAAATCAAATATGGTCATTTTAAGATGTCAAAGTATCTGCAAAAAGAGGGACTGATTTTGTCTGTGAATTTATAGCATTTGTATATGTTTTTTATATATATATATATATATATATATATATATATATATATATATATATATATATATATATATTCCTTTGCAAAATTAATGGTGTTTCAATACATTTTGAATAGATTTAGCAGAAGGCACAAGTCTGCACTTTGCCTTTCCGTAAACATGGAAGAAAAGCCCTGACCAACCACAGACCTACTGACTTCAAAGTATAGCAGTGGTGCTAAGGGTGCATCCACCAACAGCCACCAATTATTATTGTGAAAATTAACAATTTAATTGGTGGCATCTGCCTTACATTCAGCTGCATTAGCATTTATAGTTGAGCTGTTACTTTAAGTCTTTGAACTCCATAATCCTGTCGGCTGCTATAGACTTCCATTCATCGATCTCATGTATTCATTTTAAATCAGTTGCTTAATAATTTATAGTAGACGTTATTGGATACTCAGTCTTACAATTCTTGACTGAAACATAAGCCAAGATCTGAAGGGGGTGTAGACCAATTATGAGAAATTTAGCAAATGCAATGATTGTTTAATGAGTAGGGAATGGCATAGAGGGTTACTCCTGTTGCATGAACCACCTGAGATGATATGATTCTTGGGCTCTTTAAGACTTTAGCACTTCAACATCTAAGACATTCTTGAGAGCACCTGCTAACCACTTTTCTCCGATTAGGGAAGGAATGGTATGAAGGGTCTTCACAAAACTCTGTCATCTCTTATAGAGTTGGTTGATATTTCATAGCTTCTCATATATCACTGTGTGATGTGAAATGGTGTTGGATGGGTCCCTACTTTTACTCTGATTCACTGTATGATTACACCCAGCTCCATTAACTATTACTAACACACGAGAGCCTGATGTAGATAATGGGACTGATTGCTCTCCATTTGCTGTAAATGACCATAATCTGAGTCAGAAATGACTGTACCTGCTTGCACCATACTTTTGATGATTTGCAGCGTCTCAGATGCTGTAGAGTGTCTGAGCATTTTTTAATCTTTCTCATACTTGGCATACAGAGTGCTTTTTTGTCAGTGATCATTTATTGAAGTAGCCTACACAACCTGTTAATTGCAAAATTAATAAACCAGAAATTTCTGTACATAAATAAATAAGACGTGTTAATAAGATGTGTGTCATATGCAGCAGTGCTGCTGGAGTTTTTAAAGTTCTTATTGTCACTGCTAAGAATAGTCAACCAACTAAAAATATCCAGTCAAAAGCTTGTTGTGGGCACTGTCCTATGACCACTGATTTGGGACTGGAGGATGACCACCACAAACTGCAACAACAGATGAGCTACAGTCTCTGACTTTACATCTACATGGTAGACCAACTAGGTAGGCGTGTCTAATAGGGTGGACAGTGAGTGGATACAGTGTTTAAAAACTCCAGCAGCACTGTTGTTTCTGATCCACTCATACCAGCACAACACACACTAACACACCACCACCACTTCAGTGTCAAAATAATAATAGTGCCAAATAATACCTGTTCTTTGTTGGCCCTCTGTGGGTCCTGACCATTGAAGAAGAGGATTGAAGGGAGCTAACAAAGTATGCAGGGAAACAGATGGACTACAGGCTTTGTAGAACTACAGAGTGTACCTATCTATCTGATTAGTGGAGCTGATAAAATAGTGTAGAAGTGTACAAAGAGGTGTACTTAACAAAGTGACCAGTCGGTGTATACAGTATACAGTATATTAGTAATTTACAAACAGAACAGTTATTAAGATGTTATGAATTTTTCAGGTGATATTTCTAAAGAGAGTAGATACAAGACAATCCACTTATACAAGGCAGGGAAACTAAAAACAGGAGTTTGAAACATGATTTAAAAAATATAGAGAAAATGGGACCCCTAACAACCTTGCAAGACCTTGTGGACCACTAAAACTGTCACCATCAGATGAACAGTACTTAATATTAGGAGATCAGAGAGAAAAGGACAAAATCAAGCACCACTTTTGCTTTAGATTGGAAAGTTAGGTTAGATTAGAAATTCATAGCTGTGTCTGTCCATCCTCCCACTGTGAGAAAATAATGACATGGGGTCTGAGAGGATGTGTAGTTGTCATGAAAAGACATGAATGTCATGAAAATAGACAAAAAAGAGGAGAACTTGCCCTGCAACCTCAAAACTAGACATCTGATAAGTGGAGTAAGATTTTATGGGCCCATGAGTCTAAATCTGTAAAGCATATTGTGGATATCATTTTGTAGTCAAAGACACTTTCCATACATGTTTGATTGCAGACTAGATTTTTAGATGTTTAATAAGATTTAGTGCCATGCAGTATGTGAATGTTGAATGCAAATCACTGGATTCATAGTTTTTGATAGTGTTTTTAATGTAACACAAATTTGTCTGTTCCAACTTATCAAATGTCAGGATAAATAAACATCATGATTTGATATTGTGATATTACATTTTTACCATATCACCTAGCTCTACTACTATATAGAACTCTTTCTGCCAAGTGTGGCTGTGCTCTAAATATCCCTGGAGATCATATTTTTGTGTGTTGGTTCATGAACCTGCAATTACAGTGCATGTTAAATATCAAGTTTGTACTTTCATGTGTGTAGTTGTCAGTGATGAATGCTTTACACCAGAAGTAAAAACAAGAATTAGCACAAAGCAGTCCTTAGAGTGCTCTCAACCGGACCCTTTCTGGCCATCGACCAAGCCGCTGAGATTTTTCTGCTTTTTTGACATTCTTTTTTAATGCCCAGAACCATTAATGCAGTTTAAAGTTTGGTAGAGAGTTATATTTGTCTTTTATTCTTAAATGAGCTGACTTGCTCTGTCATGTATGTTTTTGCTTTGGCAGTATTCTCTGTTCTTGACAGTGTTATTACTCTTAACTACTGTTAACTTTTATGGTCACCTATAGGTCTGTGAACGAGTAGTGGTTCTTCCTCTTACTTAATATTATAAATCATTGAGATGACCAAATGTGCTCATATTTCCATTCTTATCTGTTGCATTAAAACGTGTGAACACATTGCCTGACATGCTTAAATGAACACTGGTTGTCTCACACTGAACCATTCTAGCCAATGAAGTCACGTTCCATAACTAACAATATGGTCAAAACAGCCATGTGCCCCTTAGATTTATACATACAAGGTATGCCTTCATATTACCCTTCTGTTCTACTGGATAAGTCCATGTGAAAGCAACGAATTTTGGTCAGACCGCTTGGCTGTTGGCCTTCTTTATGGTTAATTGAAAGCAGATGGGTCAGCAGTAAGCAGGATGGCTAGCATTATGCTGAAAAGTGCAGTAATCCTCTTTTGGCTCTCAATCATAGTTCATTCATCATCATTTATTCTGTGCCACTGCTGGGAATTCTCATTTTTATACAGCCCACTAATTTCTGAGATAGTAATCATGGTTTGAACTTTCTGACACAGCTCGCTTATGGGATGTTGCTGGTTCTGTGTAATTTGATAAAATTCCTTTCAATCAGGCCTTCAGGCAGCGGTGGTTGGCTGAGTTAGGGAGACCTTGCAATCCCCTAAAACATTTAATTGATTCAGCACAACTGTTGCCCCGTAATTATTGCTTTCAGAACCTGGTCTGATAATTTTTGCCTTCAGAACTCCTCTGCTTCTACAAGCAGAGATGCTTGAATTTGACAAAGTCAAATTGCAGAGCTCTGCAGTCTGGTGAAGTCTAAAATCTCAAGCAGGTGTTAGCAACTAGAACGTAAACATTCAGTTTTTCTGTTACATGTATGCAGTCCCAGTCACATGTACACAGTCACAAAATATACCTATATCATGAATAAGATAATGATAAGATAAGATAATCCTTTATTAGTCCCACAATAGGAAAATTCACAGCAGTTACAGCAGCAAAAGAGACAGCACCATACTCAAGAAAAAGAGAAATAACAAGAAGATAGTTAACAGGCAACTAACCTTGTTAAGTACTTTGGTTTTTTTTTACAGTAGATAATGTATATTAGAAGTAAACATAAAAATAAGATATAAATATAAACTCTGTCCTTCACAAAAAAAACTAAATGTATAAAAGAGTTATGAATAAATAAAAAAGCTAAGATATTTATGTTGTAAGGATATATAATATGTAGAATAAGTACTTACACGGGTAAAGCACGCTTCTGGTAGTCTTCTCATATTCCTGAAAAAATGTCATCTGTGAATATTGACAGCAGTTGAAGAAATATTTCTCAGGATACACCATGAAGTGATTTTACCATAAATAATTCACAGCAATAGTTAGCAAGGCTGACGCATTGAGTCAGTTTTAACACAGGGTTACACAGTGTACGAAGCTTTCCCAATTAAATAATGAGAGGTCCATGCCCATCCACGTAAATTCAAAGTAGGTGATGTTTTGGACATTTTTCTGCACAGAGTAATCAAAAACATGCTACTGATGTCATGTAAAAATAAAATATATTGAAGTTTTATGCTGTTGATATTTAACACAGCCTCTTCAATAATGATTTTTACTTAAATACATATATACTTTGAGGATAAAAGGTTGTACTCTGCTCTCCCTAATTAATTCTGTATTGCAAGTCATAGGATTCTAGCTTGGTGAAGGGCATTTACAGATCAAATACCTTGTTCAATGACATTTGCATGAGCTATCAGTTTCCATCTAGAACACATCAGCTCATCTAGACCTGTTTGAAATTAATAGCAGCTACACACAGTGCTGGTGTTTCTGAATTAGATTTGACAGTTAATATTGATTAGCTGTGGTTTTAGAAAGCATATGGTGGTTGAAAGATGTGAGGGACTGGCTAACAATCATCTCTTCCAAAGCAATGGTGCAGCTCTTCTAGCATTCACGTGACAGTAATTATGTAATGCCATGCATTTTCAGAGACTTATTAGGTTGACAATCAAGAAGGCTGACTCAATTTATTGAGTACACTTTTTGATGGTGGCTAGAATTTGAACTGTATTACTGATATGCCCTTTGGTCTCCTTCATGAATTGTGCATTTCCTGCCTTTCTCAGAAGCTACAGTCACTGGTCAAAACTAGCAGCCTGACTTAGTTGCATTTTTTTTTTTTAATAAAATAACCATTTTACACAGGGACATGCCTCTTTGCAGACTTCTGTTTATGAAATTTGTAGTCTTCTGAGCCAAGCCAGTCTGTGTGTGTGTGTGTGTGTGTGTGTATGTACATGTGTGTGTGTGTATATATATATATATATATATATATATATATATATATATATATATATATGTATATATATATATATGTATATATATATATATATATATATATATATATATATATATATATATATATATACGGCCACCAGTCAAAGTGGCCATTAACTAAATTAAGTAAGTCTGTACAGGTGTGCAGTACTTAGAGCTTTCATCTTTGAGAGGCAGGAGAAAATCAAACTGCTCTCTTCTTCAGATATGAAAAGATTCACAGGTGTTTCTGTCCATCCTTCCACTGTAAGACGACAACTCAATGCAATGGTTTGTAAGGATGTGTAGCTGACAAAAAAAGAACATTTGTAAATAAAATAAAAAAGCTGCTGGTGTTCTGAGAACAATGGACTGACCACCCCAGAGTCCAGACATCAACATCACTGAATGTGTTTAGAGTTACTTGAATTGTGAGGAGAAGAAAATGGAACCAATACTGAACTTTGCTGGTGTAAAAATATCCCTGCAGATTTCTTTTAAAAACTGAAAGCAAGTCTCCAGAAAAGAATGGAAGCTTTAGTAAAGGTAAAGGGTGGATACACTGAATATTGAAAGATTTTATGCCAGCTAGGACAAGTGTTGCATGTTTGTGAGGTTTAACTCTCTGTATGCCATTGTGGATTCCTGTGAGCAGTGTGAGCAATGAACCAAGAAGTATATGTATAAAGTCTTGATGCTAGCAGTTCATTGATATTCTCCATGTATTTCTTTCACTTGCTCTGAAAGCAGCATATTATAATGGAAAAGTGGTCGGGCTGAGCCAGATTATACTTTTGGGAGAGCTGCTATTTTAAGGTTTAAATTGAAAAATGCTCCAAGTAATTTTCTATGACTGTTTCCTACACACTTGCCTAGAAACCCTAATAAACCATTGTTTCAGACCAGAGTTTGAATTATGATGGACAAAATCAAAACACTGCACATCGGCATCAACATTTCAATCGCGTTTGAATCTAAGCCCACCTCGCCATGAACATTAAACTCAAAGTTTTTGTGGTACACATATTAGCAAAGTTGTTCAATAGGTAGTTTGCATTACTGCCTGTGCCAGCTGCTACAGAATTAACTGCTATTATGTTATGCTAAATATTTGTTTTACATCGTTCAAAAAGCTCTTATACACTTCAAGGCTTCTAAAGCCATAAAACCATGGTTATTTGTTGTAGTATGAATACACCAGCAGCCATCACTGTTGTATAAGGACCAATGTACCAAGGACGAGAAAGAATGGGGTGCATTTTGAAGGGTGATTATACTCTAAGTAGAATTAGCATAACCCATTTTAATGTACCCTGCAATCTCCATTCAAATTAAAGTGAGTCAGCCTATTATTCTCTGGACCCTGTAAGAGACACAGTGGTCCTGACATTCTGCGTTGTAGTGGGCGTATTTAAAATTCTGAAAAGCTTCCTACATATTGGCTTAGCCTGTACAAATACTAGGAGCTTACTTAATATGTCATGAGTTAGACCATCAAATTGTGCTATGTACATGGAGGAAGGACAAAGAATTGCCATCAGCTTCTTGACTGATTAATACCCATCAGTTCAAATGATTGTTTTATGGCTTAGAAATCTGTGATCTCTTATTGAAAGATTCATGTAGACTGAGTAAAGGCTCAGTTGATAGATGTTTGCATTGATTGTTCTGTGGTACTGTAGGCTGGTGAAACCTTCATGTAGATTTAGTTGCTCAGCACTGAAAGGTGAAATTAAAAATCTCTTGCATTATGTAATGTAAAGCCTTGTGCAATTTAATTGAAAGTTTATGAAGTAGATTTTGTGAATCAGCAAATCAAAACACAAGTAATGGATAGGAAAATAAAAAGGAGGAAATCCCCTTGATTGACATTATAAAGATTTGTAAGTTTTTTTTTTTCCCCCAATAGTTTTTCATGTGATGTTAGTGTTATGGCAGGCTCATTGAAGACCGCAAGAAAAAAATAGTGGACTACAACAGGTTAAAGGTTAAAGATTAGAAGATGCAATGACAAGTAAATGTCAAGGGTAAGGGAACTAGGCTATACGTAGGGTAAACCTCCAAATTACTGGACAGTAGCCTACTCAAATAAGTAAATAGGTAAACAAGGCCTCCTGGAAAAAGACAAGAAAAGAGAGAGCAAATATCCAAGGAGACTCAGCTCTGAAACTGCCCCCTAAGAGATGTCAGCTGCCCCCCTTTTTTAAAAAGTAAACTTACTGTGCTACAGTTTCACCAAGTAAAGCTAGTCTTAAACCTGCAAACCCCTTTGCTTTGACCTCTTTCTTTGTAGTTTGAAACTAAAATATCTTTACAAAATCAAATACTTTCTGCTCTGTATGGCCTCTCCATGAACACCGGATGCAACCAGCATGCTCAGGTGTTATTGCAATTCGCACACATTCTTCACAGCTGTGTGGGTCCAGCTTATTATTGTAATGCATCCAGACATCTGAAAAGAGAAACAGCATGGTCATAAACAACATTAAATTTGTGCCTAAGCTCCTTAGCTCAGAGGAGATGCTTGAGAAACCTTACAGCCTTTTCACGGGCAGGTCTACCAGTACCTTTTGACACTCAGCAGGCATCAGAGAATAATGAGGAGCAGAGAGAACCTTTTGCTCCACCATGTGTTGCCTTTGAGCCTGGTAAAGGAACATCTTCTGTGTCCTCCATGCCAAAGTGTTTCAACCTTAAATCTCTGTGTGAAACCACTGAGGAGGCAAAATTACATTTTCTGGCCCTTTATTAAATTTCATGGTATAATAATCCCGTCAATCCTCATATCTAAAGGCATATGGATGTGTATATGATGAGGTATCTATCAGAATACACCTTGTTGTTGTTGTTGCAAGTCAGCTCATTGTTATGTGTTCTTAGAAGTGAAGAGTTATTTAGTTTTGCAATACTGGTAACAGTTCATTTTCGTCCCTTGTATTCTGGATATTAACCAGGTAACTGTGAGGTACAGACTCCAACGTATGAGATAAATATTTTGAGTAACATGTTGCTAAATTCCGACGCTGTCTTACTGAATAACAGTGAAATGACAAGTTCTAGGTATTAAGCTGATAAAGGACATTGTGATATATTTTCCTTCAAGTACCAGTTATGTGACCGGTAAATACTCGTAATTACCAAGAGCTATGGAGTTTGTAACACACATTTACCCAGTTAATACTAGAAACTCAGTGGGCATTTGAATGTAATTTACTTAGATTCCTTCTGAACTCACTAGCATATTACTGAAAATATAAACCCATTTCCAAAAAAGTTGGGACGCTGTATGTAAAAAAATGTAAATAAAAACAAAATTCAGTGATGTGCAAATAATTTAAGCCCTATATTTAACTGAAAATAGTACAAAGAAAACATCAAATATTGAAAAAGTTTTTTTTTAATTTTCAAAACATTTTGAATTTGATGCCAACCACTCGCTCCACTGTTTCATTTTTTTATATTTTTATTATTTTTTACCCAGTTTTCTCCTCAATGTAGTCGTTTCCAATTCTACACGCTAGTTAGGACTCCCTCAATCACATGATGCTACCAACGCTAGGAAGGTGAAGGCTAGCACAGGCTGCCTTCCAGACCTGTGAAACCAGCCACAGCATCTTTTCGAACTGCTGCTCACGCAACATCATTAGACAGCTGAATGCGCTCAGAGGAAAGCAGCAACCGCCAGATCTGTTACATCAGCTAACAGACACCTGTGCTGACTAGCATAGCGTTGAGTGATGGGGGGGTGGGGGGGTGGGGGGGGATGATTGATGGGGGGCCAGTTGTGCTCTCTTGGACTGCCGGCTACGGATGGCAGTAGTATCACCAGGGTTTCCTACTCGCGATCTCCTGATGATAGGGCCGACGCTTAGACGATTGCACCACTAGGGAGTCCATCAAATCTCTTTTAACATCACTCTGTAAGCGTTTGGGAACTGAGGAGACACTGCTGTATTTTTGAAAGTGAAATGTTTTCCCATTTTTTGCTTAGCATAGCATTTCAGCTGCTCAAGTTCAGCGTCTCCTTTGTCATATTTTTGATTTTACAGTGTGCCAAATGTTTTTAGTGGTGACAGGTCTGAACTGCAGGAAGGCCAGTTTATCATCCAGACTCCTTTAATACAGAGCAATGCTGTTGTAATACATGCAGAATGTGGTGTGAAATTGTCTTGCTGAAATAATCGAGGCCTTGGCTGAAAAAGACGTTGTTTGTATGGCAGCATATGTTGTCAAAAGCAAAAGTTCTTTGCTATTTTATGTTGAGAAGTTAGTCTTCAATTGTTGCACTATTTGATCGTGCATTGTTTCACAGAGTGGTGAGCTCCTCCTCTTCTTTACTTCTGAGAGATTCAGAGCTCTCTGGGCTGCTCTTTTTAATTCCAGTCATGTTACTGACCTGTAGCCAATCAACAGCCAGGTTTTTTAAGCATTACATAAATGTACCAGCCTTTTGTTGCTCCCCTTTCAACTTGTTTGGAATGTGTTGATGGCATTAAATTCAAAATTGGCATATATTTTTCAAAAAACAATGACATTTCTCAGTTTCAACATTTGTCTTTGAAGCACTTTCAGTGAAAGTGTTTCAGTGATTTGCACATCATTTCATTTTGTTTTTATTTATTTTTTTCACAGTGTCCAAACTATTTTGGAAATGGGGTTGTAATAACATAGTACTTTGGAGTGTGTACTTCACACTTACCTGGTTAATAACTAGAACACAGAAAGAAAGAAAGAAAGAAAAGAAAGCCTCATCTCCACTAGACACAGTTACCTATTTAACTACATAGTTGTGCAATAAATTAAGTTTACATTGGATTTGCACTCTGTGGTGACAGGTTTGACCCTGCACCTTTTTCCTGTTGTTTTCAATGTTTAGCAATGACAAAAATGTGGCAAAAACCTAAACGATGTTTTTCTTTCTGCAAAACAAGACTGTACACACAAATAAACATCAAAATAAAACCATAATAATAAAATGTCTCTTATATACAAAATTGTGTTATAGATCAAAGCATTAAAACTGGACAGGATTGTTCTGCTTGTTCAATAAGCAACAAGTGAAAAATATATTTTTAAAATTACTTTTTAATATATTTTTTATTTATAATAAATTATCATTTATAATATTTTTATAATACTTATGTTTATGTAGTATTTGCCACCCATGGATGCAGCATGCTTTGTTTTTGGTGTTATTGCTGTAAGTGTGCTCAGTTTCATCCACTACGTTTCTCCTCACTGCCTTTTGTTCAGTGATCATCATAGCCATGACTATGTAGTCTCTGTTACCGCCATTCATTCGTGTTCAGGATTCTTCTCATGAATGTCTTCTGCTTTTGAAATACTATCATTTTTTTTGTGAAAATCCAATCCACTGTCTTGGCTTCTTGCAAAGGACTTGAGCAAACAAATGAGTCAGACCATGTGACGTGACTCATATATGATGTGACATTTCTTTGCTTTTTTCAACAATGCTTCCTTTTCATGCTTCACCTTCTCAGGGGAACAATGAATATGCTGGTGGTCTTAAACCTTTACTAGAAAAGATTGGGTTCTCATGGCAACTGTGCTGAATAAGGCAATTGAGTGGATTCCTTTTCAGTGTGAAAGTTCATGAAAAGCCACAGCCATTTACATTCTGTTTTTAGAACTGCCCAGACAGCCAAAGTGTCAAGCGTATGTTTTTTTGAGCAGCTTAAACTGCCATCACCACCAAGCTTCGCCATTACAAGCGACAGCAAGGTCTTTCAGGAAATAAACACCTCAGAGGCAGTGGTGAGTGGGAGGACACAGGCAGAAATTACAATTGCTTGTTGCTTCTTTTGGAAGCTAGACTCAATTAGGAATAATTACATTAGACCTGTAATGAAAAAAGGCCCACACTTCTGTCAGCTAATTGATTCATAGAGTGCAAATCAAGCTGTGCTTTCTGCTGTTATCACTGATTTATATCTCAGGGAAAATTGGAATGCATCCATTTTTCCTGTGCAGGTATGTCTGTAACAGCGCAGTAATTCACATAAAACTCAACTTGCTGGTCACTTAATTTGTTGTCATTTACTGCCATTTTCATCCCTGTGTTTGTAAACGAATAATGTCTATCTTTTGAATTCCTTCTTGTACAGAGAGGGCTTTGAAGTTTCTTAAAAGTAATATTTGTTATTTTTGCAATTTCGAACATGACAGCAGGTGCTGGAGCTTTTCAGAAGCCCATATGTGTTCTGACTGTGCTACAGTAAAACTCACATTGATAATGTAGTGAGGGCTCTGTTTAACATTGTATATATGTCCATGCAGTAACATTTTTTACCAAGATGCGGAGCCATCAAATACGTCTTTTTAAACTGCCGCTAGTACAGTGTTAATGGACAGCTTAATTAAACATCATACCCACCCAAAGTGAGCAGAGATAGTAATGCTGTCTTGGAGTGCCAATCAAAAGCGACCGTGGCGTCACCAAGGGTCAAACTCTCTAATAAACTTTATTTATAGAGTACTTTCACACAGGTAGCAACTCAAAGGGCTTTACAGACAAGTGATAAACTTCAGTAACAGTAGAAAAATAGAGTTGCATAAATGAACGTTTGGCATTTATTTAAATTATGAATAATACTGAATGCCAGTATTGATTGTAATGCATTGTACTGCACTTATGTATTGTATTTTACTGTATTGCACTGTTCTCTGTTCAACTCTGTTCCTTTTTCTCTGGGTATCAACAGTGACTTTTTTCTTTCTAGCAGTATATGAGCTCAGGACTGGCTTTCTCTTTAACCTACTGGTAACCAGTAAAGATAGTTTCTCTAGATAGCCAAAGCCCTTCTTGTAAGTCGCTCTGGATATAAGCATCAATGTGTAAATAAATGTGTAAATAAACTCGACAATGACAGATCAAAGTTTCAAATGTTTCTTAAAAGTGTGTACATTTTAGAATATAAAGAGACAGGTATTCATTGAGATATCCAGGTTCTAGGCCAATTAAAACCTTCAAAGTAAACTTCAAAGTCTGTCCTAAAAGATAGCAAATTAAATTGAACAAACTATTATTCAGTTTGCTATGTAGAATGTGACTTTATCAAGTCTGTCCATGTTTTTCAGCTTCTTATGATGTATTAAAGAACAGAGTATGTCTCTGACACAGTTTATGTAGTTAGAACACAATCAGTGTTGGAGACACACTGTGTTATTTTAATCTACATACATCATAACAAGCTAAAAACTTGGACATAGAACACGTGTTAAAAGATACACATATCCAAGTTCTTTGAGAGTGGATATGTGTGCATGCATGCATGTGTGAACCAAGATTTTGTCCCTGAAAGCTGCTCTCTTAATAGAAAGCATGACTCCGAGCATGACTTTCTGGGTTTCTTCAGCTAGAAGCCTTTAAATATCCTATCACTGATAACCTAAAAAGATACATAAACTGTCATTGCATCTCTGTATGAGTTATTATTAGACTCCCAACTTTCACTTTTGATTGAATCGGTGGAATATGTTTATAATTATATTTCAAGCAATCTACTTTGAACCAGTGTTTGAATTTTCTCAAAGCGGTAACATTTTTTCGTTTGCCTATGAATACTGCCTATGCAACATCAGATGGATCTCCACTTGACTCTTTTCTCTCTTTTTTCCATTTATTTACATTCTTATTGTCTCATTGCCTTGCTGCTGCCTGTTTGGAGATCAGTGTTCCAGCTTCTGCAGTTTTTGAGGATGTCCTGGGACAGTGGATACAAATATGGAATCTATATTGAAGCAGCAAGCATGACATATCTCCATTAGGAGCACCCTATGTATGGCAGCACATTGTGATTAATCATAAGTTCAGAGGCTGAGCATAATACATTTATCCAAACTTTGAAACTGATCTTTTGCCATCTGTTACATAAGTGGATTTTCTCTAGCGTTTTTGGTATCATTACTTATTCTCGCAGTTGAAGCTGTTTGTTTTCCTTGGCTGTAGATCATAATTGCGTGTTGCTTAGCTGAAACTGCAGCCTCCCTGAGCAGAACATTAGGTGGACATGGATCCACTGTGGCTTTTTGATAGCATTTCCTGCAGGGAGGTAGACTGGCAGATGTGCTGAAAGCTAATGAAAGGGCAACAGTTAGGGGCTAACTATACAGCCTGGCACTAGCTAGCATTTCTGTCAGGCTGAGCCCGTGTTTGGATGGGTGCAGATAGGCTGCTGCTGACATGCTGAATGAGTGTTATGCAACACTGGGCTTAGCAGACGACACTGGCCTCCTCTGTGGCCTTACAAAGTTGAAAGGCATTAGAACTGTTACACACACACACATAGCTGAAACGACTTTAATGTGGTAGATGACACTGACGTGATAATGAATGTTTCACACAAGAAACGTACAGCTTGTCATGCACTTTCAGCATAATGAGGCAGAGTCAGCCCACCTTATGTCAGTGTCTGAATTATTTTATTCTTTTTTCTCCTTGCTATGACACATTTTGGCTTTCACCTGTCTCTGTATTGAGCTGCCTAAATAGGTGTTGGAAGCTGTAGTTTTTGTGCTGATTGGTGATCAGTTGTGCGAAACCTAAGATTGGTTTAGCTGAAGGATTGTTCAGAGGAAAACTTTGCCCTAGACCACCACTTTGAACTGGATTGTTCCGTTCTGGGCAGAAGCGATTTCAAAGGAAGGACATAGAGCTTTTATGGAACCTGCAGAGAGTTATTACCTGCTATTCGTTTCAGTGGAATTTGCTTAGTGGTGCACATGCTCCCAGAAGTATGTGTCCTGAGCTGTGCCATCTTTCTTCCTAGCACCAAAACCTGAGAAACTTGTTAGAAATGTGTTAAAAATGAACTCATGAGAACTAACATGTTAACTCTGGCTGGTGGGACCATCATGTCAGAGCTGGTAACAACAAGTATGCTTATGCATCAGTTAAATGTAAAAGCAAAGAGACAAGAAAATAAACTGTTATTTGGATGCTGCCTTTGACATGTCATGGCAGGTGTTATATTTGGCAGATGTCCAGTAATATATCAGTGTTATGTTACCATTAAATATTTATGAAAGATGTCACAATGTGTTATGTCATGGGGCAGTCATGGGCTGGAGGTTAGGGAACCAGCCTCATGACCAGAAGGTCGCCGGTCTGATCCACAGAGCCGACAGCACATGACTGAGGTGTCCTTGAGCAAGACACCTAACCCCCAACTGCTCCCCAGGCGCTGCGGATTGGGCTGCCCACCGCTCCGGGCAAGTGTGCTTACTGCCCCCTAGTGTGTGTGTGCTCACTAGAGTGTATGTGGTGTTTCACATCACGGATGGGTTAAATGCGGAGGTGAAATTTCCCCGTTGTGGGACTAATAAGGGTCACTTAATCTAACAAGAGTGCACCTAGCAAAAAATGAATGAGTGTCATTGCATCTCTCATAGTCAGTGATAATGGTAAAATGACACTATATATTACTAAACAAAATTGGTTATGACAACTACTGGCAGCTTCGATTGAAATTGAAGTTTGGTTGATACATGTGACTACAAAAAATGACATTTTAGCAAATGAAAACATTGTAAATGTAGAAAATATGTGTAATATTTCTCCTATTACTATTGTTATAATGTTATGATTTTATAATGTTATCTATTTTGATCTATTTTTTACAATGCCCCAGAGGGGATATGAGTAAAAAAAAAAATTAGAGGGAACGTTTTTGTAGTTTGTGTGAATGTTTTATTTTATTCGTGGACATAATTTCTTAATTTTGTTCTTAATTTGTTATCATTTTAAATGCACATTTTCTTTAATACTTGTGCAAACAAAGTAAATGTAGTAGATGCAGACCTTTCCATGTCCTGCTACACAAGTAGGCTAACATTTTCTTGAAACCAAAGGTGAGACATGTTTTAGTATTCTTACATTTATACAGTAATGGATAGAAATCTGCTCATTGGGTTTGATTTTGATTTGGGTGCATTATGTGGACGTTGTAGCTTCCCTTGCACAGCACTGTTTATTCACGGCCACTGCAGCTGCATATATGTGCAGCTGCAGTGGCCATGCATAAAAGAACACGTGCAAACAATTGTAAAATTTAGCTCCAAAATAATTTGTATTTTTGCCCTGTCCCCTCCAAGGTGCCTTAATTTATCTAGTGAAATTACTTGCCTTGTTTTAACACATGTTGCTTGAAGCAAGTAAAATTATCTGCCAGCGTAGTATGATGAAGTCAGAGGCAGCAGGCAGATTTTGGGGATTTTCCAACTACGTCATACATCACACGCACAAGCTCAAAAAGACGATCTGGCTGGATGTTTGTGTCTCAAATGCAAAATCAAGATTATACTGATGCAGATATGATGATAGTACTAGATAAGTAGCTTACATCCTTGGAAGGCAGGTTGTTCACCAGGTTTTTTTCATTCTCTTAGTGCGCTCACAATCTTTATAAATTTTACATACTGTAGCTTTAAGTAAGTGAAATTGTTAGGTAAAAGATTACATAATTTTATAAGTGGAATCAAAAATAGAATGTATGTATAGGAAAGTTTTAATAGGGCGTTTCCAGTACTTGTCATTGTCAGAGGGGGAAGTCAGAACACATGCTGGCGTTTATACAAAATGGAAATCCATGACCAACAATGTCTTCTTTTTATAACTTATAATCAAATTTCTAAATAAGCTTTTTGCATGTAGTTTTGAAAGAAAAAAATCTAAATGCTAGGAACATTTGTTTTGTTGTGAACACCCTAAGCTCCCAGGCGCCTGTAAGGGTGGTCATGGAGGTTCGAACTCTCACTCCCAAGATCTTTTGCCTGTGTTCTCAACTTCAAAGGCAAACTCTGAGAGTAGAAGGCCCATTACATCTTTAATCTTACACGTAACTCCTTGAAAGAGAAAGATGAAACTAAGTTATGACTCTTCCCTGTTTGAAGTTTCTAAAACACCTCTGCCGACTGATGCTTTCTCCACAGGACCCTTTAGCCTGAGTAGTCTCAGGCAGTATCGGGCCTCTGTGGGTTTGCTCTGGCATGCAAGTTAACTGTGTAGTGTGTGCTGCTCCAGCTTGCTTACATTTTTTCTACACTCATAGCAGCCCTGAAATTAATTGTATTCAATGTACCTCACTTAAAAGTATAGTTCATATTCAGCAATAGAAGTCAAAAAGTGGACATGGTACTGATTTGATACCCTGCAATACCAGCAAAAAACCTGGATTTGATATAAGTGGAATAAAAGAATGAATCTGCTATGATTCTGTCACAGATCTATAATATTTTTACAATATTATATTGTAATATTAAAATAATACAAACTTACTGTCTTGCATAACACAAGCAATAGCAAAGCAGGCCAACTAGGGATGCATCGATATGGGAATTGTGGGTCGAAGCCGATATGTAATATTTTTCATGAACATATCTTCCAGTGCCGATGCAGATTCATACATTTGATTATCATTACAAAGACATATAGCAAAAAAAATAAATGTAAAATAAATGAAAAGCAGACACCTTAGCACAGTAGCCCAGTGTCACCTAAGCAGTCTTTTGTTATGGAGGACAATAAATATGACTGGTTTGAATTGGTTGAGTTGAAGTATAAGTCAAATCTAAACACCTCAAAATGACTCTGATGTTATCAAGCATCCTTAGTAGCGACAGCCACATTAGTGTAATAAGAACAAGAGGCTACCTACATGTTGCACGATAAATATAGTTCCTTATTTTAAATGGTCTATTTTGCACTGTAAATGATATTTTGTATCATTTGAAAGTTTAGAATCTGCATTATCAACAGTATTTTTGCTTCTGTCATGGAGCTACGAGCGAGAAATAATGAATGAATCAAATTAGAACCTGTTTTGTTCATCATCGGTGGTAACTGTAATTTCTATGGAATAACAGCTTAATTGGTGTTGTGTACCTCAGTTAAGTGCCAAAACAAGATGACTAAAAGTAAAATATACCAGATGCTTTGAAAGGGGCTTTGATCATGTCCAGTCAGGGGGCAATCATGAGTTTATGCAGGTGTCCACAAGTCTGGGGTCCACTGCATTCTGCACGTGAGGTGGCTTCACTTTTAAGAGCACATGTATTATCTTGATGTAGAGGATAGTCACGCAGGTTTTCAATCATATTGCATTTCCTTGATGGTCTCTCTTACGTGGGTTCTGATGTCAGAGTTTTGTTTGTGCCACATCTCTTGAGATCCTGAGTTGATTAGCAAAGCTTCTGTGGCGATGTAGCCACACAACAAGCTTGTTTTTTCTTTGAAATTATTCTCTTTACTCCTGATGATTGAATCTGGGGAGAAAAATACAATTTATGATGAACATTCATTTTGCAAGCTGATTTCCTGAGATGTCTTGTATAATATGATTTCCCATACTAATAACAGAGGCTGTTTATGTTGGCACTGCCAGTGGTTTCATCAGTGGTATTTACATAGTTGATTCCTTTTAATCAGACTGTAGTGGGTCTTCTGCTTTTGCTTGAACATAATTTTTCTTTTTATCCAAGACGGAACATGAGCACAACAGAAGAGAGATGGTTGATCTGAGATCCAACACCTGTTTCTGTTGCTTTTTCTGGTCCAAATCATGCTGAAATAACAGGAGAAATCAGGAAATGAGCCAGCCAAAAGTTCTCGTCTGAGCACCTGCTGATCATAAGATGCCTGCTAACTACCCAATTTGCTCTCAGTCTCTTTTAGCTACTTACAGTTTCTATTATCAGTTCAGTCAAATGACTCATAATGTACTGTGCTTTGGTGTTTTGTAATACTGAACACATTCCCTCCTTCATAATTTTGCCCCCTGTTAGTTTTATTTTCAGAGAATCAACCAACATTTTGAATCATGGACTAAAGCAAATGACATCTGAGTTGGAACATTTGGATCTTTTGTCATTTTCTTAGAGATCTCTTTTGCCAGGAACTTGATTTTCTTGATGTTGCTTTAGCTTATCAGTCCAGATCCTCAATCATCATCATCAGATCAGTCATCACTGAGTTCTTGTGCTTTGTCCTGATTAATCAAGGATAAATGCCCTGTCACGTCCATCTACGTCTATGGAGAAAGCCTGAGATTCACTATTGGACCTTTTGATCTGTGGCCATTTTCCAAGTCCATTTTTTAAGTTGTTTGAAAAACAACAACGGTCAATTTGAAAACACTGTCTGCCCTTTACATTATGCGAACATTTTATGATGAATGGACCAATAGAAATGGCCCACAATTCTTGAAAAGCTTGTTGCATTAGCTTTCATTAAAAGTTAAGAGTGTTTTCTGTACCATCCTCTTTAAAGCCACAGCTCCTGAGAGGCCAGATTTTGTTACAGACTTTTGAAGATGACATGATCATATTAGGAACTACTGGTTCAAATAGTTTGCCACTATGGGAAAAAAAATGGCATTAAGTCACAGGATCCTCTGAATTACTAGGTCATGAAAGAGTCAAAGTATAAATGAGAAGTAATACTACAGGCTAGCTCTTCTGCACATTGAATTTATGTTACACGACACTTCAACACTGTTACAACACCAGCTACTCAAACTACACTAAAAGTACCAAAGCACCTTAACTACCAAACTGGTTTATGTGATATATTTTGGTGCCAGTCTTATGATGTCAGTTCAGTGTGTATTAGTGTTAGCTAGCATGTAGAAGTATTTATATTTTGACTCCTTAGCAACCTTGTCCTTTAGAGTTTCGGGTGTAAAGTATACACAAAACAAAATATATTGTCTTGGAACAATATTGTTCACGGCAGGGCACGACAGAAAGGTGCGTTCCTAATGTGTGCATGGCACCAACTAGGACAATGACAACTGTAGAGGTCTGTGACAGCCCTGATTTGCTTTTCTTGTCTGCGTCTGTCATGCCATGTAAATGACCTCCTGAAAGCATGAAGTATACTCTTACACATGTAAATAAGATTAAATTAAAACCTGTAGGACGTACTTTAGATATGGCAATTTTATGGTCTAATCTGTGCATTCATGTGACACAGAAACATGCATGGCCATTTCCGTTGTCAGCCATCAGTTCTCATTTGGCTTTAATTGCCACTTAGGCAGTTGTTATTCAATCAGTCATGTTTTGAAAGTGCTTAAGGAAGGGGGAGCAATAATGTCTGAGACTTGTATGAAATGTTTTATCCTGCCGGAGTGCCAGTAACATCGAGAACATCTTTGATTACATTAAAGATGTGTAAATCCTGATCATCAGGTTGAATGGATACATTTATGTGGTCCTCGTGTGAGAGATGGTGTTGCTTCAAGTGCACTTCACTAATAATCATCGCCATGCGCTTCAGCTCACGCTTAAAGTGCATACTTTGGATGATGTTGGGTTGCATTCGAAGATAACAGTAGGGATGGGAGGAAAGGCTGACATCAGCACAATATGTCAGATGCCAAAAACCAGGCTTAGTTATATCTTTATGTATATATTTATATATGTATATATACATATACACACACTCACTAGTGCTGCTTGAAAGTTTGTGAACCCTTTATTGTATTTCTACATAAATTTAACCTAAAATATGATCAGATCATAACAAATCATAACAATAAGGGGGAAAAAGTTTAACACATAACAAAAAGTGTGCAATTTAACTGTTATCTTCCATTAAATATCTTTGTTGTGAAGGAATGTACTGCTGTGTAATGTGTTTAAAGGGCTGTGTTATATCCTGTTATATTCAGTGTTGTGTTGCACCATGCATGTGATGTGATTATACCTAGAGCATTCTGTTCTGCCTATTTTTGTCTATGCCTGCATGGTCATGTGTTTCACACCTGTAACTTGTCTGGTTTAGTGGGTTTGGATTCCTCAGTTGGCAAAAGTGAAATGTGAAACTTTGCTTTGAGCAGCAGTGACTTCAACCAGACAGTCCTTATAACTGTTGATCACACTGACTTTGAGGAATCTTGGCCCATTCCTTTTTACAGAACTGCTTCTGCTCTGTTATCCTAGTGCATTTTCTTGCATATTTCACCTTAGGTTCTGCTGTAACATTTCTGTTGGCTTAAGGCTCTGACTTTGACTAAGCCATTCCAAAATGCAACTGTAGACTAACTGTAACTTTAGACTAACTGATGTTTTTAGGATCATTGCCTTTCTGCAGGACCCACCTTCTGTTAAGGTTCAGTTCACAGATGGATGCCCTTACAATTATCCCATAGAATTTCTTCATACAGTTCAGAATTCATAGCTCCAGTAAGTGATGGCAAGCTGTCCTTGAGCAGTAGCAGGAAAACACTTCAAAATTTTGATACTGCTGCCACCATGTTTCAGAGTTGAGGTGAAGTTCTTATGGTTCTTTGGTTTTGCCAAACATACTCTCATTTAAGCCATAAAGATCCATTTTTGCTATATCTTTAATTGCTGTATCCATAATGTTTCAGTACTTTTCTGGCTTATCCAAGTGGTCTTTAGGAAACATAAAACAGGTAGAAATGTTTCTCTGTGCTGTAGTTCCATACATATTATTCTACGCCTTAGTCTTGGAGTCATTTTTGTTGGGTGATCACTCCAGGGAAGGGTAACAGTGATGTTGAATTTCCTTCATTTCTAAACTATGTGCCAGTTGATCAGTCAAGTCTAAACTAGTCAGAAATAGTTTTGGAACCTCTTTCAGTATAATGAGCACTGGCAAAGAATTTTCTGAGGATAATCGGAAATTTTGGAAATCTCATTTGACTGAAACATGGCATGCACTAATAAATGTGTATGGTAGAGCAGATATAGTTTATAGTATAGTTATAGCTAGTAAGTTTATGTTAAATCATATGTCATGCTATTGTAACACTGCATTTTCCTTTCGGGATCAATAAAGTTAAGTAAATCTATGTAAACAGCCATTCTGGACTTTGAGAGGACAGCCAAATTAGTCTAAGGGTGAACTGTGTACATTTACATTATAAACAGTAATATGTTGATTTTAACTTATTCAAATGTGTGCATGATTTCCATGTAAATAAAATATCTTATGTCAATTGAACTTTGACAAGATGTCAAAATCAAGCAAACTAAAAACAAGCAAACAAAAAAAAATACTTTTTTCAGTGTGCACTCTGGAGTTTATTCAGTGTAGATTGTTACATGTACACATTATTAAGTTTCATCAGTTTGAGCCATAAATGCCAAAACTCATAACCTCAGCCCTCCTCCATGTTTTATTTAAAGCTTGTTTTCCAATTCTAACAGCTGACTTAAATCTGTTTAGACTATAGTCAGTGGTGTGTCTAGGACTTCTAGAAAGTTGAAATGTTTTTTTTCTTCACACAAAAAAGTGCTTTTTCTCCTGAAATTGGTGTGTTTTCCATTGTAAATCAATACTTGACTGTGTCTCCAAGATACCACTGACAAAACAAATCTTTCATTGGCCCTTGAAACGGCTTTAACCCTTTTATATCCAAAAATAAGACCTCACAAAAATTAAATATAGGTCATGCTGCAATAGTTGCAGAGCTTGAATACAACAATCATCATGATTTCATCAAATGAAAATGGGCAAAAAAATACAGATTGCATTTTTAGTTCCCATAAATCATTAGGCCTTCTTTGTAGGCCAAAAGTCCCTGAGGCTTCCTCACTGCATTACACTCATTATTTAAAACTGTTTTGTCCAATACTCTTGAAATAAAAACATTTTTGGAGATGACAGAAGCTTTAAAATAAAAAAAGACAACAGAAAATATAGATTATTTTTACAGATTGACTAATTTAACACTACTGCTTATTTTTGAATTATGTTTGGTCACGTGTCATTTTAAAATCGATTTTAGCTTTTAATTAGGATTGTTCCCCTATTTATAAAGATTTATGCACTTTATAGAATTATTCACAATTTAATAATGTGTTGCTTTCTTTTAGAAAGCAGCTGTGATTTTAAACCTGCACAGTGAGCTGTTGGAAATGTTGCATTTACATACAAGGAGGTCACTTAAAGTCATTGATATTCAAATTTGTATTCAGTCCACTCAGATGCAAAGGCCTGTTCCGCTGCTCTGTTGTAAATTGGCCCGCGATGACTCCTAGTAGTGAAAGAAAAAAAGGCAAATATATGCAGTAAAAATGCCTGATCTACCTTTCCTCCCGAAAAAACATGTTGAAATAATCCACCCTGCTGAATTTAGGTTATGGTTTCGTAAATAGACTCTTTATATTGTAGCAAGGCTACCTTGTTGTCCATGCCATCCAGTTTTGCTATTTTTATGTGTATCTCTCAGACAAGGTCTCCCTGTTATTGTTGCATTATGTATATTATATGTCATTTTGTTTTATAATCAGCCTCAGTTATTGCTCTGATGTACAACCTTCTCTGCAGAAACTTCCCTTCATGAGGTAATTGCAGTACATGTCCCCATTTCAGAAGGCACATGCTGTACTTTAATTACTTGTTTTGTAATTTGGCTGCTGAATTAACTTAATCACTGTGGGTTTAGGGGTTCATCAATATAGGAACAACCGTTGTTATAATGATACCCATAACTAAGTCTGTAATGGCTCCCCTTTTGTCATATGCGCTTAGGGAGGGGACAGTATGAGCATTTCCTCTCATGATGTCATTGACCAAAATGATTGTGGTTTTTGATGTTATTGTAGTTTTGTTAACATGTATGGAAAATGTGTAAAAAGCATGAACACACATGGACAGTTCATCACAAGCATTATACTATTTTATTTAGTCTCATGTATGTCTTTGAAACACCAAAAATCTATGTTTCAAGCCCCTGGGAGCCTAAATCAAAGGTTTCCTTCTAAGTAAGTTAATCCTGCTCATAGGGTTGCACCATATCACTGCTGTTGTAACAAAACTTTGCATCCCCTTTTGCGTCGTTTTTCAGTTTTTGACATAGTTTGATTTCTGTTGCCCTTTTATTTGGGTGTAAATTCCATCATGAATGGACTGAAATAAATGGCCCAGAATGTCTTGGTCTGGTTCCATTTTGTTTGACAGCAGCGATATACATGTGCAAAGTATGTCCTGTGGATAACTTCACAGTGTCCACTAAGTGATGCATCTGTTTCCCCCTAATTCTTCTTTTTTGTGTGTAAACTGTTCAGTCCTAATCTCGGGTAACACTAATTTAAGCAGTGCCCTTGCCAATTACAAGACTAGGATGGCCCCTCACGCCTATGCAGCTTTAACAAAACTATGCTCCCCCACGGCCTTGTCCTTTATGCACGAACTTGGAGAGAAATTTACCAAAAGATACTAACACAAAGCAAAAAAGGTAGCTTAGCATTCATAATTGAGCAGTCAGGTTAGCCTTATGTTCTTTAAGACCTTGCTGTGTGAACAACACCACTAGTATTACACTCATTTCACTTCACTCTTGCTGTTCTGCTTCGTTGACGTAGCAGGCTGAGAGTATTGGAAAGAGCGATGAACGTTGAGAATATTTGAACTCTGCCCAGACCGTTCTCAGATTGGTCTGATGTGTCTTAATTTTCCTTTCTTTTGCGGGACATTTAACACTCAATTTGAGTATCATACAAACATTTCAAAAATATTTTACACTGTGTACCCTTAGAGTTAAGTAAATATGACATCCTCCGTAGTGTTATTACTGTGTGCTGTTTAGGTATAACTGTATGCGTTTTCCTTTTGCGTGCTTTGCACTGATACTCTAGCAGTAGGATGTTTAGTTCCACTGTCAAATAAAAAGTTTAGTTATTACAGCTCTTCAGATTTGTACAGGTATGATTATCATTAGGATCTTTTCTGCAGTATATCATTGAAACTGATAAACTACACCTGCATGATATGTGGTTTAAAAGCCAGTAGTGATTCAATAGCATAGTTCTCTATGTGTGGAATATGCAGCTATTTCAGATTCAGCCCATTTTTTGCTCCCCTGTGACTGTGTCTTTCAATGTGGAGTGGTGCTGGGCAACATCTTTCAATGCTGACTCAGGTTTTCTTCTTAGCACCAGAAGTACCTCTAGAAAATTTACTGATGGCTTTCTCAATGACACATGAGAGGACAAAACCTGATTAAGCTTTTCGTCAAACCCAGTCCTGAATGACACCTATATGCATAAAAGTGTTGACAGAGAGAAGCCATTATGATGCCATTGAAAGCAAATGTTCGATTTAGCTGTGATAATTCTCTGTTTCTAGGACTCATCCATAGCAGCAGCTGGATGATAAATGTATTCTGAGGCAAACTAATGAGTGCTTGTGTGCCTTTTTTTTAATCACGGTATTTGGCACGAAACTCGTTGTCATCCTATGTGTTCTGTTATTTAGTACAGAATAGCTCCCCTGGCGAAGATGGTATTTCATTTGCCATAGAAGACGCTTAAAATGTACCTCTCTGATACCTCAAATAGACTTCATACCCATTACAGCGAGACTATCTTTAGGGGACCTTGAGTTTTACAACCGTTATATTTCAAATTAAGTGTAATTTCATGACCACTCGCTTCCTGCCATCTTCCCCAGTGGAGTATATCCTCTTCCATAAGTTATTGTCCCTATTTGTGCTGTGTACTTCTCAGTTTGAAGCCGTTTAATGTTTTTCATCTCTCGCTCATGGGTAAGCAATAAATCGAAAATGATATCAAAAATAATTTTGGCATAAATAAAAAGGATCAGCCTGGCATCTCTTTCTGTGCTAATTTGAATAATTGTCAGTTGAACTAATTTGGATCTGAAGCCTGTGTAACAAGTGAAATTAAAAAACGGCCTTATCTGAATGATTAGAGACTGTGCCTTGAATTAACTAGCTTCTATCAGAGATATTTTAAGATTTTGTTGCAATATATTGTCCTTTGTCATAGAATTACCGGTTCATGTGTGTATTTAACACACCACTATCAATTCGCTTGTCTAGTATAACAAATTACAGGGTTGCTTGTCATCTGAAATGCAAGGCTGTCACAGTAAACACGACTGTATAAAACTTGAGAATTGCCATTATTATTAGTGAAAATGGATAGTTTCATCTACATCTACATGTATCCATATATATAGCAGATGGGATAATCACCTCTTTCAAATTCTTCTGATTAATGAATAGAGCTCTGACTAAGCAAGATCCTTTATTTGGCATTTTTCAAATGACCAGAATGATCCAGCCTGCTAATGATTAATTAAGACAGGTATTAAAAATCTGTTTTATGTCAAGCATGAAAAGTGTCTCATTTCATCTTGAAAAATGTATCTTCTCTTTAGAAAATCATACCCTTAAAAAAGCCTGCATTTTAAGAGATGCACTGTTTGGTGGTTTGATGTCAGACTTCACACAGTTAAACCTTTATACGTTTAGCTGTTTTAAAATTTAGATGAAATTAAATTTCACTTGTGTAGCATTAGGTAAAGCTTTGAAACTTTTTTGATACTCAGTTGCAGCAGTTTCCACCATCTCAGTTGTATATAACAAGTTACATGAGCCAGCCAGTCAGATAACTTGTGGTGATGTGGCAAAAATATAATATCACGCTTGGCAAGATTTACGTGTGCTTGGATATATGTTTGGACAGTTATGTTTTGCTCTTTGTTTTTAATTGATTGGCTGTAGCAGCTCAGTATAAACAAGTAATGCAGGTTAACTCATACCTGAATATTTCTGTCTGCCGTGTTAGTCAGGAAGTTGCAATGAAATTCATCCTCTCTGATTGGTCATAGGTCATCTCAAAGAGTTATGGTAGAACATTACTGTTGAGTCTGAATGGCTTAACCAAAGGATGCAGTACATTGTATTATCCAATGCATTGTATGTCATTTGGGCTGTTTTTTAATTTTTTGTTTTTGCGTTGGTGTCAGGTTAAGTTATATTTTAAAATATGAAGGTTTCACCTTGTAAATTCATACATATTCCTGTAAACAAAGCAAAAGTTGCTCCAGTGGGACTTCCGTGTATCTGATTTTTCTATGGGACAGTATGTGCTGCCATGTATAAAGCATTTGCATGGTTCTTCAGACTAGACAGAGAAGAATCCTATTAAATAATTAAAGCAATACTATGCAGTTTTGAATATGAAGTATCTTTTACTCTTGGACTTATTATCATTGTTAATAAGATGAGCTACGCTTTTCAGATATGAATATTTCAGCCATTCTTCACAACCCAGTCCCAATTTCTCAGAGCATTGCAGTGTTAAGTGCGTTTGAGCTTCTTAATTTTGTCTTGCTCTTCTACTAGTTGTTTGAAGTGATGTCAACTCTGTCATTTAATGATAGTGTTTGTGTGCTTATTCTTTTTGGAAATTCAGCCCAGTAAAAGTAAAATGCTTCCAAAGAAGCAACAAACCCCTTCTCAGGAAAATTGGAAATTTTGTAAAATGCAGTGAAAGCAATAATTTGTGAATTGTTAATTCTCTTGAACCTTTGTTTAACTGACAAATATACCAAGAAATGACTTTTATTGTTTGGCTGACCAACCTGATTTCATAAAAGAATGAAGAATATTTAAGTTGCACCATCCTGGAACATCCAACAACAAGCAGATCATGATCGGGTATAAAAGGAGCATTAATCAAAGGCTCAGTTCAAAAAGATCATTTCCCAACACATAATTGCAAAGAATTTAGATCTTTCACCATCTACTATACATAACATTGTAAAAAGATTCAGGAAATTTCTTTCTTCCAAAGAAGCAACAAACCCCTTTTCAGGAAAATTGAAACATTTTGTAAAATGCAGTCAAAGCAATAATTTAGGAATTGTTAATTCTCTTGAACCTTTATTTAACTGACAAATATACATATTCATAAACATGCCTCTGTCCAAATGTTTGAAGCATGTTGCAGACATCAAATTCTAAATTTATTCATTTTTACTACATACATTTTACGGTGGTGAGTGAAACATTTGAAAATCTTTTCTTTGTATTTTTTTCAGTTAAGTAAAGATTTGAGATAATTAATAAATCACAGATTCTTGTTTTTATTGCATTTTACAAACTTTCCAAAATTTTCCAGAAACATGGTTTGTATTCAGTGAATTAATAACAAAAACGGGCTCTGTGGTAAGTAGTACATAAGGATCATTTTGACCTTTGATGGAGTTGGTAAGAGCAATGTAGTTGATACAGTGTCAGATTTTCAATATCTCAGCATAGGATCACACTTAACTTCCTTTTATGTAGCCTGTGCATTTCACTTTGATGCTACCACCCCAAGCATTAAAGGCAGCTGTACATGCCTCATTAACCACAGCCTTTAATTCAATTTTGATGCAAATTCTCTACCAAGTCTTTCTACAGTGAGACTTCTCCTGTTCTGCTCTTCATCCAGACTGCCAGGTGAGTAATTGAGCACAAGTTTGAAAAACAGAGCCAGATTCATTAGACCATCATAAGAAAAAGGACTGCTTCTATCTGGGAGGTAACAGACTTCAGTCTTTGAACAGCGAACCTCGACCACAAGTGAGCCTCCAGCCCTTCCATTAGTTTAAATTAGAGTGTTACTGTCAAATGGCAAATCAATAATTGATTCACACTGAGGGCTCGGGGGCCTCCATTGTATTTCCCCTCCCCCTTTTTGCCAGTGAGCCACATTAATTAAAGTTTGCTGTAGTAACAGCTTGTATTGGGTAATGGATTGCAGGCCTCATAGTGATTTATGTCTAGAAAACACGCGCTCGTTTGCATTGTCCTGAACGGATTGTTCTGTTTCCACAAAGCAACAAATCTGTGTATCTGTTTGGATAGCTGTACAGTGTTTCAGTGGAGTTTGCCAAGGCGAGGTAAACAGAATCCCTCCATGATCCTATATAGTCATAATCTGGAATCCGTAACAGCAGCTCTTAACCGTTTGATCCCATTAAGCTAAATATTTTAGTGCCAGCTTTTCTAAAAGAGCACATACAGTAGAAGCGTTAGGAGGATGTTCTAAGTTTGTGACCTAGCACTCTGTAATGCTTTGTCTGAAGTTTATTGCAAAAATATTTCCTGAATGTTCTCAGCTGTTGTGAGTTCTGGGAAAGGAAGATACACCAGAGTGATCTTTGTGATTTGGAATCCATTGCATGGGGTTAAATTGTATTTCTTACTAGGCATGTTGTCATTTCCAGTGTCTTTTAAGTGTTTACTGAACATTAATGTCCAGGCTTTTCAACAATACAAATAAAGGCCAGAATAAAAGGGAAACTTCTTTTGTTTTTCCAGTTTTAGTTTGTTTCCCTCCTTATAGGCTTAGATCCAATCCCTGGGATAGATTTGACTTCAAGATGGATGACTGTTCTTTCACAGTGAGTAGACCATGATAAGCACAGGCTCTGGAACATTCTTTACCTGAGGTGCTGAGAGAATATGTGAGGCTCAGGTATGCGCACTCTGTTGACGTTGGACAGGCAAGCCATTAAATCTCTGGCGCTGACCATCATCTAAGGTCAGAGGTCAGACATCACTGTCTGTGTACACTAGGGCTGGGGTGATGAGCAATTTTGAAAAATTGATAAATCAGCACCAAATTTTTTATGAATATTGAAAATATTTGAAAATCACAAGTGTGTTCAGAATGGTTTCCATTTGCTGTAGAGGGGCTTATGGCCTTTTCACACATAGATCTACAAACTACAACAAAAAACGCATTTAAACAACCATGATTTGTTTGCTCCTCTGCATACAGCACCTGCTTTGCAAAGCTTCAGTTGTGAGTTGGTCTTTTTTTTATTTATTTTTTTTAGCAGAATATCACTGGATATTGAAGCAATACAAGATGCCATATTGGTTGCTAAGTTAGTGAGTGGTTTCAGATAAAGGAAATTTGTGAGATAGATAGATAGATAGATAGATAGATAGATAGATAGATAGATAGATAGATAGATAGACAGACAGACAGACAGACAGACAGACAGACAGACAGATACTTTATTGATCCCGAAGGAAATTCAGCAGCCAGTAGCAGACTCACAACACTATACAGCAACCATAAATGGGTGTATACATATAAGAATAAATAAACCAGATCCTATCTACAGGTATATATACAAATAGAAGAGAGGAAAAAAAACAGTCTGTGATAATATCTACAACCTGAGATGAGAGGTGAAGTGCAATAATGACTGTACCAAAAATTACAGGCATATAATGACCACAAAATGAATAAACAAATATATGTATATATTGTACCCAATAAAATGTCCAGATTTGCAAGATGTGCAATGAGCTACACAGAAAGTGCAATATGTGCAGCACGCTGTCTATATGTGCATATGAATAGATAAACACAAGATAAGCATGAGATTCAGATTCAGTCCCAACCCCCCTTCTCTGCTGGTCCCCCTGGGAACAGTTGAAGAGCCCGATGGCTCTGGGGACAAAGGATCTCCTGAATCTGTCGGTTGAGCAGCTCTGTGACAGCAACCTGCCACTAAACATGCTCCTCCTGTCCATGATGATGGTGTGCAGTGGGTGGCCATCATCCTCCATAATGGAGAGCAGTTTGTGTAATGTTCTTGTCTCAGCCACTTTGACCACAGAGTCCAGTTCCATACCGACCACTGACCCCGCTCACCTGACCAGCTTGACAAGTCGCATCTCCTCTCTCCTGTTTATGCCTCCTCCCCAGCACACCACAGCATACAGTCATGGCCAAAAGTTTTGAGAATGATACAAATATTAATTTTTACAAAGTCTACTGCTTCAGTTTTTATAATGGCAATTTGCATATACTCCAGAATGTTATAAAGAGTGATCAGCTTAACAGCAATTAATTGCAAAGTCAATATTTGCCTAGAAAATGAACTTTATCCCCCAAAACACATTTCAACTTCATTGCAGCCCTGCCTTAAAAGGACCAGCTAACATCGTTTCAGTGATTGCTCCATTAACACAGGTGTGGGTGTTGATGAGGACAGGGCTGGAGATCAATCTGTCATGATTAAGTAAGAATGACACCACTGGACACTTTAAAAGGAGGCTGGTGCTTGGCATCATTGTTTCTCTTCTGTTAACCATGGTTATCTCTAAAGAAACACGTGCAGTCATCATTGCACTGCACAAAAAATGGCCTAACAGGGAAGAGTATCGCAGCTAGAAAGATTGCACCTCAGTCAACAATCTATCAAGAACTTCAAGGAGAGAGGTTCCATTGTTGCCAAAAAGGCTCCAGGGCGCCCAAGAAAGACCAGCAAGCGCCAGGACTGTCTCTTAAAAGTGTTTCAGCTATGGGATCGGGCTACCAGCAGTGCAGAGCTTGCTCAGGAATGGCAGCAGGCAGGTGTAAGTGCATCTGCACGCACTGTGAGGCGGAGACAAGCAAGGAGACAGGAGCAAGGCCTGGTCTCAAGGAGGGCAGCAAAGAAGCCACTTCTCTCCAGAAAAAACATCAGGGACAGACTGATATTCTGCAAAAGGTACAGGGAGTGGACTGCTGAGGACTGGGGTAAAGTCATTTTCTCTGATGAATCCCCTTTCCGATTGTTTGGGACATCTGGAAAAACAGCTTGTTCGGAGAAGACAAGGTGAGCGCTACCACCAGTCTTGTCTCATGCCAACTGTAAAGCATCCTGAAACCATTCATGTGTGGGGTTGCTTCTCAGCCAAGGGAATCGGCTCTCTCGCAGTCTTGCCTAAAAACTCAGCCATGAATAAAGAATGGTACCAGAATGTCCTCCGAGAGCAACTTCTCCCAACCGTCCAAGAGCAGTTTGGTGATCAACAATGCCTTTTCCAGCATGATGGAGCACCTTGCCATAAAGCAAAGGTGATAACTAAATGGCTCAGGGAACAAAACATAGAGATTTTGGGTCCATGGCCTGGAAACTCCCCAGATCTTAGTCCCATTGAGAACTTGTGGTCAATCATCAAGAGAGGGGTGGACAAACAAACCTACAAATTCTGACAAAATGCAAGCATTGATTGTGCAAGAATGGACTGCTATCAGTCAGGATTTTGTCCATAAGTTGATTGAGAGCATGTCAGGGAGAATTGCAGAGGTCCTGAATAAGAAGGGTCAACACTGCAAATATTGACTTGCTGCATTAACTCATTCTAACTGTCAATAAAAGCTTTTGTTACTCATAATATGATTGCAATTATATTTCTGTATGTGATACAAACATCTGACAAACACACATAAAAACCAGAGGGCAGCAGATCATGTGAAAATATAATATTTGTGTCATTCTCAAAACTTTTGGCCATGACTGTAGAAAAGACAGCTGGCAACCATGGTCTGATAGAACATCTGCAGAAGCTTCCTGCAGATGTTAAAGGACCTCACCCTCCTCAGGAAGTAGAGCCTGCTTTGACCCTTCCTGTACATGATGACATGGCTGGCCAATTTACAAGATTCAAATCCCAGATTTCGAACCTGTGTTGGAAAGTAAATGGAGAAAAAGCTTGTCATTATGGATGATCTGTGGACAGCAGTGAAGAATGCATCAGTATTTCCTTTAGATTCCAGCATTATCTTTAGATAAAAAAGCTCTATAGAATTGGGCAATATGTCGCTATTGAATTGGACCATATGTCAAAGTTGTGGTCCAAACTATCAAAATACTGATAAACACTCCTATTTATCTATTTTCTGAGTTTGCATTCAGTGTTGTATTTCAATTATCTCAATACAAAAACATTTGAGCAGTCTTTTTTGACTACTGTCATCTACTTTGTAGACGTGTGCACATGCATGCACACACTATACACACAGTACAGACAACAATGCTACATACAAGCACACATTTATCTGTGCATCATGCTCAATATCCTGGTGTGAGCAGATTTTATTTATAACTTGTTTTATTCGTCTTTTCGTTCAAGACATGCATATGTATTCATGTTCTACTGCCAGAAAGGGTGATTAATTCCCCAAAAGGGTATCGTATTGGCTTGTTCCTCCTATCAAGATGATGAGCTTTGCTTTGACCCTTAGTTGGAGTTTATTGGATAAAGGGGTTTTCTCATAGGCTTAACCACGCTCAAGTCACAGTGTTATGGATCGCACTCAATTCAACAATAATTGACAGTAATTAATCCCATAATCTCTAAATACCACTCCCTCCCACAGGTTATTCTCAGATCACTGTGCAGTTTATGCAGAGCTTTTTCCTTTTCCAGGCACAATAGGAGGGGTTGTAAACCACCCCCATGAGTGAGTTGCAGTAAATTCAGATACATAAATAAGCACGTATTTTTTTGTCTACTGAAACTTGAGGTGCTGGGTTAAGGTGGATCATGTCCCACTGTGATTGCATGCTGGGTCTGCTCCAAAGAACACATACGTTTTTAGGCTTATAAGGATTGTACCACATGGTCCTTGTTTGATCATGACCCTGCAGTGGTTGATTGGAAGGCAGTGAACTCCTTTAGAATAACAGCAATAAACAGGAACCTCCTATTAACCCTAACCCTCACCAGTTTGCTTTGGGCTGGAGTCTGGATGATGGATTTCAGACTGCCTTCTTTGGGATTGACATGGGAACAAGAAATCCAAAATACATCAAAAACGTCCAGTGATGGACTCAAGCTGAAAAAGGAAGAGATGCCAAATATTGAAAGAAAAATGGAAATTGAAGGCTGAATTGGGCCTAATCTGTGTATACATAGCTCTTACCTGACCCGTAGAAGAACCATTGCCGAGAAAAGCACGATAGCACTGACGTTATAATGGCATGTCTCCATAAATAATCTGTACTCTGTGAACTTTCTTTAAGACACGGATTACACTAAAGTCTAGACAATTCAAAATGAAGACTCCACTAACTTAGTCCAAGATTAAATCTGCAACTAAACCTCTCTTGCTAGGCCTTGACTTTCAGTGAAGGCTCATTGGAAACTGTGATTACAGTTTTACTCAATTGCTAAAACACATTTAATTAAACTGGGGTTGACTTGATCTTCAGTATCACTTTGTTAGCAAAACAGACGTGTCCTTTTCCAAATGTTAGCACATTCTTGTTGCTTTCCATCATTTTTACACACTTTTACAGGACACTTAACATAGATCTCACAGAAAAACACAAAAGTTTATTGGATAACTGTAAAACTAAAGGAAAACATGTAGTTATAGCTTATATAGTTATATAGAAAGTACTCTCGTTATAAATACCTCCAGCACCAATGTGAACATTTGCAAAATTGTTTACTCTGAAATCAGTGATCATCAGTGTTTGATGTTGGCATTCATAAAATAGGTGATTAGATTGTGAAACATTTAGGCAATGGATTCTGCCAGAAAATACTATAAATATGCATTTTGGGGTAATTTACTGCACACCACCTTCCACCCAAAAAAGATTTTACTTGAGATATTCAGAAACATTTGTTTGTGCATTTTGCTTTTTTCCATATTCATTGAACAATGGTGGGAATGGTGAAAAGCAACTTTGCCTCAAATTATGAGTTATCAGACTTACCTATTGATATTAAAAAAACTGTACATTGAGTGCTACAGTTTGTCCACTTTGAATTAGGTTTGATCTTTTCTGCACCTTGTGTCACGGTGCCTATTGCTCTGGATTCGATATTCTACCTCATTTGAACCTGTATCTTGCAGATTTGCTAGTGTTTGTTCTTTCAGAGCTTTTGTTGCAAATGAGACAATTGAAATGGCCTTGAATAACGTATCATGAAGTGGTTTGCAGGTTTCGAATCGTGACATTTCAAGCTTTCTAATGCTATATTGTGTCACCATACTGCTGGATGATTTGATGCATAAAATTATTTATAAAACCTGGAAATGCATGATGGAAGTGTGCTGTTACTGTTACAGTGATCTAGAAAAGGGTAGATCTGCAAGTGAAAAAAATTCTCTTTCACCTCTGAAACTGAGCAGGACTGAGGTCATAAAGCAAGGACTTATTTTGCCCAATGAATGCAAAGGGCTGCAATAAAAATGTATTAATTCTCCTAATATCCCCAGGGCCATTGCCCTTCTCACCTCTAACTGTGCTGAGACAGAGCTGGGAATATTCTTTCTCAGGTGATTTCACTACAAAAAATGTGTGGAATTTGTCTGGTGCCTGAGCTCTCTTTGTGAATTTTAGATCACCTGTCCATCAAACTACAGCAGTACAGTATGCACTGAATTGCGCAGTGGCAAGAGAAAATTTAATGCATGCTGATGGTTCACTTGTCTGTTGTACTTGTAATTAACCCATACTGTGGTAGTTACTCAAAAAAGGAATGCATCATAAATGACTATTTTCTTTTTGGTTACGGTTTCCTTCTTGTTCTAAAGTGTCTGTTTCTTTTCTTCTTTTGTAGCCATGTGCCTTTTGTTTTCTTGTGCCATGGGGTTTTGTTCTTTTGTTCTGTTATCTTCTCCACCAGCCTGTAGCTTTGCCCCTCATTTGGTTCCCCTCAGTGTATATATACCCCTGTGTTTGTTCAGGCTCCTGGTCTTGCATTATGGATGTGTAACATGGAGTGAGGAGGCCAACACATACGCTGAGATAAGCGAGACTTATTTTGGGCAAATCCAGGGTCGTGGTCATGACAGTCCAGGTTCATATGATGCAATGCAACCATGAAACCAAACACTTCCAACAGAACAATCAAACAACAATTCAAGCATCAAACAAACAGCACGATCAAACAAAGGCCAACGAAAACTGGCAACTGGCTTTGGGTCCGGAGGCGCGGGAGTGCTGTGGGGTGCGGCCACGGGATCAGGCTTGCCGCAGCGTGCGGCCACAGGATCAGGAACCTGCTGCACAAATCTGGAGGAACACACATTAACGGGACCCTCTCAGCCGCTCCCAAGGCTCACTCGAGAATGTGCCAAGTACCATAGTAAGGGTTATCTGTATGCTTCTTTCGTCTCACCTTGACCTGCAGCGTTGCTCAAGCCGGGTGGACCCAAAGCGTTTACCTGAGCTCTCGTCATCCAAGTTGAAGATGGGATGGTCCTTCGCCTTCCTACAGGAACGACAAGATGCTTATGTACCCTCAGCACCAGGGGATTTGCTCTCACTGGCTTGGTGGCGTTGGGACGCGGATAATTGGGGCTACGTAGAAACAAAGGAACAGCCACAGACCAGTATGTTGCTTACTCTTTGCATCCATTGGCGGTTGGTCTATATGTAACATGGAGCGAGGAGGCGGACGCATACGCTGAGATAAGTGAGATTTATTTTAGGCAAATCCAGGGTCATAGTCGAACCAGTGCAGGTTCAAACAGCCAACATGGAGAGAATGCAGATCAGGCATGACAAATAGAAACACAGAACCTCAAACAAACAATATATACAACACATCCAGCACAATCAAACATACAAAGACCAACAAGAAACTCAGAAAAGCACAGGGCTTAAATACAAGGGTTAACGAGGGACAGGCGGAAACACAGGTGGGAACAATCAGGGGCAGAGTCACAAAACAAGGAGCCGGACTAAAAACCAAAACAAAGAAACATATGGACAGGACTGGGAAGTAAACACAACACAAGCACATGGACAGGACAGGGAGGGGCCAGTCGTGACAGGATTTTACTCTGTTTGTTTTCTTTGATCTTGGTCCGTTTTGTTTTATCATGGACTTGTCCGTTCTTCAAACCTTTGCTACTTTGTTAACTCAAGTTTGAATAAAAGTAACTCGCACTTGCAGCCCGCCTCCTCACCCTCACCTTACAATTCTCTCAAACTGTACAGGGATTAGTTTAACTTCTGAGTTACTCTATAAAATGCATACAAAACACAGGTGTTGTGTTTCTGGAATTATTCATGTCATTCTGCAATATTCTCTGTAATAGTTTTTATTGTATTATAGTAGTTTTATGTTATTATATTAATAACAGATTATATATATATATATTATATTCTTATCTGCATATTTACTGATAATTACGCTGTCTGTTCATTCTTTTTTCTATATACTTTATTTTTGTTTTAAACTTCCTTTAACTAAATACTTGTTTATAGTATGTTTGCTTATCTTCTCTGTTTAGTATGTTACTTGTTATACATGTGTGTATTCACCCAGATAGATTCCCTGTTTGTGTAACATACTCTGCAAAATAAAGTGATTCTGGTTCTGACTTGTAGCAACTATAACTACCAAAAGGGCCCAAATATGGAGTTGAAATAATAGGAATGTGTCTGAAGTTGCTCCAGTCTAACATCCTATAAATTTTCACTTCTAACTTTTGTTTCCTGTGGTGATGTTTTTGCACATCTCCACCACCCCATCCCTGTTCTTCAGTCCTATCTTTCAGTTCTACTGCTGTTTTTCAGGGATGTTAGGGGGATGAAGGGGCATTTGACCTTCTAGATTAAAGCAGAAGCTGCCCAGAACTCGGTCAGAAGTGAAATTTAATGTGAGTTCTCTCCCTTCTTTCTGAAACTACAACCATATTTTAAAGATGTGGTCTTGCATTAAAGTTCTTATAAGTTCTTCAAGCAGAACAACAACTTTTTGTTACCTGAAGAACAGTCAGCTGAGAAATCAGTTTCTCATAGTGTTGATTGGGATTTTTCTAAAGTTCTGTAAAGCTTGTCCAACTAAGCATGACTTGTTATAATGTATGTAGCAATGAATTTGTGGTTGTAGTATAGATAAGATAAAAAGCTGTAGAGCCTGTTTAAACCCTTAAGTGGTTGAACCTTCTGGTGGGCCCAAACTTTTACCAAGACCATAAAAATAACTCTACTGGTTTGTGTCTGTGTAGTTAATGTAGTAGTTAATGTGTGTAGTTAATAAACCTTAGAATGTAATATAGGATATTAGAAAAAACGTTAAAGTTTAAAAACCCTCCATTTTACCTCCACGGTTTCTTAGGACTGTACTTCCAAGTCAAGTGCAAATTTGAAAAATTTATTTTTTATAAATTACTTGATGCTCAGTTAGTAATATAATATTGAAGTATTCACAGCTAATTGGCTCCATAGTTGCTTGAGATAAATGTGGTTTGTTTACTGATGCCAAAATAAAAGCTAGAAAAGTCTAACTCTAAAGACCTCGAGGCTGAAAAATGTCCTGTAATTAGGCTATGCATTTTATCTTCCACTCAAAAGTACAGATTATGGAAATGTGGAGAGTTTATCCTGACAACAACAGCACTTTGTTAAAGTGGCGATAATGAAGGCTGTAATGAGCAAATGAGTATACCATTCTTCATCTCAGTGCAAAGTCATGTTTCAGAGCTTCTTTGAAATATTAGCAAAGTAATTTTCCATGACTGATGTTCTTCCTAATTGGATTCATTAATTTGGGATTAAACAGTGCAGCATCATCACTTAAAGAACGTTGTTCTATATTTCTCCAATAGGTGCAGATTGTCTAGAGATTTTATTGTCTAGTATGCTCTAAAATAAAGGCAACTGTATGGTTCTAGGTTCTTAAACATATGATTCTTTAAATGAACTATCAATTAAATGGCTTACAGGACCAAAAACAAGGGTCCTCCTTACTCCCACAACTCATCAAAAGAATTTCTGTGCTTGCCAATTACGCCTGAAGTTTCTGTTCACGCGTCGTTGTGATGTGGGGGAGTTAATGTGGCCTAAAGATGACCGATTGTGTTATTTTTAATCTTTGAGTTTAAAATTAACAGAGATGCTCACAGGATGGAGGGAAAACTCATGAAGTCATTGCCACATAGCTCACAGTTACTGGTGAGATAGCAGATACAGCAGATTGGTGCTGTGATTTTGGCTTTCTCTCACTAGGCTCTTTATTCTCTCCCATGAGCATCACTGTAATGAGGCTGTATAAGATTTGATGTGTAGAGCCACATCACTTCATTTTTCTCTTGTGTTATCTCTCGTTCTCTTCTTTTTTTATTCTCATTTTCTTTTTCCATCCATCATTTGTTTTTGTTGTCTTCTTCTGCTTTGATGCCCATACTGCGTGATTAACGATTTACCCTGTTTGTTAGTGTGTGAAGCAGCAGGAAATTCTGATTCTGACCAAAAAGGCAGAAGTAACATTCCAGGCCTCGTGTCTCGAGCTGAGTGTAAAAGAAAGTTGTGATCCAGTAAAAAACTGAAACATGACTTACTTTCTCTCTGTGAAGAACGACAGAACTGACAGATGCAGCGTGATGTGACATAGGCTGCTTTTAATTGCTCTCCTAACTGTTGTTCAGCTGTTGTTGTATCCTCCCTCTTCTGTCATTCAGCTCGGTTCCATCCCTGAAGATCAGCACTGACTTTCAAAAACACTGTGTCAGTGCGAACATGCATGTGTGTGCAGTGTTGGACAGGTTACTCTATTTATAAAGAACGTTCCACATAGTATTTTTGAAAATGCTCTGTACTAATTAGAATGTTTGAAAACATTCACATCAGCGCGGTCAGGCTGTGTCATAAACGTTCATGTCACGCGGCGGCATATAGCAAACACAGAAACACAATGGCTATGTGAAAAAAATCAACAGTAGAGGATTCGTATGTGGACTGATTAAAATTAGAGCTTAATATGTTATTTGTTGTTATGCAGCATTCTATAGCACATATCTCTCAGCTGTATCGGTTTGACAGTTTATCATTTTATATTATTTTAATTTTTTACATTGTCACTAGTTTTTCTCTGCGATATCCAGCATGCCTTAAACTAATGCATCATACAATCATTGTAAATTCCTGTGGTGTCCATCAGTCCTGACTGCTGGCCTAGCCACTAATCTGTAGGCTAATAAATACAACCAATATGTGTATATATATATATAGAGAGAGAGAGAGAGAGCTGGGTAAGTTTGCTGACTTTAACCTGTAGCCTGTCCTCATCTGATGAGTAATTTTTGTCATTTAATATCCATTCTATCACTGTAATGATGATTTGAAGAGAATTACTACAGTTACACATTTGCAATGAGATAATAGACATATAGACATATGATAGACAAAATAGACATATTATTAAACACACATTGTCAGCCTGGTTATCATGATATTTGGTCCTCGAAAACCCTTTCCAGAAGCTCTGATTTCTGTGACCCACAACAGCAAAAGCAAGGTCAAAACACAAAATTCAAAAATATCCAAAAACAAGTAATGAGATGTAGAGCTAAAATGGTGTTCAGAGAAGTTGGCCAAAGGATTACATAATCCCAGCGCATTGTATTTTAGGTCTGTTTTTTGAGGGCAATGACTAAAATTATCCACATGCATAAAAGTGGTTTCAAGCAGAGTGGGTGCCAAGTAAAATATAATTGAATAGGAAACATTCTAAAGAAAAATATTTCCAAAAGTACACTCTGTTACTCACACAACATGCTGCCCATCACGTAGGCAACAGTACGTTTTAGTTAATGTTGATTTCTCTGCTTGTTTCAGTGAACTAATGATAACTGTTTCTTCTAAAGTTTCATTCCATTTTGGGTTTAATTGCATTCTTTTTGTTGGATCAGCACCTCTCAGCTGTTAGTCACACCTTTCACTTGTGAGTTTTAGCATCTCGATAGACCAAAAGAATGCAAAAGGAGAAGGAAAGCACCTAGCAAAAATGATGTTGTAATAATTTCCCCTGCAGTTCTATAGAGAATCCTTGAGAAGTTTTTTGACCTTTTTTGCTGAAGTTGTTTTTTATGTCTGCTATTGCAGCAACAACCATTTTACTTGCGAATGGGTTTAGGCTACTCTATTTGCCTTTACCTGATAAACTGCTTATCCTGTTCTACTTGAAAACGCTTAAAACAGATACTTGATGCCTTGTCCTTTAGAGCTCAGCTGTAAGTAATAAGTAGGTTTCACTGAAAGGGCATTGAATCTACACTATATTTCTGAAAGTATTTGCTCATCTGCCTTCCTTTGCATATAAAATTGAGTGAGATTCCATTCTTAATCCACAGGGTATAATATGATATCGGCCCACCCTTTGCAGCTATAACAGCTTCAACTCTTTCCACAAGGGTTAAAAGTGTGTTTATGGGTATTTTTGACCATTCTTCCAGAAGCGCATTTGTGAGGTGTTAGAACAGGAAGGGGCCATCCCCAAATTAAGGCACCGAGCCCAACTCCTGAAAAACAACCCCACACCACACATTACATTTGGCACAATGCAGTCAGACAAGTAACAGTAGAGAAGCGTGATTCGTCACTCCAGAGAACATGCCTCCACTGCTCTAGAGTCCAGTGGCGGCACTTTACACCACTGCATTCGACGCTTTGCATTCTGCTTAATGATGTAAGGCTTGGATGCAGCTGCTCGACCATGGAAACCCATTCCATGAAGCTCTCTACGCTGTTCTTGAACTGATCTGAAGGCAACATGAAATTTGGAGGTGTGTAGTGATTGACTCTGCAGAAAGTTGGTGACCTCTGCGCACTATGCGCCTCAGCATCCGCTGACCCCGCTCTATCATTTTACATGGCCGACCACTTCGTGGCTGAGTTGCTGTCATTCTCAGTCGCTTCCACTTTGTTATAAAGCTACTGACAGTTGACTGTGGAATATTTAGTAGTGAGGAAATTACACCACTGGGCTTGTTGCGCAGGTGGCGTCCAATCACGGTACCACGCTGGAATTCACTGAGCTCCTGAGAGCGACCCATTCTTTCACTAATGTCTGTAGAAGCAGTCTGCAGGCCTAGGGGCTTGGTTTTGTACACCTGTGGCCATGGAAGTGACTGGAACACCTGAATTCAATGATTTGGATGGGTGAGTGAATACTTTTGGAAATATAGTATGTGTGTACTGTACGCTTCCTGGTTGTTGACATTAACTGCTACAACTAGTACTATGTGCATTTATAGCATGAAACTGCATTAGGGGTGTCTGACATTGCAGTGATTCCTTTTAATTACAGTTTTTTACAGTTTTGTTAGAGCTATGTGAGTAAAGCTAAATCAGAATGTATTTCTTACCTTCAGTAGTTCAATGACATTATTTTATCACATGGTTGACAGTGTTTCTCACAATTGTCTAGTTAAAGCAACAGTGGCTGCCTTATAGATGACTTCTTGCTTTAAGGGGAATTGGAATCTTTTCAGCTCTACTATTGCTCTTGGTAGTTTACTGCTTGTTGATTTTTTCATAGTCTCTGTCCAGCAGAGGCTGCTGGTTACAGCAGCTTTTGACCAGCTCTGCCTAACCAAGCAGCCTGGGAAAATATGTAACTGTCATAATGGATCTTGTACTGTAAAAATACACCACTGAACAATGTAATTGTCAGGGATTACAACTACTTATTGAAGCTTGAGTGCTGGAAAAAAAAATCCATGCATAAATCCATTATGTATTTGTGTACATTTGACATTACAGCCTGAAACACAACAAGATTATGTCAGTATTGCTAATATTTTGTTTGTATTGCTTATGAATTTCTTGCTTATATACTGCCTTTTTCTTATATATATATATATATATATATACAGTGGGTTGCAAAAGTATTCAGCCCCCTTGAACTTTTCAACCTTTTGCTACATTTCAGGCTTCAAACATAAAGATATGAAATTGACATTTTTTGTGAAGAGTCAACAACAAGTGGGACACAATCGTGAAGTGGAACGAAATTTGTTGGATATTTTAAACTTTTTTTAGAAATAAAAAACTTCAAAGTGGGGCGTGCAATATTATTCAGCCCCCTTGCTTTAATACTTTGTAGCGCCACCTTTTGCTGTGATTACAGCTGCAAGTGGCTTGGGGTACGTCTCTGTCAGTCTTGCACATCGAGAGACTGAAATTTTTGCCCATTCTTCCTTGCAAAACAGCTCGAGCTCAGTGAAGTTGGATGGAGAGCGTTTGTGAACAGCAGTTTTCAGCTCTTTCCACAGATTCTCGATTGGATTCAGGTCTGGACTTTGACTTGGCCATTCTAACACCTGGATACGTTTATTTGTGAACCATTCCATTGTAGATGTTGCTTTATGTTTTGGATCATTGTCTTGTTGGAAGATAAATCTCCGTCCCAGTCTCAGGTCTTTTGCAGACTCCAACAGGTTTTCTTCCAGAATGGTCCTGTATTTGGCTCCATCCATCTTCCCATCAATATTAACCATCTTCCCTGTCCCTGCTGAAGAAAAGCAGGCCCAAACCATGATGCTGCCACCACCATGTTTGACAGTGGGGATGGTGTGTTCAGGGTGATGAGCTGTATTGCTTTTACGCCAAACATAAGTTCGATTTTGGTTTCATCTGACCAGAGCACCTTCTTCCACATGTTTGGTGTGTCTCCCAGGTGGCTTGTGGCAAACATTAAATGAGACTTTTTATGGATATCTTTGATAAATGGCTTTTTCTTGCCACTCTTCCATAAAGCCCAGATTTGTGCAGTGTACCACTGATCGTTGTCCTATGGACAAAGTCTCCCACCTCAGCTGTAGATCTCTGCAGTTCATCCAGAGTGATCATGGGCCTCTTGGCTGCATCTATGATCAGTCTTCTCCTTGTTTGAGCTGAAAGTTTAGAGGGACGGCCGGGTCTTGGTAGATTTGCAGTGGTCTGATGCTCCTTCCATTTCAATATGATCGCTTGCACAGTGCTCCTTGAGATGTTTAAAGCTTGGGAAATCTTTTTCTATCCAAATCCGGCTTTAAACCTCTCCACAACAGTATCTCGGACCTGCCTGGTGTGTTCCTTGGTCTTCATGATGCTCTCTGCGCTTTAAACAGAACTCTGAGACTATCACAGAGCAGGTGCATTTATACGGAGACTTGATTACACACAGGTGGATTCTATTTATCATCATCAGTCATTTAGGTCAACATTGGATCATTCAGAGATCCTCACTGAACTTCTGGAGTGAGTTTGCTGCACTGAAAGTAAAGGGGCTGAATAATATTGCACGCCCCACTTTTCAGTTTTTTATTTCTAAAAAAAGTTTAAAATATCCAATAAATTTCGTTCCACTTCACAATTGTGTCCCACTTGTTGTTGATTCTTCACAAAAAATTACAATTTCATATCTTTATGTTTGAAGCCTGAAATGTGGCAAAAGGTTGAAAAGTTCAAGGGGGCTGAATACTTTTGCAACCCACTGTATATATATATATATATATATATATATATATATACTGTTACTAAAATTACACTACTTTCATGTTGACTGGATGCGAGTTATCCCCTCCAACTTTATGCTTACAAACATTCTAATTTGGTCTGTTTGTACTCCATCTACATGGATGTATGTTCTTTCTCAGCAGCTGTTGCGAGATTAAAGAACATTGGCAACATTTTTTTTATGTACACCACAAAAATCTAAACCTGATCTGTCTTATTGAGGTATTTGTGAGTGGCTCAAGTGAATCATTTGAAATACACCGCTACTGTTTTTTGTTTACTCTATTTCTGCCAAATCTTTCTGTATATCTGTGTAATTTGAATATTTTTCAGACTGGTCCACAGATAAAATGACCACAAGGCCAGACTCTTGCGCTCAGATATGATTTAATAGAATGATTTCATTTCCATGACACTAGGAGCTGAGGGCTGTTGGGGCTAAAACTGAAATATTTAGAATGCATAGACACCCAGTCTCTTATGGATCTGATCCCAGTGATAATTATGCATGAGTTTGCTCAATGAAGCATTAATCAGAAACGTTCATCTACATACACTGTCAAGATTTTATAATTTTATGCATGCAGGTCTCAAGAAATATTGATTTCCCCAAAGGCATCGACCAGCTCTGTATTCCACATGGTCTATTTAATTTCACAGACTCATAGTAGACATACCACAATAATCTTAGTTATCTTTTTATTTCACGTAAATGAGCAGGTTTGGTAATGATGTCATACTAATGAATGTGTGTGATACTTCAAACACTGTTCTGAACACATTGTTCTCAATACGGCTTCTTCTTTACAGTGTTCCCTTATTACTTAAGAATATATTTCCATATTAAGTGTCACGCCTCCCTCTGGCTCTGTAGTGAGTAACACTCAGCATGTGTGCACTAGCAGTGATTGACACATTGTCAGACACTCCTCCTGGCTCCTCTCTGGGCATTATGAGCTGTAGGTGGAGCCAGAGGAACCTGATTTTTTCACAGATTATCTGTCTCATGAACTAAACCTCCACACCTCCAAAGTTCAGTCTTAGACCTTGGTTGGAGTTTCTGCTTCGCACAATCCAAGTAATTCCAGATACAATCAGTGACACTGAGGACTGGATGCTGTGGTGGCCATTGCTTTAAGAACACCAATGGCTTATTTGTCTGTTTTGCACTTTTTCTTTCTTTTTGTCTAGTTCCTTTTCTCGGAACAAGCTTCTTGACAGTTACACATCCTTGCAGACCCATAGTGTTGAGTTGTCTTCTCACAGTGGAAGGTAGAGCAGAAACACCTGTGCATTTTTCCCAATCTGAAGCCAAAGTAGAGCTTGATTCTCTCTGTCTGTCAAAGATGAAATAGTCCTGCTTATCTAAATAATAATTGAAAACCTGTGAAGTTACACAGGATTAGAAAGTTAGAATCATTTAATATGCTCATCTGCGCCCCAGATTGGTTGAAAATAGTGATTGGAAACTTTTAAACAAAAGTGCATCACAATGTGTGATATTGCAGTATTTAGAATTTGTGTCACAACTTTGTTGTGTTGTTGCTCACAAATCTTGAAATATCGCTTTGTGGGCCTCATATCACATTTTGCTAGTTGAAATGGAAACTTGAGTTATGTAGTTTGACTTTGAAAATTTGAGTCCCTCTGAATATTTTCTTTGTTTTTCTAGGGAAAGATCTTTAGAACTAACATAATAGCTTGTGGCTAGAGTGATAGATAGGAACACTATAAAGGACAGCTTTTACTTCAAATATTGTACTTTCATATAACATTGCAAATATTTATTTTTTTGCTTTGTTTACTATGTTTACTATGTTTTCCTGTTTGGGCAGATTAATATTTTGTTGCACTGTCTGGTGTGCTACTTTTGTTTTTGTCATCTACTGTCTATAAATAGCCTTTTCAAGGCATTTGGCTGCTGCGGTTTTAGAGCTAGCGTACACTAGTTACCAGAAAATATGCAGAGTGATAGAATCAAATTGCACTTTTGCGACTGAGAGGTCTTGCGAGGTTGCCGATTTTTTCCACTACCATCCCCATCTTTGGCGAGGAAACGTGTTTCTGATCAGGCAGTGTGTCTTGAGCCTTAACAGAATAAGTCACTGACTCAAGCCGCCGATGAGTTAATGTAGTGCTAGAAAATGATTAACAGCGAGCGGCAGGGGCTGAACAATAGAATGTTCTCTAAAACGGTGACAGGTAGCTTCTTGTTATCTTTTCAGCAGGTTTATTTTCATATAACCAGATTCCTGATTCTTAGATGCACTGAATCCTGAATGAATAACTTCAATTTCTTTGAACACTGTTTACGTTTCATTCGTTTTGACATCATGGTCTGACTGCATCACTGGTCAGCCAGGGTTTACTGCAGTGGCTCTGAATCCTTCCGTTCTGCAAGCTGTTCATGGCGCATACCGATGTTGCATCCAATTCAATTCCCACTCAAATTCATGTTCACCTTCATAAATTGATCCTTGAACGTGTGAACAAAAATCAACGGCAAGCAACGCTGGAACTATGAAAAGCTTGAGAAAGGTTTGCTACAGTTGGTAACCATGGCCATTTAACGTTAACTTTTCCTGAATCATTTAATTTCCCATAGTTCCAGTGTTCTTGCTGTTGATTTCTGTTCAGTGAGTGCGTGCACCCGAGCATTTGTGAAAGGATACGTAAATCGCATGCAACACCGGCAGCTTTGTGGAGACTCACATAATCAGTTCCAACATCTTTATTACAAACTAAGCTTAGATTGAGTTTTTACAGTTGGTATAGGGAAAAGAAGGCCATGCAGTACACCTTATGTTACCCCCCCCACTTGTTAAACTTTGCTCCTAGTATAGTCAGGCCACATACACGCATGGTTTATTATGGTCATAGTAAAATTGATTGATGTGTGAAACAGAGATTTCTCTTTGCTGCCATGTTATCTATCACTGTTTAAAATAAGCTCCTTGCTGCTTTATTGGATGTACTTGTGATAGTTCTTGAATGACCCTTCAGAATGCAGTTCACATTGTTATGTTATGGAAAACCCTTGTCATTAATTTGTTTCATCAGAGGAAAAAAAAGCAATTTGAGGCGTAAACAAAATAAGAATGTATAATTATTAGCTTTAAGTGTGAAACAAAATGCAAAAATGCAGCGCTGAGGAATTGTGCTATTAAATGAGAAGAGAGATTAAACTGAAGAAATACTGCTTTTTTTTGTGCAAAGACCTTAAACGTTTAAAACCAACGTGAAAAAGCTGTTCACAGAAATAATAATGTATTCTCCATCTTGCACTCCTTGCTTTGCTTTGGCCTGTGGCTCACCACTTTAGCTGGTGGCTCTCTGAACTGCTCAGCTTGTCTTTCTTCACAGCTTCTCTTTCTCATCCCCTTTACATCGCTCCCCAGTCTACCCAAGATTCAAAAGCCTGCACAACCTAGTGTAACAGAAATAGATCCAAAGCATGAAAAGGAGCCAAACACTCATTTCAGATTCATTCAAGTACATGAACCTATAGCTTGTGCCTTGGCAGTTTGCTTTTGTGGAAGAAGTTCAGCTTGAGACTGTAGTTGCTGTAGTTTTGCTGCTTAAAAAGATGATTCAGGCAAAAATCAAATGTACCGTACTTTCCCCTTACCCTAGATGTAGTTGACATAGACTTACTCCTTTGGTTTCTAAAACTGTATGACTTTATGTTTAATAAACAGACAAACGATTTGACACAATATCAAGGTTTTAGATAGCTGCTACTTAGCTAGACAGTGCATATCTGTTCTTTTTGTAGGTAACAGTATAGAAGTCACACAAGCAAGTCTATTTGAGAATTCTTAACAACATGACTCAATTCAAGGCAAATATGTGATGATTTATGCTTTCACTTGACCAAAGGAGAAAGTGTCTGGATAATTTTGTACATTTAGTATATTTGATTACATAATTACACTGGAATAATATTGAAAAAAGTCAAGTAAAAGTAATTAGCAAGAATAAATTGTAATTGCCAGAATACAGTATGTTTAGAACAAGTGACTCCTGTCTAGTCATGTAGAGTTAACTTCATACTTTACATACAAAACATGCTTTTTCTGTTCTGCTCCAAACAGCAAAGCTCATACTGACAGATATTTGATTTATTCGATACACTCCTCTCTCTGTTTTGTGGTCCCCGCTGAGGTGATGATAGTCAGTGATGGTCGGCAGTCACAAGGAGCAGAGAGTGCCGTGTGTGAACTTGAGTTTTAACTGAGAGAATCATGTTCAGTGGTTGGTTAAATAGATCCCCACAACCATATTTCCAGAGTATTTCGGTCTCAGGTGTCTTCCAGTGTTCAAAAGGATTTCAATAAGTCAAGCTTGTGAAAGGGAAATTAGAAAAGAGGCATAGTTTATATAAAGGACAGAAAGGTAGGAAAATCTTTCTATAGGAGGTTGGCTTTCAGGGTGGTAAGTTTTTCCAGTGTCTCCTGTAGTACCTATAGGGATTCCTTGGCCGTAACCTTTCTTTTGCATAACCGCAGTGTAATTTGTTCCAAGTAATCTTGTTTTATTCTGTCTGAACTTTTTTTCATTTAACTTAATTCCACTTTATGTCATAAAATTGACTGTAAGACTTTTAAAACCATCACACTACATGCTTATTTGCCATAGCAGAACAAGCTATTTTCATGGCATCCCTAACACTGCTTAGTTTAGTATAAACACATAGTTTAGTATAGAGTCATCTTTTGGTGCTATCTAGAACTATAAAGATACTCTATCATTAAACCATGCAAAAATCATTTTAAACATACAAATGGTGTTATCATTATTCTATATAAAGATGGAAGTGAAGTACCTTCGAGGAACCCAATTTTTTAAGGCTACAGTATAGTATAGCATCTGAGTACTTTGCAGCCCTGAAGTGTTCTTTGAAATAATGTTGCTTTCCTCAAAGATCCTTTTTTTGTAAATTAAGTGTGCTAGTATTAAGAACATTTTCAAATAGTTCCAGGAACCAGGAACCATTTAAGAACCTTTTTTAGGAGTGTATGGGTTTCACATGCAGTTCGTACTGTTTGGGCATATGAAAATATGTCATATGTAAAAATATGTCATCTTGGATGCAGCTAATATATCTGCAAGCTGCAGGAGCTTGTCATGTGTTTAGCTAATGCTAATGCTTTTCTTTTCTTATTGTCCCTAGGTTCAGTCACAATTCCGCAGTCAGTACTCTAAATTAAAGAGACACTGACTGATTTATTTACAAGGTGTTACAGACATCCTTTGTCTGCCAAGTGTGATTTTCATATAAATAACCATCAAGAATATAAACCTTGAAAACCTAGTTCCAAACAGCTGGAGGATATGCGAATTATGTGCTCTTGACTGTTTTCAAGGCCTGATGGCTTACAGACTTGAAAGTGTTGTGTCCTCCTTCAGTTGTGTTATCAGTTTTCACTCATCCTCGCAATCTTGCAAGTCAAGATCAGCATCCATCATTTTCCACTGGGGAATGGCCATCTTTCAGAGAGCAGAGGGAGATGAGAAACGGAGGGACATAGTTTATGCCCTGAGCCATAAACTCAGAGCACCTTCTAAGAAGCAGCTGTGGCGCTGTGAATCTGTGGATTATATAGAAATAGCATGTGTGGACATGGAAACGTGGATAATAAAATGAATGCTGTCAAAATCAATGCTTTCTACTGATAACTAATACAACAGAATTTGTTTTATCACACAGTATTTGCTACTCTTATAATAATACATTTGTTTGTGCACATGCAGATATACCTATATCCAGACAGAGGACATGTGTTTGGACTGTTCCTGAGGACACAGTGCCACCTTGTGGTATGTTTGTGCACTTTTCTTAATTGTATTATGGGAAATGTCTCCCTCTGCTGGTTACACTTTATAAAATTAAGATTTTATGTGTTAAAACCTTATTACACCACTCAGGGTGTTTGGCTGGTTTGCACTAATACAGATTAAAGGGACCATGTCTTACATTTTTTAGATTTTATTTTAATCCCTGAGTTTAACTTATATAATAATTATATAAAAGTCAGAGTAGGTCCACACATCACCACACAAATGCTTCATACACAAATGCTTACTTCAACTCCAAATTAAAGCTAACTAAAAATATAGCTTTTTGATAAATTACCTGTAGGCTAGTTGATTAGTAGGCAGTTTGCATGATGATAATGTACATTTAAAATCCTAGTATTTTGGAACCAGTGAAAAGTTTTGTTTGTTATTGTTAAGTAAATTAAAATCTTAACTGGTTTAATGCTTATTTTTGTTTAATTTTTTAATGCTGTTAATATAATTGATAGAAACAGCTTTACACTCTTAAAAATCATGCCAAAATAGTTCTCTGCGCACTGCCATAGAAGAACCATTTTTGGGCACCTACCTATAGTTTTTCATTAGATGTTTCATTGGAGAATATTTTTTATAAATGAGATGTGTACGTGAGTGTAAAGAACATTCTTCTTTCATTTAAAAAATCTCCTCAAAATTCTCAGAAGAACCATTAAATTGATACAGAGCTGTGGTCTCCAACCTCATCCTGGAGAGCTACATTAGTGAGCTAGTGTAGTTCCAATCACAATTTGCCACATCTGCTCCAGCTAATCAAACTCTTTCCAAGTCCCTGTTTGGCTGGATCAGGTGTTTTATTGGGCAGCTTATTGGGTACAGGCTGGAACACAGCTGTGCAGGACGGTAGCTCTCCAGGACCAAGGTTAGAGATCACTGGTATAGAATCTTTATATTATGCGAATATGATTAAAACAAATTTTGATGTGATTGCCCTTGTAGTGCATAATTTTTAGAACAAGTGTAAACATACAATGGTGGTGTGATCCCAATCCCCAGAGGGGTTCATATTAGCTCAGAGATGTGTGTGGTTTGTTTGAAATATGAACACAAAACCAAGCAAAGGCATTTAAACACCAAACAATAAAAAATAGTGTGGTTCTGAATATTAATTGAATAATATCCCAGTTTTGTTTTCAAACTGAAATCATCAATCATGAAGTCTGTCCAATTAGTTGTGACCTTTTTGTTGAGTGGATCAGACACAGCAGTACTGCTGGAGTTTTGAAACGCCTCCGTGTCACAGCTGGACTGAGAATAGTCCACCAACCAAAAATATCCAGCCAACAGCATCCTGTGACCACTGATGAAGGACTAAAGGACGATTAGCACAAACTTGGCAGCAGCTGATGAGCTGTTGTCTCTGACTTTACATCAACAAGGTGGACTGACAAGGTAGGAGTGTCTAATAGAGTGGACAGTGAGTGGAGACAGTGTTTAAAAACTCCAGCAGCACTTGTGTCTGATCTACTTGTACCAGCACAACACTCACTAACACACCACCACATCAGTGTTACTGCAGTGCTGAGAATGATCCACCTCCCAAATAGTACCTACTCTGTGAGGGTCCATGGGGGTCCTGACCACTGAAGAACAGGGTAAAATGGGGCTAACAAAGTATCAGAGAAACACATGGACTACAGCCTGTAATTGTAGAACTGCAAAGTGCAACTATACAGTAAGTGGAGCTGATAAAATGGACAATGAGCGTAAAAACAAGGAGCTGGTCATAGTGTTATGCCTGAAAATAAAAATAAATTTTATTTTAAAGTAAGTATTTTTGGCTCAGATGGCAAATGGGAAAGTAACAGAGCTCTTGCATCCCTTTAAAATCTCTGACTAATAAACTACATCTTTAATTTGTTGCACTGTAGTTGCTGCAGTGTGAAACCAGCCGCATCGAATGAAAAACATGCAGTATCACAAACTCCTGTGCAGACGTCATCAAATGAACTAGGTGTGAAAACAGCTTGCAGCATAAGTGTTTTTATGCGACCCTGAAATGGTTCTTCTAGGCCATCACTCATAGAACCCTAGAGGTCCATTTTTTATTTTAAAACAAATGTTAAAATGTTGGTTCAGTCAGAACAATCAGAGTTCCTGCCAATCACAGAACACAGATAAAAGCAAAGTGGAAAGTAAATGCCTGGGGTCTTAATTATCATTGCGTGGCCTGTTGCAAATGTTACAAGGACGGGTAAGAAAACACTTCAGCCTGAAGGTAACAGGACAGAAGCAGAGCTACTCCGTCAGTTCTTTCAGATGGTGGTTCTAACCTCCTGTCTCAGCCTTAGCAAACGATAGAAGGCTGATTGGTATTATCTGTCCTTGTTCTGCTTTTGCACTCAGCATAAAGTCGCTAGTGTAGATGCAATCAGATAATTGCACCTTGCCCAATGTTGAATGGTGACTCATTTACCTGCAATTTTAGCTTTCAAACAAGTTTGTTTGATTTTTATCTGGGGACAGAATTGTTAACTTCCTCTTGCTGAAGTCTCTCCAACTTGGACAGTTTATTTTTTTCTTTCCCCACAAACGCAGTGATTGTTGTTTGGATGGTCATGATACTGAAGATAGATGTTTTGGAGGAAGGTATTTTCTCTGTCTCTCGTTTGTTCTCTGGCTGAAGTTCTGTGGTGTTTCAACAACACTCTGAGTATTCAGTGTTCTCATCAGCAGCTTTAGGGCAGCAAGATGCCAACCTATATAACATCTTCTCCACTCTCTATAGCATCTCCCTCACTGGAGACTAAACTCTGCAGGAAAGTATAGCTTTAGGAGGGTTGCAGACTACTTCCCTAGAAGAACCACTTTTGGTTTTCTAAAGAATGATTCAATGGATGCTTCAACCTTTACATAGCTTAAGAGTTCTATACATATAAATTGAATGTATTTGTTAGCACCATATGTTCAAGGCCAAAACCATTTAGGAATCTTTTTAAGAGCATACCAGAAAGACAAAAAAACAGTGTTAATTTAACATGTGTAAATGTAAGAAATCAACTTATTTGGACCAGTTCCTATTTGTCCATTTGTCATAGAATGTTCACAATATATAAAGGGCAGCTGGCATAAAACAATGGAGTTATCAGGGTTTCTTTAAAAAGGCAATGAAATGGTGCAGAGCATTCAAAATGGCCTAACTGTGGATTGTTTTGCTTTTTTCAAACAAGCTTTGGCACAGTGCATAGACAGAGTGGTTTTAGAACTAAAATAGTTGGCACTGTAGCTTCTTAATAGCTTTAACATTTAATTTTGACAAAATGTCTGTGCAACATGTAGTGCAATGTTCGATTCATGCAATCCAAGCACACTTCATTAACTGTTCTTGCATGGTGGCTGTTCAGAGACCCTGCAGATACACCTTCATTTATTCCAGTTCTGCAAACTGTTTCAGAACACAGCATAATGCCCCTGAAACAGCAGTGGTTCTTGTTACTGTAGTTCTTGTTACTGTAGTCTTGTTACTGTGTCCTCAACTCTCTGAGGCGAGTTTGACTTGGCACCCACTAAATCCCTTTGTGTGACTCAGTGCTCATGCTCATGGCTAATGATGATAAAGGGGCCTCCACTCAGAGTTGCATTTGAGCTCTCTTTTGAGCTGATCTGAGATCAGTTTTATGGCCCCTTCTAATCGTTAAGCTGAGAATTTGGTAGAAGATCAGCGTGAAATGGCAATTTCCCTCTAGTAGCTTCCTGCTTGCTCTAACTTCTGAAGAAAAGCTGATTGGATGGCTGGACCATCTAACCCATCCCTACAGGGCTGTGCTGGGGCTCAGCGATACATGCCACCTGTGGCTTGCTGGAAAACAGGATAAAAGCTCTGTGATTCCCTCATATCTCAGCCCAGACCAAAGCTATTTATGGTGGCACAGTTTTGAAGGCATGCAAACCCTCAGCATGGAAGGGCATAGGGATTGCCTTGTAAAGCTCTGTTGCTTTAGATGTGGCAGCAGAAGTTGAAGCTGTGGTCATTGAATAAAGTCTGTACTTTTGATATTTTATTGAGTAATCCTTATATAATCGTGCCAGATCGAATTCTTTGGAGTGATGCCGTGGAAGAACCACTTTTAGTTCTCTTTCAGTGGTGGTTCTTCAGGGGACCATGTTTGAAAAAGAGATGTGTGAGAATGTTGAACCTTTTTAAAAGTTTAAAGAACCTCCACATAATGTTCTAAGAAGAACATTTACATTTGTATAGAACCTTTGCATTCATGCTCACAAACCATGTTGTCAAAGTGGTTCTTTTATGGCTTTGTTTAAAAGAACACTTTAAAGCAATCTTTTTTTTCTTTTTTTTTTAAGAAAAAAGGTTTCTCCACAGCCTATTGGTGAACTTGGATGATTGTAAAAATTCTTAAAGGACTCTCTCTCTCTCTCTCTCTCTATGTATATATATATATATATATATATATATATATATATATATGATGGGTTCCCTGGTATATCAAACAAGAAAATAACTATTTAAGCACTCAAATACTTTTTTGAGTTGTAATGATTCTGTATCTATATATAGAACCACTACATTCACTAAAGAACCCTTGAAGAACTCCCCATTTTTAAGGAGTTGTGACATTACACAAGAGAATCTTTTGTGGGACCTTTATTTTTAAAAGTTTATAAATAGTAATTTATAATATAATCATTTTATATTATAAAATTAGAATATTTTTTGGTGCCTTTTCTCATTATGCTGTTATTCAAAGCCTTTTTTCTTGAAGTTACTTTTCTCAGTTTATAAAATCAAGGCCCATGCAGCACACCATGTCTTATCTTTCTTTCTTTCTTTCTTACTTTCATTGCCTGAATAAGATCACATCAGTGTAGCTTTATTAGCATGTCTTTTTAACAATATTGCCAGAAATATTACCAATACATTCAGAATAATGAAATGATTTCTAAAGGTGATAGCAACAAAAAGGTGAATAAGTATGTCGCAGTGCATTTTGAAAAAGTAATATAAAATATAATAATGTTTATAAAAACTGCCATCACATATCTAATCAGTGATCATGTGCTGGCTGTGATTACCATGAGGGCACTAAGTCCAGACATCAGAGATTGCATTGTTCCACCAGAATAACAGACAGCTGAGGGAAAGAGAATTCAGCACCATGGACAACAGCCACCTGTCAGACTGCAGCAGCCATGTGGGTGTACAGAGGCACCTAAAATCAATCATCAAAAGCACCTGTTGCCATACTTGGTAGACAGCCTTGCGAAGGACCACTGTTAGTGCTATAAGGACCAGGGCTGAATTACTTCTTGTGATTACATCAGCGTGTACCAGAGAGCACAGAAAATAATATCAACTAATAATATCATGGTTCACATCCTTTACCTATCATCAAGTGAAAATTAGTAACTCACGTCCCTACCTAACACATTGTTTCACTTGGGAACACCTCATGGTGTGGAAGGAAATTGTAGAAAGACTTTTGATTCACAACATCATATCAAATCAAAAATAATAATTACATTTTCCCATTTATCAGTAATAATAGAGTACCCTGCAAAAATCAGACACTGCCCTTCGTCTGTTTAATTTCCAGGCAAAATGACCATTAAATATAAGCTGTTCATTATTCATCAGCATAAAATAAGCACAAAATGCACACTTATAAGAAGATTACAGAGAAGTCTTGATAACTAGATAACTCAGTTTTCTCAGTATTTAGTGTTTTCACCCTTTGTCTATTACAGCTTCCATTCTTTTCAGGGGGCTTGCTTTCAGTTTTCAGAAAGTGGGAATATTTTTCCACACTTCCAAAGTTTGAAGTTGATTGCATTTTTTGCTTCTGATGATCATAGATGTACCAAGCACATTCAGTGATGTTGAGGTCTGGACTCTGGGGTGCTCAGTGTTTTTTTTGACAGCTATACATCCTTTCATAACCATCAAGCTCACTTATCTTCTCACAGTGGAGAAATGGACAGCAATAATGGATAAAAATCCAAGCTTTATGGTGATAGTTTTGGTGGTATTTTTCTTATCTTGTTACACTTAATTAAGAGTCCCATTTTTTTAAGTACAGTTTTGGAAAGTCCTGTTTTTTTTTTACTTATTATCATTTGGGTTTCCCTTCTTTATGCAAGTGGATTATCTTATTTATGATCTAATCAAAAATATTTCCTGAAAAATGAATAGCATGTAATGGCCATACGTAAAAGAGATTAATGTATTTGCATAACCTTTTTTTTTTTTGGCTGTCCTTTTATATGTTGATTGAAGTGAAGATAGCAGATTTGAGGTGTGATGAGAGCATGTCCCCCACATTCATGGCCCATGAAAAGGGGAGAAAAATCTTTTTAGATAGCTTTGAATATAGAGGAGGGGGAAAGTGCGTTCTGGCTGATTGAAGATTATGGCAGAAAGGGGTTGGGTTGATATGCTTCCCTGTCAGACAACATGACAAGAGCCTCCTCAGGCTTCCCCTTATTTGCATAATCCTGATGAATATGACAAAAGTGAAGATGGGCTGAAATACATTTTAATTGGACGACTTTTTTTTTCTTTTTTGCTTCACTGGCACCATGTCACTTTTGAAAGGACAAAGGGGAATGAAAATGGCTCTGTGTGCTTTGGCTACTGATGAGTTATTCAGGTGGGAATAAGGATGTCTCCTGCCTGATTAAATGGCTGATATTCTTTTTGATTGCTTTAAATGAACTTTTTTGAAATCTTCCCTACCTAAGATGGTTGCATTGATAGTTCCTGATGTACCTGACAAAATCATACAAAGGTTCTATAAGCTTTGCCATAATTTCTTCAGGTCATTCACAAGCAGGTCAAATCATAGCATGTAGGCTACATTCTTAAGGCTTTTTTCCTATTGGTAAAATGCACTTAGCTCACCTCTGGAGACCAAACAGACAGAACACTTGTGCTCAGATCACATGATTTGCTTCTTTATTTGCCCCATTTTTGAAGTCTGACCAACCATTATGTTAGCAAGAACTCCACAAGAGTGCATATGGCACAGTGGGCCCAAGCAGATCGATCCAAACAGAGGTTATGGAAGAGTTGAGCAGAAGCTTGGCCGCTGAGGTGAGGTGGAAAACTTTGGCCTTTCACTTCACATCAGCATCACTTGAACTCCACTCAAGCGACACAGAGCAGAACAGCTGTGGCCGCTGGGTGACCAAGTCATCTCTACTCAATCTAGTGTATATAAATTCTAGCCACACAGTGACTCTCCAGCTTTGAAGTCACAGATTAAGCCTTGCCATGTATTAAACAGCCACATTAAAAGTCCCTTTAAATCTATCTATTCAGAAGCACAGCCATCAGACTGAAACTCAGTAGTAAGTGCCGCATGGCCGTTCAAAAGTTTGGTATCACTTGTCATGTTTAACACTGCTATTATTTAATTCATTTGTGACTTAAGGACTTGACTGAGCTGTTATAAAATAGACACCAGAATGTATTGGTAGATGTCATATTCATTAAGTATTTTGGGAACAGCAATTAGTCATAATGCTATAATGATCTGTTTTTATTAAATTCTTGTCAAGTTATCTGCTTTCAGATTCGATTACCACTTTTCAAATATTAGGTATTCTGAGTTATGAAGTATTGTAAGGTATCATGAACTCATTTTCTGTTATACAGCTTTCCCATTTATTATGGAATAAACTACAAATCACTTCATCATTGTGGACATGTCTAAAATTTCTTATTTTTTAAACCTTCCTGCTATATCTTTTCAAAGTTGAAGAGTAGGAACTTCATAACAGAATGTTTTTTTAAACATACTTGCAGTTAAATAGGTTTTATTGTTTTGAAAAATGGTGGCATGGTGGCGCGGTGGGTAGTGCTGTCGCCTTGAGAAGAAGGAGGACCTGGGTTCGATTCTCCAGCTGGGTGACCAGAGTCCTTTCTGTGTGGAGTTTGCATGTTCTTCCCGTGTCTACGTGGGTATCCTCCAGGTACCCTGGTTTCCTCCCACAGTCGACAGACATGCAGTCAGGCAAATTGGACCTGGTAAATTGCCCCTAGGTGTGCATGTGTGTATGTCTGTCTGCCCTGTGATGGGCTGACAACCTGTCTGGGGTGTATCCTGCCTTCCGCCCGATGACAACTGGGATAGGCTCCAGCACACTCCTGGTATCCGTCAAACCCAGATTTAATTGCCAGATAGTGAATTTAATTCATCAGATAGTAAGTGTAATTCATCTTTTCAGAAAATGTGTTTCCACTACTCCAGAATCATGGCGTGCTTTATACCACTCCAAAACACATTTGGCATTACCCATAGCTTTGTGGCTGAATTGCTCCTAGATGCTTCCATTTCAAGTAATTGCACTTACACTTGACTGGGACAGATCTAACAGAGCAAAAAGTTCACAAACTGACTTGTGGCATTCTATGACAGGGCCACGTTTAAAGTCACTGAACTCTTCAGTACAACACATTCTGCTGCTAGTGTTTGTCTATGGAGATTGCATGGCTATGCTTGATTTTTTCCACCTGTTAGAAATGGATTGGATTGTAACACTGTAACACTCAATAATTAGCAGGGGTGTATACATACTTTTGGCTATATACACTCTCAGAAAAAAAGGTACAAAACTGTCACTGGGGCAATACCCCTCTTGTCACTGTGGTGGTACCCTCAGGGGTATATCCCAGTGCTTTTACTCAAAGAACATAATTGTACCATAATCCATTGAAATTATATTTTCTAAACTGTACTGACTCCACACACCCCTTCTCGTCTCCAGGCTTTTTATTTTATTTTTCTGATTTAAAATGTTTGATTATGAAAAGGTACAAATATCTACTTTTCCACTAGGAAAAACTCATGTAAGGTACAACATTGGACCTTTAAAACAGCGTTCTAACTTTTGAGGGTACACTTACATTGTTTGTACCTTGGTGAATGAATCATGTACCTGCGTAGTACCTTTATTTCTAACAGTGTAGTGTATATTCATCTATATTTCAGCTGTCCAGATGAAGCTGTTCAAAAATGAATTGAAGAGAAAATAAATGTATGATGTGTACACAATGATAAGCAGAGCTATAAATGTTTCTAAAATGTATTAGTTTTATGACATAAAAAGTGAAATTGTGGTGATCAAATATCAAGACAGGTAACTTGACAAAAGATTGTTGTAAATAGACAATTACAATATATTGTTTATCATGTAATAGCTTTTAGTTTATGTAATGCTTGAATTAATGAAACGCTTGAAACATCTGTGTATTTTGGTGTGGTGTACTCTACACTGTATAAGTCATAATTGTTTAAAAAAATAACTGAAATTATTGATAATGTGTGATTTAATGTTGAGTGATTACAGACTTTTGAAGGATAGTGTATGTAGGCCTCCATGTTCAGACAATGGGACGAGTGCCTTGCTGACAGATGTGCAGACAGTCACTCAGAATCAGTACACAAGAAATCCATTCATTGTGGTACAGAAGCCCTGCCCTCACCTCCTCCCACTGCCACTCATGGCTGACCTGAGAGTCAAAGGTTAAGTGGTCCTGGGCAGTGGGCACTAAAGGGAATCCAACAGGTGTGCTGCACACAAAAGGCAGGGTCAGGTGTTGGGGTGTGGGTGCTGTAACAACTGCTGCTACTGTACAGAACGAACCTGCTTGTGTTTCTCACTGCCCTTTGTTCATGTTGCTTGCCGTTTCTGCTGCTCCAGGGTGACGAAAGAGCAGGGCTTTTGACACAGTGCTTATGCAATAGGCAGGCATTTAAAGAGCGGCTGGTTAGTGTTGAAGGGCTTTGTATTCAGTCAAGGGTTAATAAGTAGCTTTACGATGAGATCAGTATGCATCTGTAACTTGATATTAGCTCTCTAAATAGGTAAATTCCCTTCTGACTACACAGACATTAGCTTAATTAGCCAAAATGGCCATAACAGGCCTTTAGTTGACCCAGTCCATGTATGGTAAAACAGTCTGTTTTGAGATCATCATAGTTGTGATGTCACTTTTCAGTTCTGTACATTTCAATCCAGACTGCTTTTTGAATGAGACAGATAAAAGGGTAGCAGGTCAGAACCCAGTTAAAATCATTGATCCTTATAAAAGGCACGGTAATACAAATGTTGTATCTAAAAATGTTTTAAAATGTATGTATCACACTCAACATATGTACTGGTTTATGTTATGTTAATTTATTTATTGTTTATTATTTATTATTATTTATTTCTTTGGAATTCATTGTTTTTGTGATGTCATAAAAGCCAGTGCATTTACATATGTCTACCTATTTAACCTATGATAGAATAGCACATTCACATTGAAGTTACAAGTGTTTTTAGTCTGGATCACTTTTCGATATAGGGCACCCGAACAGACTTAAAGGCATATAAACAGAAACAGCCTATTTAATTCTAAGAGACAAAGAGATGTTTGAAAACGGTCATGTAAAATCAAATTATGACAAAAACGTTGTACATGAACTTACAAGAGAAACCAAATAAAATAGAAGGAACATGTGTAATACTTGTCCTTTAAAATTGGACTGGGGGACTGTATGTCTGCATAAATGTCACACACCAATAGATTACATCAACATTATTACCAAAAGTAATTCAACTGAAAGACAAAACTATGCTGAATTAATCTGTTTTTCATTTCATGTTTGAATTGAATATGAAATCACTTCTTTCAGTTTGTGTAACATATTGCGTAGTTTCCAAGCAATCTGTCTCCCATTAGAAGTGACAAAATGTCTTTTAATTACAATATTGAAAAGAGCCTGATCCATTTGATTTCTTTCAGTTGAGCTCCTCCAAAAATCAAGCCTGGCATTTCCCTGCTCTTGTAAGCACTTCACTGCCTGATAGGAGTGATGGATGGATAGTGAGTGCTTCACTCTTCACCCTCTTGACTCTCATTACCAGCTGGTAAGTACGCACTTGTTAAACTAGCTGATGGAGGTCGCTCACAACTATAGTGCGCAGTGCCAGCACATACACTGCATTCGCTGAAAACTATTTAATAGTGACTCTGGCGACCTTAAGAGCTACTAATTAATTGGAATGTGCTTTCTGCTTGACACCCTGATTACTCAAGGAGATCAGATGTTAATGAAACTTTTACATGAACCTTTTTTTAGCAACATTTCCACAAAATGCCCACCGTCTGCAGCTTTGCGTCTATCTTATGAACTTTTATGAAAACCTTATCTTTTATTTAACCCCTTAAAATCCCAAGCTTATCACATACTTATCACATGCTTATTATTCAGTAACTACAGGGACTTCCATGCAAATTGGCAGAGCTTTTCTTAGAGCTTTTTTTAGATTATAGAAATGTGTAAAAATCTTTGGGCCTGACAGTGTGCCTGTCCGTTTAAGGGGTTAACACGGTTTTCTGGGGTCTTAATGGCATGCTTTGGTCAAAATACAAGCATAGTAGCATCCCTCTCACCCTATCTAAACAGTCCTGTTCAGGATGGCCAGTTTGAGTGCCTGTGTCCTTAAATGATAATGAATCACCAGCCACCCCACCCTCTTCCATGGGGTGTGCCAACATGAGTATGACTTAATCTCACCTTGTTCTTGTGTTGATCAAATAAAGTTCTTAAGGATCTTGCAGACATTCAGCAAACTCATAGCATGACATTAGTCTGGATCCTGCAGCATTGGCTAGTGCTAAACTGCCAAAAAACACAAAGCATAATTAATTTTTAAATTCTCTCATCTGTAGTTTTGCCACTGACAGTTGGTTTTGATCCTTCTTTTAATAAAAGTTTTGTTGCCGGTCCTGCATGGTACTGACCCAGATTGGAAATGCAGTCAAACACACAAGGCTGAAGTCAGCTGCTTACTCAAATTTTCCCATTCCACCTTAAATGGGTCAACAGTTCTCATAAGACACCAGGACAATGCAGCTGCTGCGCAGTTTAAGGTGGAATGGGAAAATCTGAACAACATACTGGCATATAAGTAGCTGACTTCAGCTTTGTGTCAGTGGTTAGCACACAGATACAGGCCCTGTGCTTAGCTCTTAGCTTCAACATAATGCTAGCAGGTCTGAAAGCAAGTGGTACAACTTTGCAAGGGTGGTTCTCCGTAGGTGAAGATACTCAGATGAGGGAGCGATATATTTCTGAGGAGTCTGTACTTGACATAGGAAGACAAAGCCACATCCGAATGGCTCGTTGACTATTTTCCAGTTATCTGAACAAAAAATGTAAAAAAAAAAAAAAAAAAAAAGAGGAACAATGGATGACATGTAAGTATCTCTATGAAATAGGTCCTGTGTGTATTAGAAAAATGTAAGTAACTATATTTAGTAGTATGTCTAATGTGCTTTGTTAGTGTTAAGAAACACATATCCAATAAATATAGCATAGGCCTCACCTTAGTGGTGCATTTCAAAAGAAAACGATATTTTGAAGTGGAAAAAAAAATGCCTTTTTGGCAAAAACGATATGGTGGTTTGAATGTGGCATGATGTAAACACAAGTCTTTAATCACTGATGCTGTGTTAGAAAGAGCTGTTTTTAGATATACTTGTGACAGCATTTTTGGCAGTAGTTACTCTCTGGTTATCCTATGTAGTCAGGAAACAAAACACTGCTGAAATCTCCTCACTGGCAAGGACTCACACAAAAAGATAGATATCTAGGAGTTAAATGGAAACACCCTGAAGCTTTAATATGGGAATGACTGCATGCTGTGAAGTTGCATTGACATAATCCAGGGCTGTGCAAAGTCCAACCCTCAGGCCAAATGCAGCCCAGAAGCCTATACTTTGCAATTTTTTTCTTTCAGCTGACTATGGCAGTAGTAATGTATGCACACAGCTTGTTGCACCGCACTTTATGAATGAAGTTCACTAAATTGTAAGAGCCATTTGTGTCTGAATAGACCTGCAAATTTTACTAGCTCACATTTAGTTATGACTACAGCTAAAAAGCACCAAGTTAAAAGTGAGAACCAACGATTTTGGTGAAATGAAAAAAGCTTAATGAAAACCATAGCAAACGTGTGTGTCATATGTCAAAAGAGTGTAATGAATTTAACACCTGAAAAAACATAACGAAACAAACCATGAACATTACAATAAATATTCAGAGGGTGAGTGAGCAGAGACTCTGAAGTGGCTGGAATCTACATTCCTGTCACAGAAACGTCTTATCAGAGCAAATGTAGTAGTTTTTTGTTTAAACTGTTTTCTTATCTGTGAATAATGCTATTTTTTCTAAGGTTGTTGCATCTATTTGGTATGTACGTAATGTGATGCAAGAGCCAAAATTGTCACACTACATTTGGGGGGAGGGGGGGGGCACAGGTAAGTCACTATTTATTGCTACTCTGAAACCAATTTTTAATGAGCTCTTACTGACCTGAATTTCACTCTGATTGAGTTTACATTCTTGCTGTGAAAAACAGTGTATCTGACAATAAAGGCAGCTCTGTGCAACCTTTACATAGTGACAGAAACATCGTAGCACACAGAAATCTATATTTCTTTCTGTTGATATGTTTCACTGTAGCAAACGTGGATGTGCATGAGCTCCAACTCTACTGCAGTCAGACTTAAATGAGTTTAAAGGGCCACCGCCAAATACTGAATGGGTCGGTGGCAGGATACGCAGTTAAATTGGTTTGTTTTTGTTTTCATGGTTTGAATACTTAATGTATTGAATCATTTATGAATAATATTTTGTCGAAGCATGTGCAGCCCACTGGGATTTTGATATGGTCTAGTCTGGTCCCCTTTTAAAAAGGTTTGGACACCTCTGCCATTATCTAAATTTTTTAATCTATTGTGCAACACAGCTTAATTCTTTGGAAAAAGATTTAATTAATTTGTAAATTTGGTATTTTCCTTTACATGTGTTACAAGGCAATTTGCCAAGGTGGTTCATTTTAATGTTATTTGCTCACTTTAAGTATTATTCATGATCCATGACTATTATCCATGAGTGATCCAAGGACAATAACAGACATCATTATTAACAGCAGCTGCAGCTGTATATATATATATATATACATTTTATGTCATTTATCCTGGTAATAAGTGTACTTGTAAAACACATTACACATAAACAATACAATAAAGAGAAACATGAATTTGTTGTTTGGAAAAAAGTCGTTGGTATATTGTGAGCTATTTTAACAAACAAAGTTTGGCTCCACATGTCTCATGGATGTCTGCTGACATTTAATTTTACCATAAAGAAGTATTGATTAGCCAAACGAGGTAAATCCTTGGCAACATGGAGAGATTTGGAAACAGTTCAACAAACATACTGACATATGTAAAATCGGTACTTATTTTATGCAAAACATGCATGCATGCTGATTTAAAACATAGAAATTGAATTCTGGAAACCATGTTTACATTATTCAAATTAGAGAAATCATTCATTAACATTAAAACTGCAAGTGTTTGTGTATAAAAGGAGCAGCTTTTAGTGATGGAAGATACCCCTTCAGATAAGCTAATGCCAAAGCTCATATTGTAGCTAGTCAGAGCAATGTTAGTTTCTAGAAGGACTTGCTGTATTTTACACTCAAGGTTTTAGTAAACTTTTGGAGCAACAGAATGCCATGTATATACGTTCATTACATTTTGTCTTTACACAATGTTTTAATCAGAAATGTGAGAGTTATACAGTCCTGCTTAATATGACTGATTTATCAAGCTAACTGTGAGCAGCTAAGAATAGCTCATTAGCTAACTAACTGATTTCAACATTTTTTGTAACGTTATCATCATACATAAAATTTAAGTGATCTTTAGCAAGTATAGTAACCCAGATAAAGCAAAGCAAAATTTATTTATATAGCGCTTTTTACAACAGATGTTGTCACAAAGCAGCTTTACAGAACAATCAGTATTACAGAAAGAAAAGAAAAGAAATTCCGGGTCCGAGCCCCCATGAGCAAGCCAGCGGCGACGGTGGCAAGGAAAAACTCCCTAAAAGAGGAAGAAACCTTGAGAGGAACCAAGACTCAGAAGGGGAGCCCATCCTCCTCTGGTCGACACCGGATAGCAAACATTATTAGTATGAAGTATTATAGTACAAAGTGGGAAAAAGAAAAGATCTGAGGGTGAGGATTGCACAGCGTTGTAAAGCAAGAAGCTCAGTGGTGGTCAGCGTGGTCTATTGTGTCAAATGCTGCACTAAGGTCAAGGAGGACTAGCAAAGACACATTTCCTTTGTCAGAGAATGATAGATCATTTACAATTTTTACTAGTGCTGTTTCTGTACTGTGATTTGGCCTAAGACCAGTCTGAAATTTTTCATGTAGATGATTCCTATGCAAAAAAGAGCTTAATTGTTTTACTACCACTTTTTCCAGGATCTTAGATATAAAGGGGAGATTTGAGAGGTCTATAATTTGATAGTTCATAGGGATTGAGGTTAGCTTTCTTAATCAGCAGTCTAATTACTGCAAATTTAAACGTTTTTGGGATGTATCCAAGGCTAAGAGAGGACTTTTTTATTGACAGAATAGGCTTGGTTATTTCTGGTAATATTTCCTTGAGTAGACCTGTAGGGATTGGGGTCCAAAATACAGGTAGATGATTTTGCAGAAGAAACTATTTTAACTAGTTCATTTTCTTAAAGTAATGTAAACGATTCCAGCCTATCTGCAGTGACTGTAATATTCTCAGGGTCTAGACTGGCATTAGAAGACAGCAGGTTTGTGGAGTTTAACTGTGTGTTCAGAATTTTCTGTCTAATTTTTTTTATTTTATCGCTAAAGAAATTCATAAAATCATTGCTGCTATAGGCTGATGGCATCTGGGGTTCAGTTGTGTTCTCTGTTATTTTAGAAATTGTGCTAAATAGTAGTCTAGGATTATTCATATTGTTTTCTATGAGGAGAGATAGGCTGAGCGTGCTGCAGTAAGAGCTCTTCTATAGTCTATAGTCTATAAGGCTCTCCTTCCAGGTGGACTGGAACACTGCTAATTTAGTCAGGCGCCATTTTCGCTCTAGTTGTCTGGCAGTCTGTTTTAAAGCTCGAGTGTGATGGTTATACAAAGGGGCGAGTTTTTTCTGCTGTACTATTTTACTTTTTAATGGAGCTACACTATCTAAAGTAGATCGAAAAGTATCCTCTAGGTATTTGGTCATAATATCTAACGCGGTAGGATTAGATGGGCAGCTGACAGAACCTGATAACTGAGGAAGGTTTCTGATAAAGCTGCCAGCTGTGGAGGAAGTTATAGTCTGCTTGACACGATAACATGGTGATGACATGGTATTACCACTAAACTGGATTTCATAAGAGATAAGATAATGGTCTGAGATGGCTGTGATTTGGGGGAGAATGGCTAAGTTATCTATGTCTACACCAAAGGTCAGTATTAAGGCTAGAGTGTGGTTGAGGTAGTGTGTGGGCCCTTTTATAATTTGGGTGAAACCCATGGAGTCTATGATAGATGTGAATACCTTACTTAGTGCGTCGTGAAGATTGTCAATGTGGATATTAAAATTAAACAAGGGCTATGTGCATAATTGTAGCCTGTGGGAGTGGCTTCATTTAGACTAAGGTATTCATTGGGTCTAATCCACGTTTCTGTGAGGCACAGAGCATAAAAATCGTGATCTGTAATAATTTCATTTACAATAATGGCTTTAGATGTAAGGGATCTTATGTTAAGCAGTCCTAGTTTTAGACCAAAGGTGCAGTCATTGCAAACTGGTGTAACTGGTCTGATATGAATGAGGTTTCTAGATCAAACTTTTCGAGGCTTTTTGATGCTTTGTTTTATTCAGGGAACGGACACAGTCTCATGATTAGCTGTAACGCTTTTTAGCACTACTTACTTGGCCTTCGCTTCGAAGTCAGTGGATGGCCCTCTCGATGTTCCCGTCGGTCGGAGACGTTGTTGGTCCCGACGTGGATAACCACGGCCTTGAAGGCGTCGCATCTGCGGAGGGCTGAGGGGAGGCGCTTGGCTATGTCTAAAACGTGAGCACCTGGAAAACAGGAGACAGTGGCGTGTCTGTTTATACCCCTTACTCTAACATGGCGGATAATATAACTACTGCGACTTCTGCCGAAGGAGCTCGTCCTGCCTCTTCAGGAGGGCGGTGATCTGCCGGTCTAGCCAGGCCAACTCTGAGCTCAGTGCCTGGAGGGCTCGGTCCTGGGAAGACGCCATGTTGAGTAGGCTGAGGAAATATCTGTGTAAGAGAAAAGGAAAGAGAAAGAGAGAGGGAGAAAACAAAAAGAGGGAAAAGGCGTGAGATGTGAGGGGGTTAGCGGTCTGGAAGTGCTAAATATTTAAGTGAAGGTCGAACGCTGCTCAGTCTGAAGTTCTAAGCTGTGGTGCTCTCTGTCGCTCCCAGTGACGTGCGAAGTAAAGTTCAACTTTACCTTAAAGCCAGCAAAGGTCTGTCTATTAGTATGAAAATAAGAACAGCACCACCCTCTGAATCTTTCATGCATTTTGTATTGCTTAGCAATCCCATTACACCATCTCTGGTCCAAAAATTCAAAGTAATTTACTGACACCACTTTTCTCACTACAGGTTTGTTGGAAATCACATTACATTACATGCACACTAGGCTCATATATAGTAATTCTAAGACAAGCAGGCAAGTTACACAAATCTGAATTAAACTTTACATCACATTAAGTAAAGCTGTCCTAGATTGCGTCATGCACAAAGGAGATTTCCTTTGTTGTTACTGTGCTCTTTTTGAGTAATCTCTATGCCTGTACATCTGAACTAAACTTTCATGAACTACATCTGCAGTAAAATTGCCCTTGCTTGTAACAAGATTTAATTTTGGAAAATCAATGCAAGTTTACTTTTTACATCCCATTTAATGGTCTTGACCTCTATTATCATTCTGGCCATCTCAGTGACAGAGAGAGATGCCAACAGCTCCCTGGACGCCGTGTGTGCCTCCAGGTCAAATACCTCATTACAGCACCTGATCACAGTCTTGACTGTTCTGGCTTTGATCCTCAAAACTAATAGTAGTTTAGTGACAAATGCAGAAATACCACAAGCAATTCAAATAAGCACCAGACGCGATGGCTGGTGCTTATTGATTTGAAAACGCTTTTTTTTCCTGTGTGGTCTGTTGTGAAATTGCAAGTTAATGGCCCACACATATTAACGATTAATGAACTGTGTCAGAATGAAACTGTGCTTTGGGTACATTGATAAATCCTTCTTTATGTATATTCTGTTGAAAAAATACTCCTTTTAACGATCATTTGCTAACTGATTTTTATTTTATTATTATTTATTATTAGTTTAATGTTGTGGATTTAGCTTAACTAAGCATGCCAGCATGACTAACAGTGAATGGAGGCTAGTAGCCAGCGGTAAGCATGGCTCTGTTTGCATGGTGCTGACTAGTGACACTTGGCACAAGAGATGATCAGTTGTTATATGTGAAGTTCAAGTGGAGTCACTGGAGTGTGAGTCTGAGTCGAGTATCAAGTCTCTGGTGTGTGAGTTTGGGTCGACTTATGACTTATTTAGTAGAGAATTTTAGTTCTGTGTTGTTTTTAGTTGCAGACATTACATTTTACAAAAGCAAACTCCCATACTAAAAACCTGCTAGGTATGAGACAGCTTCAAATATTAAGCCCTTCCTTATAAAAAAAAAATTATTTACTTTAAAAAAAAAACCCTTCCATTTGAAGGACAGGACAGAAGCGCTGCTTGCCATAAAACATTTAAAAGAAAGTGTTTAAAGTAAATGTTTAAAGGTGTTAAGTAAATTTTTAAAGGAAGGGCAAAACAACTTGAAATTGTTGGATAGAGTGTAGTATTGTAGCGTTGATGGAGAAGAAAAAACAGGATGCCACTTTTCTGCTTGTGGAAAAGCTCTTTTACTCATTTAAGGCCAATAACTCACACAGAAAATATCAGGGGAGATCACCCACAGCCATGTAACACCCAATAATGGTGAACAGTACCACCACTCGAATTAACCCACAACAGAAAACAGTAAAACACATTTCAACTAATTAAACAACATCTACAACAGCCACAACAAAGTCTCCCATTTAATGGGGCATGTGCAAGTGTTAGTTTGCATGCCGTACCCCCTGAACCGTGGAACCCATGGCAGACGTCACAGTATAGCGCAGTAGCTAGCTAGGTAGCGCAATAACTAACCCTGCTAAAATTTAGTAATTAGGAATTTAGTCATTTTTAAAGGAATGTGATCTTTATCTTACTGAAACTACCTAAAGCTAGTTTATCTGACACCTTCAGTTATCAAAGCTCCCATCTCTGTAGCAGGAAGAACTTTGAAATTCTGCTTGAAGCTTGGCAGAGAATAGGCATTCATCCTCTGTAAGGACCACCTCTCTCCTCCATTCTTGCTCATTTGTATGGTGTTCCATCTGAATCACTTACCTCTCCAGTAAATAAGCTCCTTCACCACTTGGATAACAGGAGTTCAGTGGCTTTGCAAATGACTTCACACTAGGTCTGGCAGCAGCTGTATAGACATAAACAAGATGGAAAAGCTCAAGTAAATATTTTCAAACAGTCACAGCACCTTTTCCTACACTTTGCGAATGAAAGCAACACTTTCTTTAAATAAAAGTGTATTAAAAGTGTCTGTGATTAGCTTATGGAAAGCTGTTAGCATTGATAATTGTGTTGACTGGTATGTGGTGTATGTGAGTGTCCACAGTCTAATTCTCAGCTTTAAAGCCTGTTTGATCAGTTTCTATTCTTGCAGCTTTTTTTCTTATTGTGTCTGTTAAGACGTTAGATCAGTGGTGGTTCACGTCCTTAGTTGTCTACATGTTCGGCAGTGTAAGGTAGAAATTTGCAGTAATTATAGAATGGAGTTCATGTTTCTCCACATTTCTCTCTGCAAAGTGCTCTTTCAGAGGCCTTCAGCTTAAGCCTAGTGTTGCAGTTAATAATTGAGAGGCTAAATGGATTTTATTGACCAGGCTGTACTGCTTGCATAGGCATTGCTGTTTTTCGCTTCGCAGGCTTTGACACAAGCCCCTGGGCTTACTGAAATAAGTTATGTCACACTCAAGAAAATTGAACGAATGGATGCAAAATCTCTTTTTTTCTTCTCTGGAGTCTGGGATAAACTTCTAAAAACTACTGTAGAGCGTATTTTGCTGTCCTACATCAAAATCATGTAATCAAATCTCTGATCCTAGTCCAGAACCCCCCCCCCCCCCCCCCGCCATTATGTTGAGTGGAAATCATTCACCTTGAGGAAATAATGCACATGTCAGCAGCTTAACAATACAGTGACAAAGTGCCTCCATTTAAATGGTGTAAATACTCACTAGCAATAATCGATCTACCCATGTAGCATGCACACACTCCTTATTTTGTGACTACTGTTTTTCAGGAAGTTTGCTATTGCTTGGTAGCTGAGTGAATAAATGGGGCTGTCAGTTTGCTCTTATTTTTTTGTGTTTATGCTTTTAGTAACAAGTTTCTGCATGAATCTATGTTTGAGTGTAAAATAAAAAATAATTAAATATACAGGAAGATTCACTCAAGAGAGGCCCTGAATATTCTGCTGTAACTCCCATTATGATGAAGCAATCTGAACCAAACAAATACGGTACATACCGTCATGTATATGTAATTGATTGCATTACATACAATGCTGGAAGTGATCTCCATTTTCTGCCAGACACATTTTGTTGCGGCGCGCCATGTTTTTGAACCTATCAGCAAGCGTTAGAGAGGTACCGGCACCTATCTCATTGTTCCGACATAGGGGCATCCTGGCTTGTCCGAAGCTCCATATACTGAGGAGCTCATTGCACGTTATTTTGGTCAGATTGATTCCTCCTAGAGTGAGTGATTACAGAATATTTGGGGTCTCTTTTGGCTGTAGGTACTGTAAGCATTACAAATACTACAGTCACATGGGCTGTATAGGGAGCATGGCAGATTTGCTTGGATTTGTGATTAAGATGGTATTTTTAAACAGGAATAGCTCCCATTGATACCTAAACAAGCTAGGCATGTAGCTAACTGACGAGTTTTCCTTAGTTTTTGCTCACCCGAAAGCAGCCTTTCTCCATTGCTAATGCCTCCTTAAAACACAGTGGTTGTACCCAGAGTATCTGTAAAATATCTTGGGCTTTTTATGACCAAGACAGAATGTGTTTTAAATAGTAGCGCTTATTTTTGAACATACTCCTCTCTGTGTTAATGTTACCAGCTAAGTGTGCATCAATAGTGTGCATATTGCCCATATCACACATCACATTCAAAATAAATCCAGGCTATATAAAGTGTAGAGGTGTCATGATTGGCCCCTCCCAGTCCTGTCCATGTGTTCGTGTTGTTTTGATTTAGCACACGTCTTCTTTGTTTTGGTTTTGTAGTCCTGCCCCCTTGTTTAGTGACTCTGCCCATGATTGTTCCCACCTGTTTCCACCTGTGTCTTGTGATCCCTTGTTGGCCCTGTTGCATTTAAGCCCTGTGTTTGCCCTTTTGTCTTTGCCGGTCTTTGTGCTGTTGTTTGTACTGTTTCACTTGTACTGTTTGTATGTTTGATTCTGGTTTCTGTTACGTCTGCCACCCAATCAATCTCTATGACCCTGGACCGTTTAGACTATGACCCTGGATTTGCCCATAATAAATGTCACTTATCTCCGCATGTGCGTCCGCCTCCTCACTCCCAATCGTTACAAGAGGATCTTAATTTTATAGTAATTTATGTTGTTGATTTTACAATGTTTATATTTCTATAATATTCCATTTCATATAATATCATAAATTGTGCTGCAGAGATGAACTATGATTTACTTAAAAAGCCCTGTGCAGAGATTAACTGCATTTTATTTAAAAATATTAAATGGTGAGGGCCCACTGGTTGGCTCAAAAATTTATTACACACTTCTGTAACTTTAGAATAGGTCAGCCAGTTTTCATTGAAGTCCCTGTAGTTACTGAATATTAAGCCTTAGTATGTAACAAGCCTGGGATTTTCACAGGTTGCATAAATCTGCCTTCCAAGTCACTGGAATCTGTGTTGACCATAATGCATGCTCAGTCAAGAATTGATGAAGTCCCATACATGGTAGTTCTTGTTTGGAGTTGTGGCACTGAGGGCACAATAAAATGTATTAAAGGGTGATAGCGTCACTTATTTTGGTTTGTTCAAAAAGCCAGACATAGAAAGCCGTCTATTGCCAACAACATTTTCCTTGTCATGCTGTATACCATGGTAAACATAAGATAGTAGGCAGTGTTTATGAGAAACAAGTGTAAACTCAGCAAGAATGAGGGTCAGGAGAACGTGGGGAAATTATAATTGCCATTCATGTAGGAACAGCATATGGCACATGGGGTGGATGGCCTCCTACGGAGAGAGAAAGAGAGTCAGCAGGTAGCAGTTGGTGATGTGGTGGGGGAGGGGATGGACCTGTGTTCTCTACAATGAAATGAGATGTGACAGCTGGCCCACTGCAGCAGAATGCTAAGAGAGGACATATTTCTGTGTGTTTTGCACAATTTCAGTGTCTTGCACACATTAGCTTGTGCCAAGAGCAGCCCTCACAGGCTTCTATGCTTAAATGCAAGCTTTGTGTGCTTGTCCGTGTTAGGGAGTTGGCTTCTGCTCAGATGAGTGTGTTCATATGTGTCTTTCAAAAGATAAAGATATTGCTGTAAGAAACTGTTAATACTGGACAATCCTCACTGTACTTTGACCAAATGAGGAGACGTGATTTAATAATATTTGTTCAGGAATATCATAGCTGATCAAAATACAAAGAAAAAAACGATACACTAGCAACTGAAAGCATCATAAATGTTGACAGTTCATCTGTCCAATTCTCGTTATGTCCAATTATGGCCATATCATATGGCAACCTCATGTCCTCATTTTTTGTTTTAGTCTTTTTATGATAGACCTCTGAAGTTTTTGTAGTCAATGACATATGTCCATAAAAGGAACTCTGGGTTTAAGCCTTTTTCCCTAAGGAAAAAATATCATCATCATCATCATCATCATCACATTTTGTCTATAATTTATTTGTCCAAATATCACTTGATCCTCTAAATTACGAGGCTGTTGTACAGTCACAATATGAACATTTCTGTATGCACGCTAACATTGCTGTGCATTGAATTAACATCATAAGACTTGTAGTATTGTCAGAATAACCTTCATAAACCAGTAAGCTTTGATAAATATGATAGTTGAGCTACTTTAGCTGTTGTAGCTCTCATGAAGTCACTTTACTTTAACTCCTTAAAATCCCAGGCTTATTTCATACTAAGGCTTATTATTTAGTAACTGCGGGGACTTCAGTGCAAACTCGTTGAGCGATTCTTAAGTTAGAAGTGTCTAATTAAGCTTTGGACCTGCTGTTGCTCCCTGGCCAATTAAACGTCTGGAGTCCACGAACTCACCTGTGCAAATGAAATGTTATATATGCTTCTGTATCTTTGCAATAATATAATGCAGATGTACAGCTCAAACATTTCCTGAATCTGTAGAGTCTTCCACTTTAATTCCATCGTAAGAACATATGTGACTCACATCCACAGTTTTGAGGCTGTGAAGAAGGTTGAGAAACATGTCATCTGCCTCTTAACGTAATTGGTGGATTAATGTGTCTGTCCACAAACTGACCAGGGGACACTCAGGAAATCTCTAAAGACTTACCCATTGCATTGGAAACTCTTCTTCTTTTTTCACTTGACAGCAGAGACACATACAGTAAAATGGTGTTCAGAGAGTTTACTGCTGCTGAAGTTGCTGCAGCAGTTTTAGAAAGTAACCAAAAGGCTAACAGAGCCAACAACATATATCGTGTGTTGAAAAAAAGAGGGTTAAGAAAAAGAGGGTTAGCTTATCTTAATTGAAAATAGTACAAAAACACAATTTGCTGATGTTTTACCAAATTTTCAATATATGCTGTTTCCAAATGTATATAATCTATAGAATCTATACTGAAAAAGTTAGGTTATGAGCATATTTACTATATTACTTCACCTTTCTTTTTAACAATAATAATTGTTTGGGGACTGAACAACTAGACCCAGTGGTTTTAGTGTTAAAAATGTAAATGACAAAATATTTACTGTTATACCAGCTTTATTTTTTGTGAATATGGACTTGTTCTGAAATTGATTAAAAACTTCGAAAAAAGTTGGGACAGGAGCAGTTCAAGACTAGGAATGTTGTGAATCATGCTTGAGTATAACAGAACTAATCCTTGGGTCAGTGCTCGCCATTTTACCAAAAATACATCAGCAAATAATCCATCAAATTAAGAACCTTCCTTAATGAGCAATTTCAGGGATTTCAGGTATCTCTCTCTCTGCAGTGCTTAATATAATGAAAAAATTCAGGGAGTCTGGAGAAATCTCTGTGCGTAAAGGGCAACAGCTGAATGTCCAGGACCTTAAATCTCTCAGATGACACTGCATTAAAAACTGGCAGGCTTCTGTGATGGATATCACCACATGGGCTCGGGAATACTTTCACAAACTGTCATTGGTAAACATCATTCTTTGCTGCATCTACAAACACAAGTCAAGACTATACACTATGCATATCATCTGACATGAAATTTGGTATGAATGTAGATTTACAAAACAACACAATTTAAAAGGTAAAGCATTAAATATTGTGTTTTGTTCTGATTTTTACTAAATTTACTTACAGAATTTACTAATTGCTGCTTTTTGTTTTTGTCTGCATCTCACATGCGCTCCCAACTGAGGTTTGGACAATAACGTTGACAATCTTTATTTCTTGCGTGGAAATTTTGTTATGAAATTAAATGTCCAAGCCAATGGCATCAAACTATTATCATTCCCTGCTGTAACCTAATAATATCACAGCTACTTTGCATTGCAATATATGTAATTACTGAATAATAAATCTTAGGGTGTAATAAGGCTGAGAGTTCAAGGGAGTAAACCAATGTAAAGTGGTAAATGCAGAAAGTCCTATTTTTTTTACCCACTTTTCATCGCCTAGTCTTTTTTTCGACGGTGATGTATATCACTTATGGAGGTTTAAAAGGCTGGTGCATGCACACCTCACTCCTCAGTTATAACATTAAATCACTTTGGCAGTTTCGTTCCATCCTTCTCTGTTTCACTGGGGCATAATAGCGCGGCACACACACTGATTTATGGGGTTTTAATGCAGAGTGTCCTGCCAGCTGTAACACAGCCCAGCTTTTAGGTGAAGTTAATGGTAACCAGCCTTTTGCTGGCATAATACCACACCAGACTGTGGCTTTGGGCTGTTTTCACCTAGAAAGAGGAATGGTTATTGTGGTGTTGTGCTGTATAACTTTACAGGAATTTAGAATTAAAGCAGTGGTAAAACAGCCTTATTTACCCCTTATTGAATTGAGGACCATCAGCACACTGTGGAGTTGGACCTCTGTATTTAACTCATCCGTAACACCCACATACATGCACACTAGTGAACACACACACTAGGGGGCAGTGAGCACACTTGCCCAGAGCAGTGGGCAGCCCTGTCAACAGCGCCAGGGGAGCAATTGGGGGTTAGGTGCCTTGCTCAAGGGCACTTCAGTCATGGACTGTCAGCCGAGGGGATCGAACCGGCAACCTTCCGGTCACAGGTCCACTCCCTAACCTCCAGCCCACGACTGTGCTTATCATAAAGCTGTCAAATAGATACAGCGTGCTTGATGTCTGAGATTTGTTATAGCGTTCAACTGGAGCTATGAAGTTGCTAACAGGTAATAAATAGCGGTTTAGCATTGTGCAAATTGCATCCCTAAATTAACCCACACGGACCTCAATCTGAATTAAGCTGTTCTATAATCTCTAAAGTTTCAATATGTGGGGGTTGCCTCTATGATGTAAATATTGCACACATAACAATATGTCATGCAGTGTCACAAACCACATAAGCAAGTCTGTATGAGGTTACTTAACAACTTGAAATGGTTTTATGCAAGAGACCTTGACGTGCAGTTTCCATACTGCTAAACTGCTAAAAGCTTCCATTATTTTTTAGCTGCTGGGGTGCTGGCCTGGGAAGAGGCTGATGCACACTGACTGGGAAACCTAACGAGCACTCAGAGACACACACACAAACCCCAAGGCTCTCAAACCTATTAAGAGTCCTTTTCTTAGTCCAAGTACACAGGGTTCTGTGGCCTAAACCTGTTAGTTAGTGAGAGCCAGTCTTTATGTTTCCTGTGCTCCACAGTTGTCCATGATCAGGAGAGGAGCATGCCTGCCTCACCTTAGACGCTACATAAAAAAAAAAATAAATAAAAAAATAAAATAAAGTGTGGCAATAGAGGACAATCAGAGAATAAACTACAGAGAGAGTATTACACTTAAAATCAACCATTAAAAATACTGGTTCCTAGATTATTCTTTGCATGGATGTACAGTTTTTTTTCATGTACAGTTTACCAGTTGTTGAAAATGTCTGCATAATTCAGCCAATGTAAGCAAAGTAATTGAGTATGGTTTGATGTGACATCCATTTTCTTTGCAATGGTGGTGATAGTAACTGGTGGTTGCAAGGTCCACAACTTAGATATAGCCATTTTATTTACCATCCAAAGTGACTAGAGAGAGAAAGAAAGAGAAAGAGACAATGAACAGGAAGGCTGTAAATTCCATATCAAGCTGTTCCTTCTCCGTATATTGATATATGACATATATTGATATATAATCATAATATATGATTAGCTGAGGCCATGCACATGTAACTGTGCTGTGCTGGCAGTATCATAGCAGTGAGTGGTACTGGACACTGTCATCTCATGGCTCAAGCCTTTTATCATCTGTATTTTCCGCTGTCATGTTATCCTATCCCATTGATTTATGCAAATGTGTAAGCCCTGACAGTTACTCCAGACCTAAGCACTGTGTGAAGCTCCTCATTGTTTGGTTTGCCAAAGCTGTTTCCTCGATACAACAGTAATGCAGTTAAAACCTCCAGTGTGTCATTATAGCATTTATGTGAGAAATTAATGCAGTGCTGATTTCCTCAACCACCCAGTACACTTCACAAATCTAATTGCTCACCCACGAAAGTGAGGTAATAAGACAGTGTGTGGTGAGGTTGGTGAGATTTTAGACAGTGGGTGATGAATAAGCTGCAGTTAGCTGGCTGTTGCCTGTCACTGGTCCAGGCTCTAATTGACTGTGTGCTGAGGTTCCTGTGCTTTATTAGGCCAGTGAGTGACACAAACACTGGACATAGCCACACTGGAACAAATGTTTCTTGCATACATGTTTGAGCTTTTGTAGAAACTACATATAGCTGCCTGTTTTTATGTCAACATTTATCTGGTTTATGTGGTGTTATGTTTCACAGTGTTTTTCCTGTTGGGAACATCATTTCGTCTCACAGTACTGCAAAACCAAGAGACTACCTTTCATTCTTTTAAATTTCAGTAAAGATTACCTTTGCAAGTTATTATTTTTTCATCAAGTCAAATAACATTTATGATCACATTTACACAGGTGCAAGGTGAGTGAAGCCCCATTGTAGAATTAAAAAAATATTGTATAGCAGTATAGATTTACTATCCTCTGAGAATAACTCAACACACAGCCATTAATGTCTAAATAGCTGGCAACACAAGTGAGTCCACCTCACAATGAACATGTCCAAATTGCACTCAAAGTGTTGATATTTTGTGTGACCACCATTATTATCCAGCACGGCCTTAACCCTCTTGTGCATGGAATTCACCAGAGCTGCACAGGTTGCTACTGGAATCCTCTTCCACTCCTCCATGATGACATCACTGAGCTGGTGGATGTTAGACAACTTGCGCTCCTCCTCCTTCTGCTTGAGGATGCCCCACAGGTGCTCAATTGGGTTTAGGTCTACGTGGGTTGACGTACTTGGCAAGTTCATCACCTTTACCTTCAGCAAGACAGTTGTCATCTTGGAGGTGTGTTTGGGGTCATTCTTGTGTTGGAAAACTGCCATGCGGCGCAGTTTCCAAAAGGAGGGGATCATGCTTTGCTTCAGGATGTCACAGTACATGTTGGAATTCATGTTTCCCTCAATGAACTGCAGCTTCCCAGTGCTGGCAGCACTCATGCAGCTCCAGACCATGATGCTACCACCAACATCCTTGACTGTAGGCAAAAGAGAGTTGTCACACATGCTGGACACCATCTGAGCCAAACATGTTTATCTTGGTATCATCAGACCACAGGATATGGTTCCAGTGATCCATAATTTCCTTGTCTTCAGCAAACTGTTTCCAGGCTTTCTTGTATGTCAGCTTCAGAACAGGCTTCCTTCTGAGATGAGGCCATGCAGACAGAGTTGATGCATTATGCAGCATATGGTCTGAGCACTGACTGGCTGACCTCCCACTTCTTCAACCTCTGCAGCAATGCTGGCAGCACTCATGCGTCTATTTTTTAAAGCCATCCTCTGGATATGATGCTGAACATGTGGGCGCAACTTCTTTGGTTGACCCTGATGGGGCCTGTTTCGTGTGTAACCTGTCCCGGAAAACCTCTGTATGACTTTGGTCACCGTGCTATAGTTCAGTTTCAGGGTTTTAGCCATCTTCTTATAGCCTGGTCCATCTTTGTGGAGAGCAACAGCTCTATTTCTGACATTCTCAGAGAGTCCTTTGCCATGAGGTGCCTTGTTGAATATCCAGTGGCCAGTATGATGTACCCAAAACACCAAATGTAACAGCCCTGCTCCCCATTCACAACTGAAACCTTGTAACTCTAACGAGTCACATGACACAAGGGCATGATTGGGCACAACTTAGACGTGTTCACTCTGAGGTGGACTCACTTGTATTGCCAGCTATTTAGACATTAATGCCTGTGTGTTGAGTTCTTTTCAGAGGACAGTAAATATATACTGCTATACATCTGAAGCAACAATAGCACTTGATTTTCTCCTGTCTCTCAAAGCTTGGAGTTTGTCAAATGCTATTTTTTTTGATGATGACAGGTCTGCAAGCTCTTGCATGGTTGTTAGGAGTTACATTTTCTCTGCATCATGTAATTGAAAATAAAAGGTATAGTCCTGAATTAAGACTGATTTAAAGAGGGAACGTAATTGTATGCATGATTTAGCTTTCTGTAATATTTCCTTTTTTCTTTTTTACATTTAAATAATACATACATAAAAACACTTTTGTTTTGAAAGTATAATATTTGTAAAAATACTAATGTTTCGTAAAAGCATGTCATCCAGTGACTGCTCACTGAGTAAACCAGGTAAATTTGTAGAGATGTGCAGCTTCCATACAGTAAATGCTACACTGATAAAAAGTGATTTAAATGTGTACATCAGTTCCACAATAAAAGTAAGGAAAAAACATCAACACACTTATTGTCAACGGTAAGTATTGGAAGACAATATTGTGGATGTAAAATATTCATATTGAAAAAAAAGTACACATTTGAGTCAGTTCAATTCTATGCATTACTTATTCAGTGGTATAGTCCCTGTGAAGCAGTGCGTGACAGTTCTGTGCCTTAAGTTAATACAGTCTGTTATCACACTCTATAAACGTGTTCCCGTTTGTTCTGTTATCTTGTTCCATGTTGATATGAAGTCTGTTGGAATGTTGTAATACATTTTGTCCTTCTGATTGTTGTCATCATCTTCTGGTGGAATAAATTTAGCTTCTCCTTGTGTTTGGGTAGCACCGCTTTTCCTTCAGCAGTAGAACTTTACATTTTCAGAAAGCAAGAGGATTTGGCTTTGAAGTTTACCATTTCATTTAAAACACAGAGTACTGTGCAAGAGTTTTAGTTACATAAGGAAATTGAATTTAATTATTATTACTTTTTTAATCTGGGCAGTAAATTTTTAAAACACTAATATCAGAATAAATGCAAAACACTTTAATATAATAAGTAGTCTTTTACGTGTCATTGTATTCATTTAACCATTTCCATTGTTTATTCACCATGCACTAAGCTTTGTTCATTATGAATCATATTCGTGCATAAATGGAGGCCTGTTATGTGAAAAACATAGTGATTTCATTAATAATAGTTATAATGCACATAAAACACTTTTCAAAGACCTTGTCATGCAAATGATTGAGTATGAATTATCATCTAAAGTCATATTGTATGTACAATGGGAGAATTTGATTCTTAAAGGTTCTTGACAGTCAAGTTAATTATTCATTTGAGTTCATTACTTTAGAGCTAATGTGAGTTAAATAAGTCAGGAATACTCAAAAGTTCCACAGTCCAAAGAGCAGTTTAGTCATCATCACTAATTAGAGGCATGAAAGTGCTGAATAAGTTTTTTAAAAAGTCAGTTTGCATCACAAATTAAGGATAAGGTATTGACCCATTCTGGCTATTAAAAGACCTAAAAGTATCTTTTGAATTTTAGGACATGGATAAATAATGGATAAAATTGCTCTTTATGATATGTGTTCCTTAAAATAAAGTGTTACATATTAAATAAAATCAAAAATACACTTGAAATTAAGATGTGCTACAGTTTCTTATTAGGTTGAGTATACTTTTTGTTTGTGTCCTGCAAAGCTTATCTGGAGGATATATACAGTAGGTCAGTTAGACTTTACCTGTGTGATTCAGAATGAGTCTGAGCCTTTTCCAGATATTGCAAAATGCATGATGACAAGAATCAAGATGTGTGTGTGTGTGTGTGTGTGTGCGCGCTGATGCATGTGGTGAATGGCTAATGCTGTTCGTCATTTATGAATGACGCACACTGAAGGTCATCCAGAACAAACCCGCTGCTGCTGTCTTTCCTTTTTCACAGCTCACCTCGGTGTCACTGTTGGTAATTCCTCATAGCTCCAGTCTTTCCACCAGCAGTATTAGGCAGCTCAGCAAAGATCATGCAGATGAAATGCTTAAGTTGCACATAAAACGGTCCTTTGCACTCTCTCCAGAACATTTATATTTCCATATTTATACTGAATATGTCCAACCAACTTTCTCTTTAGTCATTGGGGAAGTCGAGGGTTTGGTGTGTTTGCATCATCAAAAAACAGTACACATCTTTCTTGTTTAATTCTCTTTTTTAGAGAGTGTTTGAAGTTCAAAGTCTGGAACCATCATTTTAATGACTGGCATAAACTCTTTCCATAAAAGGTTCTATGCCTTATAACAACATTATAACAATTTTTTGCTACATAAAACTATTTTCTAATGTTCTTTAAAACATTGTGTACAACAGGTTCTCCATCATTGAGATTATTCACAATAATAATAATAATAATAATAATAATTGATGCAGTAGATCATATATTGATCGTACTAACCTTGTGGAGACAATTGTGGCATATTTGCAGTGGCACACATATAAAGTATAAAGAATAATTTTATTAAATCAAAGAGTTATTTAAATACCCAGTTCTTTACATGGCCCATTGCCACTAAAGAACTGATTAAGTACTCGTAAGGTGCTTTGAGTTGTCATTATTTTTTTATATAATCATTGACTTTTGGTTACGTATAGGCCCAGGGCAAGGCAAGGCAAGGCAGGCTTATTTAAATAGTGTATTGCATACATTGCAGTCATTCAAAGTGTCTTACGAAGATAACTGAAGTTAAAATTTAAAATACAAAAGGTAATGGAAAAGAGAATGGAAATTAAAACATGATTAAAACTATAGATTAAAAAAAAAATAAGATAACAAAATGATGCCACAGGAGGGAAATGCAGTGGGTTTAATGGTGTTCAGCTCTGATTTAAGTGTTGGGGCTCTTCTCATGCTCTCTGTCATCTGGTTCCATTTAACACCAACTAACTGTCTAGCTCTTAATGATCTGAGAGTTCTGCTTGGCTCATATCCCTGCAGCATGTCAGATAAAAATGCAGGTCCTACATTGTTAAGTGAGTTATAGACCAGTAATACCTCCCTTAAGTCTATTTTGGAACACACAGATAGCCTTTGTAAGGATTTAAGAATGGGGGTGATGTGTTTCCTTCTTTAATCTTCATGAAAACTCCATTTGAAAGAATTGAAACTGTTTGTATTTCTAGGGAGTCCACTTAGGTGGACCATTGCACTAATCAATCCTGCTAGAAATATGGCATGGGTGGGTCTCTCCAGTTCTAGTTTAGTCAGACAATGTCTAATGTTGTTGAGGTTCTCAAGGTGATACGATGTTGATTTCATAACTTTTTTGACATGACTGCTAAAACTGAGATCTGAATCCATTAACACAACAAAGTTACATGCTAGTTCTTTAGATTTTAGAGCTCTCAGATCCAGACAGGCAGCTTGTCTCTGCTTCTTACTGCTGTTCCCAAATAAAGAAACGTTTTCTCCTGTCCAGTTAGTGATGTGCTCAGGGCATTTACAAAGTGCATCAAGGGGTCATATTTGTTTGGGGACAGGATCAAGTAAATTTGAGTGTCGTCTGCATAGCTGTGTTAAGGTATCCCATAGACATGTTGGATTTGGCCAAGAGGAAGCATGCAGAAATTAAATAAGATTGGCCACCCCAGGTCACCTGCACTCTCTCAGAAAAATTATTTTTTATTCTGATTCTGATGGAGTATGACCTGAACCATTTTAGGACTGTTCCTGAGAGTCCAGCCCAATTATCAAGTATATCAACGAGGACCCCAGAAAAAAAAAAAGAAATACTCCAATGACTTTTTGAGTTGTCCTATGTATAACCATTGACTTAACCAAAGGGAGCCCAGTGAACCCCTTTTAGTAAAGTGTACAGCAGCACAGCTGTCAGAATGAGTGAACGAACTGAAGCCCACTGAGCATGAAGGAGGCAGTCTTTCCGTTATATCTCAGTCTGCTGTTCAAGAACCTAGAACCTAGCTATTTCACCCACTTTATATAAACGCATCTTGATCAACTAGTCTATCTCAGTTCTTTTCATCCAATGCATGTTTTTATTCCTGCAGCACACTTGTGTATCTTCCTGTATCTTTCGGCTGAGCATTGAAGCATGTACTGTGATAAAGTTGCTATGGCAATTCAGAGAAAATCCTTGTATGAAATAGCAATTGAGGCTGTTGTAATAAGCAACCATTGACACTATTCACATGAAAAAAATGAATTTTACATACAGTGATTGAAATAAGTATTGAACACGTCAGCGGTTTTCTAAGTAAATCTGTTTCTAAAGGTGCTGTTGACATGAAATTCTCACCAGATGTTGGTACTAACCATCCTTCCACACATGTAAAGAAATCAAACTATAGATGTCCATAAATTAACTTACGTGTAAAAATGAGAAATGGCACAGGGAAAAAGTATTGAACACATGAAGAAAGAGAGGTGCAAAAAGCCATGGAAAGTCATGACACCAGCTGAAATCTCTCAGTAATTAGAAAGCAATCCTGCCTCTTAAATTAATTAATATCAGCTGGTTCAACTGATGGCCTATAAAAAGGTGTCTCCTTACCAAGGTGCCACAAAAGAAACATGTTGTGATGGGTAAAACCAGTGAGCTCTCTCAAGACCTTCGCAACCTTATTGTTGCAAAACATACTGATGGCATTGGTTACAGAAGAATTTCTAAAATACTGAAGGTTCCAGAGAGCACTGTTGGGGCCATAATCCAGAAGTGGAAAGAACATCATTTCACCATAAACTGGCCACGACCAGGTGTACCCTGCAAGATTTCAGACAGAGGAGTGAAAAGATTTATCAGAAGAGTTGTCCAAGAGCCAAGGACCACTTGTGGAGAGCAACAGAAAGACCTGTAATCAGCAAGTACAATTGTTTCAAAGAAAACAATAAGTAATGCACTCAACCACCATGGCCTGTATGCACAATCACCACGCAAGACTCCATTGCTGAAGAAAAAGCATGTTGAAACACGTTTAAAGTTTGTTCAACAACATTTAGGCAAGCCTGTGAAATACTGGGAGAATATTGTCGGTCAGATGAGACCAAAATTGAACTCTGGATGCCATAATACACACCATGTTTGGAGGTCAAAAGGCACTGCATATCACCTCAAAAACACAATACCAACAGTGAAGTTTGGAGGTGGGAACATCATGGTGTGGAGCTGCTTTTTAGCATACGTCATTGGCACGCTTCATATAATTGAAGGAAGGATGAATGGACAAATGTACAGAGACTTTCTTGATAGATGTCTGCTGCCATCTACCAGAATGTTGAAGATGTAGTTGAAATTAGGGTGGATATTTCAGCAAGACAATGATCCCAAACACACAGTCAAGGAAACTGCTAAAAAAGCTGCTAGAATGGGCCAGCCAATCACCTCACCTGAATCCAATTGAAAATCTATGGAAGGAACTAAAGTTCAGAGTTCATAGAAGGAGCCCACAGAACCTTGAGGATTTGAAGAGGATTTGTGTGGAGGAATGGTCCAAAATCACACCTGAGCAATGCATGTGACTAGTTTCTCCATACAGGAGGCATCTTGAAGCTGTGCTTGAAGGCTTTTGTATGAACTTTAAGTAAATTTCATTGTGTTTAATAGTTTTTCCCTGTGTCGTTTCTCATTGTTACACATAACTTAATTTATGGACATCTATGGTTTGATTTCTTTACATATGTGGATTGGATGGGTTGTTACTGACATCTGGTGAGAATTTCATGTCAATAGCACCTTTAGAAATGTATTTACTTATAAAATTGGTGACATGTTCAATACTTAGTTCACTCACTGTAAATGGATGGTATTACAAAAAATAGCCTCTATGCTGTACACTATATAAAGTTCATACCACACCTTGTGCAAATAAATGCTTCTTTAGAATCATGTGTTCATTAATTCGTTCCAAGTTTCACACTTTCTGTTGCTATTTCATGACAAGGCTAAGGCTTTAACAATACAACAGTTACTACACAGAGTAGATTGGTGTGCTAATTATTCATTGAATAGAGACATACTGTTTTTCTGGTGCTTGTTAGAGTCTCATACAGCAGTGAAAGTGTAAAGTAGCAAAACGACATAAAAGCTGCATATAGTGGATTTAATGGCTTTCTTCATACTCAGATCTTTCAATGTCACAGTCATTCAGTTGAACTCACTTTTATTTTTTGTAGCAATTTTGCAGTTCTCTGTAGGAATGTACCTCAGTTTTAACAACTCAAAACCTTTTATTTGCCTAGACAAGTGAAGTTCCTGCATGTTTATTGTGGTGAAAGCCTTCAAAATTGTGCGTCAGTGTCCTCTTGAAAGAAATTTGTTTAGCAAGCCAAGTTGTTCCCATAACTCACTCTCATGAATGCCCTGTGCCGGTTTCTTGGCAATACCACAGAGCACAGGCAGACAGTACGGTGACAGATGAAAAGAGGATGCCATCATCAGCAGCTGAAACGAGCTGTCTCCTTTTGTGTACTCCATGCTGCTTTATAAGAACTGCAGTTTAAGGATGTCTGATGGATATTAAAAAGTAAATACGTCCCTAGGGGATAATTCATACTTTAGCTTTGGACTAAAGTTATGCCAAAAAACACGCAGCCCTGGGTAAAAATGTTTATTTATGTGTATGTATATAGACAAATGCAAATTAACAAATGCAAATAAAATGAACACCCAAAATGCTTTATATGTGAAACGTGAAGATTAAAGACAACAGGAAAAGAAATATCATCAAAAACAAAAAATGACAGTATGTGCAGATGAATACGTTTTGGTGTCCACCCCTAAATAAACTTGAAATATTGAATTAAAAACATCTTGAAATACCTTCTGATGTACGTCTAGTTGTTTTTCAGTCTACATTGTAGAAAAAATAAATAAAACACAACAGTTTTTAATATGACAAGTAAAATTGATGTGAGAACTATTATAAGAGATATATATATATATATATATATATATATATATATATATATATATATAAGAAATATAAACAGTGCTGCTTAATGGAAAAATACCAAAATAAACCTTTCACACAAAGACAAGAGATGAAAAAATAAGTTGATAAAATGGACTACTGAAAAATTTTATATAGCATTTTGTTTCATTATGACTTCATTCTCATTGTTACACAATGCCATAGACATACAGAATCATCTGCAGTTTTGTTAATCATACTCGGCACAAAATATCTTATTATTTATAGCTTCTTTCAAATGACTTAAGACTTGATTATGGAGTTGTGGAGTACTGTATTAAAATTTTTTTAAATGTATCAGCAGCGATAGTTAGTAGTTCTGTATTATTTAAAAATGTCATTGTGAACTTGAAGTAGTGATTCCAAAAGAGTCTTGTGTGTATGTATATGCATATATATATATATATATATATATATATATATATATATATATATATATATATAGAGAGAGAGAGAGAGAGAGAGAGAGAGAGATCTTCCATATAGAGGGCAATGTCATTTTTTGGCCTACTTGGTTTTACCTTTAATTTAGGCACCATGTGTAGATGTTAATATTTTGTGCTTGTACTTCAACTCTGCAGGAGCCCCTTCATAAATGATTTTTTTTCTTAAATTATGGCCTAATATCTTGCAAAGTTCATTAATTATTTAAGGAAAGACTTTTATAATAATACTTCATTAGACTCTTAAGCACAGCTGAAGCTTAACGGAGTCCTATGAACGTAGTGATTCTAAAACAGTTTTGCGTATATATAGATAACTTTCTTTTTGGCCTGAATCTTTAATAACAAAAACAGGTAGCACTTCAGTTATGCCACATTGTGGATCATTTTGCAGTTGGCAGCATTGCTGTCTCTGCAGGCTTCCTCACCAGGTTGTGAGGAAGGTTGTCATCCCAGGCATTTTGCATGTTCTGTGCCTGATGATTTAATGAATCGAAAGCTGTCCTTTTCTCCTAAGTCTGACTGATCTCTGGACTGGGTTGGCAGAGGTGCCACTATAGGCAATATAGAGTTAATGTGAAATTAGGTTATTGAAACATTTTCACAACAAAGAGAAGGCCATTGTTTGCTTTTTAGGCCTCTCATCTTAGTATAATATGCAGAGTAATTCACTGAAGAACATATAGTGATTCTCTTTCATTTCAACATTTGTGCACTGATACACAACACAGTTTATTCATTTTACTTCCTCCAACATCTGAGCTTTTCAGTAAACATATATTGATGTTAAGTTTATACTTTCCACAATGATCTCACCTCAAGGCATTTACATAGACTTCCTTAAAGTTTTATACATCAGTACCGTACATTTAAAAAGATTTTATTGAGCAGAATTCCTTAATTGCATTTTATGTGTCTCTAGCACTTTGCTTTGGAAAGTGGGATTGATCTCATTTAAAGGGCACATATTATGAAAAAATAATTCTTATTCAGTTTTTTGAAAGAAGAAATTGATGTAGTATGTGAAGTTTTATATACCCCCCCCCAAAGAGTCGGTATATGTAATTCAAGCTGCAAAACTTACTGTTCTGATTTGATTGTCTTTGTGATGTCATAACTACACACTTGTAAAAACAAAATTCTGTGCTGTGCAAATCATTTAAACCCAATGTTTCTTTAAAAATAGTACAAAGATGAGAAATGTTAAAACTGAGAAAATGTAGTGTCTTTTGAAAAATATATGCCCATTTTGAATCTGATGGCAACCACACATTCCAAAAAAAGTTGTGACTGCAGCATGTTTGCCACTGTGTTTCATCACATCTTCTTTTAACAACATTGTAAGCATTTGGGAACTGAGGAGACCAATTGCTGTACTTTTGAAAGTGAAATATTTTCCTGTTCTTCTTTGATATAGGATTTCAGCTGCTCCACAGACTCTTGCTGTAGAGCCGTGCTGTTGTAATACATGCAGAAAGTGGTTTGGCATTGTCTTGCTGAAATTAGCCAGGCCTTCCCTGAAAAAGATGTTGTCTGTATGGCAGCATATATGGCCAAAACTTGTATATATCATTCAGCATAAATGATGAGCCAGTCACCCATGTCATGTGCACTAATCAGTTATGAATACTGGCTTTTGAACTGTGCACTGATAACAACCTCAGTGGTCTTTAGCCTGGAGGTCATAATGTTCACCGTTTCCAGAAGAAATTCAAATGTTGATTCGTCGGACATGGAACACTTCCACTTCTCCTCAGTTCATTTTCAATGAACTTGGTCCCAGAGAAGGTGGCAGTGTTTCTGTATCCTGTTTATATATTATTTCTTTGAGTTTTAATTATGCCCTGTGATGGACTGGCGACCTGTCCAGGGTGTATCCTGCCTTCCGCCCGAAGACTGCTGGGATAGGCTCCAGCACCCCCCCGCGACCCTGACGGAGAAGCGGCTTAGAAAATGGATGGATGGATGGATGGAGTTTTAATTATCATTTGTGGATATTGTTTTTTTCATAGAGAGTGTTTTTCAAAAGTTTCTCTGAGCCCTGCATTTCCACTACAGAATCATGTCTGTTTTTAATGCAGTGTTTGCCTGAAGGCCTGAAGATCACAGCCAGCAAAGACTGGTTTTTGTCTTGTCTTGTCCCTTGCATACCGAGGTTTCTCCAGATTCTCTGAATCTTTTAATGTCATTATGTACCGTGAATGATGAAAAACAAAAGTTCTCTGCTACATAATGTTGAGAAATGTTATTCTTGAATTGTTGCAATATTTGATCGTGTAGTCTTTCACAAAGTGCTGATCCCCTCCTCATCTTTACTTCTGAAAGACTCAGGCTCTCTGGGCTGCTCATTTTATACCTGATCATGTTATTGACCTGTTGTCAAGTAACCATCAGGTGGTTTTTAAGCATTACACAAATTTACCAGCCTTTTATTGACCCCCATCCCAACTTTTTTGAAACGTGTTGCTGGCATTAAATTCAAAATGGGCATATATTATTCACAAAACAATAAAATTTCTCAGTTTTAATGTTTGTTAAGCATTTTCAATGAAGTATAGTGTTTAAATGATTTGTTGAAATGGATTTTTATCTACATTTTTCACAGCATCCCAACTTTTTGGTTGTAATAAAATATAAATAGAATGTAAAATATATAATGCAAATATACAACTAGACAGTTTCTATTCACAGGCCATCAGGCTGGTGGACACTCACTAACTACCTCTTCCCCCCTCCCAATCTGAACTGATTTAACCTTGCACCCAACAACTGCACCTTACCTACACTGCACTGCTGCTGTTAGAACAATACTGTTTACATCTATTACTTGCACAGAGTAATATTGTTTACTGTTTACATCTGTTTTCATCTGTCATTTGATGCACTTTATGAACAACTGTTCCACTTATTTGCACATACGCATGTGTAACTTTAATTTTATTTCAACTTTGCACATACTGTACACTTTTTTGCTTTTACTTTTTATTACTGTTTCTTAGAGTTATTCTTATATTTTCTTTTTTATTCTCTTAAGAGTATATATGGTGAATGGAGGAACAGCAAAGTAAGAATTTCATTATACAGTGCAACTGCCTGTTCTGCTGTTTTATTGCTGACAATAAAACTCTTGAATCTTGAATCTTGAATCTAGACACTTATAATATCAGATATAAGAATATCAGCTGCGGTTATGCTGCAACAACAATTCCATATAGGCGGTTAATGTAATTTTGTGGCATACTTGGTTTTATCTAATTTAGGCACCATGTTCTGCAGGAGGTCCCCTCATAAATGATTTTTTTCTTAAATTATGGCCTAATAGCTTGCAAAGTTCATGAATTATTTAAGGAAAGATTTTTTCATTAAAATACTTCATTAGATTCTTAAGCACAGCTGGAGCTTAACAGAGTCCTACAAATGTAAAATTAATAGGCACAGTCTGTGTCTGTATTGTATGTGTATGTGTTCACATTGTTGCTGTTTTTTGCATCTTAATAATATCACTGAGAAATGAGTCACACTCTCTGAGATAGTGTTTTTTTCCATTGTGTAACATCTGAGTTTTAGCACTCAAACAAAAACGACTGAAGTATCTTTTTCTGTTTGAATCTGTTTGATACCGTTTGATCTGTGAATATAAGTGGTTATAGAAAGCTTCAGACTTTGGATTTCAAAGAAGTGCTGTTTGTTTAGAAGCTTTATTTATGTGCTGTTTTACCACAGCAGTAATCACCATCAGTTTTTTCACAAAGAAAACACATTTTATTGACCTTACCCACTCATGGCTGGAGTGTTTGTTTTAGAAGCTCATTTCATGGTATGTTAATTTTCCCCACCTTTTATGGATAAAAAATTAAACACCTGGAATCAACTTAGCTTTAGCCAGGCCTTCTGTCTCTTTAATGGAGTTCAGTAATTTAGTTTACAGCTATGTGCTTGGCCAGAGAGTATACACATTAAAAACATGGGATTGCATGTTGGCGAACTGAAAGGAAATAATGATTAGCACTGCTCGAGACACACACACATACATACACACACACACACACACACACACACACATATATTGGATCACCACCTTATCGTGGTGGAGGGGTTTGCGTGCTTGAATGATCTTAGGCGCTATGTTGTCTGGAGCAAAAGCTCCTGCTAGGGTCTCCCATGGCAAACTGGTCCTAGGTGACAGGTCAGACAAAGTGTGATCCATAATAACCCCTATGAAGACACAAAAGCAGGACTTGTGTACCCTGCCCGGAACAGGGTTACCGGGGCCCCACCCTGGAGCCAGGCCTGGGGGAGGGGCTCGCCAGCGAGCGTCTGGTGGCCGGGCATTTACTCATGGTGCCCGGCCGGGCCCAGCCCGAAGGAGTTACATGAGTCCCCCCTCCCATCGACCCACCACCAATGGGAGGGGCAGTAGTAGGGGTTCGGTGCGTTGTGGATCGGGCAGTGTCCAAAGGCGTGGGCCTTGGCGTTCTGATCCTCGGTTGCTGAAATTGGCTTTTGGAACTTGGAACGTTACCTCACTGGCGGGGAAAGAGCCTGAGTTGGTGCGCGAGGTTGAGAGATACCGGCTAGATATAGTCGGGCTCACCTCAACACACAGCTTGGGATCTGGGTCCAATCTCCTTGAGAGGGGCTGGACTTTATTCTTTTCTGGAGTTGCCCATGGTGAGAGGCGGCGGGCAGGTGTGGGCTTTCTCATAGCCCCTCGACTCGGTGCCTGTATGTTGGGGTTTTCTCCGGTGGACGAGAGGGTAGCTTCCCTACGCCTTCGGGTTGGGGAACGGGTCCTGACTGTTGTCTGTGCTTATGCACCGAACAGCAGTTCAGAGTACCCAGCCTTCTTAGAGTCCTTGGGAAGGGTGCTTGAAGGTGCTCCTCCTGGAGACTCTATTGTCCTACTGGGGGACTTCAATGCTCACGTGGGCAATGACAGTGAGACCTGGAGGGGTGTGATTGGGAGGAATGGCCTCTCTGATCTGAACCCGAGTGGTGTTCAGTTTTTGGACTTCTGCGCAAACCACAGTTTGTCCATCACGAACACCATGTTTGAACACAAGGATGTCCATAAGTGCACATGGCACCAGGACACCCTAGGCCGCAGTTCAATGATTGACTTTGTAGTCGTGTCATCGGACTTGCGGCCATGTGTTTTGGACACTCGGGTAAAGAGAGGAGCTGAGCTGTCAACTGATCACCACCTGGTGGTGAGTTGGATCAGGTGGTGGGGGAAGATGCCGGTCAGACCAGGCAAGCCCAAACGTATAGTGAGGGTTTGCTGGGAACGTCTAGCAGAAGAACCTGTCAGATTGATCTTCAACTCACACCTCCGTCAGAACTTTGACCAGATATCGGGGGAGGTGGGGGACATTGACTCAGAATGGGCCATGTTCCGTTCCTCCATTGCTGAAGCGGCTGACTGTAGCTGTGGCCGTAAGGTAGTTGGTGCCTGTCGGGGCGGTAATCCTCGAACCCGGTGGTGGACACCCCAGGTGAGAGATGCCATCAAGCTGAAGAAGGAGTCCTACCGGGCATGGTTGGCCTGTGGGACACCAGAGGCAGCTGGCAGGTATCGACAGGCCAAGCGATCTGCGGCTTCAGTTGTCGCCAAGGCAAAAACCTGTGTATGGGAGGAGTTTGGTGAGGCCTTGGAAAGTGACTTTAAGTCGGCTCCGAAAAGATTCTGGCAAACCGTCAGGCGACTCAGAAGGGGAAAGCAGTGTGCCACTAGCACTGTATATAGTGGAGATGGTGTGCTGCTGACTTCGACTGAAGACGTCATTGGGCGGTGGAAGGAGTACTTTGAGGACCTTCTCAATCCCACCGACACGTTCTCCAGTGAGGAGGCTGAGTCTGGGGACATGGGAATAGGCTTGTCCATTACTGAGGCCGAAGTCGCTAAGGTAGTTAAGAAGCTCCTTGGTGGCAAGGCTCCAGGGGTGGATGAGATCCGCCCTGAGTTCCTCAAGGCTCTGGATGTTGTGGGGCTGTCTTGGCTGACACGCCTTTTCAACATTGCGTGGACATCGGGGGCGGTGCCACTGGATTGGCAGACTGGGGTGGTGGTGCCTCTTTTTAAAAAAGGGGACCGGAGGGTGTGTTCCAACTACAGGGGAATCACACTCCTCAGCCTCCCTGGCAAGGTCTATGCAGGGGTACTGGAGAAGAGAGTCCGGCTTATAGTCGAACCTCGGATCCAGGAGGAACAGTGCGGGTTCCGCCCTGGTCGTGGAACACTGGACCAACTCTTCACCCTCTCCAGGATTCTGGAGGGTTCATGGGAGTTTGCCCAACCAGTCCACATGTGCTTTGTGGATCTGGAGAAGGCATTCGACTGTGTTCCCCGGGGTATTCTGTGGGAGGTGCTTCGGGAGTACGGGGTACATGGCTCTTTGCTACGAGCCATTCAGGCCCTGTACAAACAAAGCAGGAGTTTGGTTCGCATGGCCGGCAGTAAGTCAGACTCGTTCCCAGTGAGAGTTGGACTCCGTCAGGGCTGCCCTTTGTCACCGATTCTATTCATAATTTTTATGGATAGAATTTCTAGGCGCAGTCAAGGGATGGAGGGTGTCTGGTTTGGTGACCTCAGGGTCACATCGCTGCTGTTTGCAGATGATGTGGTCCTATTGGGGACATCAGGCCGCGAACTTCAGCTTTCGCTGGATCGGTTTGCAGCCGAGTGTGAAGCGGCTGGGATGAGAATCAGTACCTCTAAATCCGAGACCATGGTTCTCAGGCGGAAAAGGGTGGAGAGCCCTCTCTGGGTCGGGGATAGGCTCTTGCCTCAAGTGGAGGAGTTCGAGTATCTCGGGGTCTTGTTCACGAGTGATGGTACAAGGGAGCGGGAGATTGACAGGCGGATTGGTGCTGGGTCAGCAGTGATGCGGGCTCTTTACCGGTCTGTTGTGGTAAAGAAAGAGCTGAGCCATAAGGCAAGGCTCTCGATTTACCGGTCGATCTACGTTCCCACCCTCACCTATGGTCATGAGCTTTGGGTAATGACCGAAAGAATAAGATCGCGAATACAAGCGGCCGAAATGAGTTTCCTCCGCAGGGTGTCTGGACTCTCCCTGAGAGATAGGGTGAGAAGTTCAGTCATCCGGGAGGGACTCGGAGTAGAGCCGCTGCTTCTTCACGTCGAGAGGAGCCAGCTGAGGTGGTTCGGGCATCTGGTTAGGATGCCTCCTGGACGCCTCCCTCGGGAGGTGTCACAGGCGAGTCCACCCGGGAGGAGACCCCGGGGAAGACCCAGGACATGCTGGCGCGACTATATCGCCCAGCTGGCCTGGGAGCGCCTCGGAATCCCCCTTGGAGAGCTTGTGGAAGTGGCTGGGGAAAGGGAGGTCTGGGCTTCATTGCTTAGGATGCTGCCCCCGCGACCCGAACCCCGGAGAAGCGGAAGATAATGGATGGATGGATGGATATATATATATATATATATTTACCTTTACACTAAAGTCTTTCTGGTATGAATTTGAAATCTTTGGCACATTTATGTGTTAAACAAATGACATAGGGAAAAGTTTTCAGTATGACAATTGTAACGTGGGGTGCTGAGGTGGACGCACGTGCTGAGATAAGCGGGCTTTATTGAGGGCAAATCCAGGGTAGGAACAGATGGCCAGCACGGAGAGATCGAAAGTCAGACATGATGAACAGAAACACAGAATCCAAACAGTGCCAAAACATCAAACTTCAAATAGTACATACAAACATCCCAAACAGCACGTAAAACAATATATACATCACACAAAGACCAACACAGACCAGGGCAAAGATGTGGCTTATGTAACACAGGGATGACGAAGGACAGGTGGGAAACAGGTGGAAACCATCAGCGGTGGAGTCACGAAACAATGGGGCAGGACTGAAAGGCAAACAAAAGCACATGAGGAGACTGGGAGGGGCCAATCGTGACAACAATCTCTGTGACTAGATATGTTCTACATAATAACATTGGACCTCATACACCAATACCTTTTAAGAAAAGTTTTTTTCTTAAATTTGTTATTGAGAAAGCTCCTAAAGAAGAAATTTTTTCTTAAGAACGGTTAGTGAATGAGGCTCAATGCAAATATATAGTGGCATTAAAATGTGAAGAGAATACATCAAGCATGATTAAGCAGTTTAGACAATATTAAAATGTCCTGAAGAAGACAGCTATGTAAAATTAACATGCAAAACACAGCAGCCACACTTGTTTCCACAGGCAGTCATTAAAAGCGGAAATGTTGAGAGGAAATACAGTCCTTGGGATTTTCAAAGGAAAATTAGAGCTCCCATCTAAAGTTCACATAAGGGCGTGTGCAATGCTATCACTTGACTATAAGTGCTGCATTAGCAGCTATTTAGCATGCTTATCTAAATGTTGTCTCATTTATTGCTTTGCTGTGATCTGATCAAAAAAGAATAAATTGAGTATGATTTGCTCAAAACAAGCATAAAGAGGAAAGGAAATGTCAACTTCACATACATGCAAATAATGGAAGGAAACAAATATTTTTGCTAATCATATCACATTTCAAACAAAAAAATCCAAGATAAGAAACACCTGGGTAGATTACATCAAATTTCTCCCTTTTTAGGATAAAAGTATATATTTAGTATGTTTTTTATATTTATAATTTCTTAACAAAGGAAATAATCATAAAAACGTGGTAATGCATGATTTTTTTTCTCAGAAGTGATGAAGAATCTCAACAATCAGATTCATCACAGTTGGTTAAACAGTGGAGTTGTGTATGAAATTATCCATTTCATGACTTAAAACGAGCAATTAATAATTAATAATAATTTAGACTTCCTGGACTAACTTGTGGCACAGGTTCCAAAAAGGGTTGTTTGCCATAGTTCTGTGCAGCATTACCATAGAATAACTACTTTTTGCTCCTTAAAGGACCTTTCATTTTATGGTAGTTTAAGGAAGTCTTTTTGTAAATAAGATATGTGAAAATCCTGTAATATAAATATTGTATACCAGTTAAAGGGTTTTCATGAATCTGTACATCCAGGCCAACAATCTTTATTATTAAGAGTGTATTGTATATAATAATGACAGTGGATGCCGCAAAATAAATGTTGTAAATGAATATGAAAGGCCATTTCAGTCAGCTTAATTTTTCAAATATGTAAGACATTATTACAAAATATTTAAATAGGACTACCCCCCTCCAAAAAAAAAAAGAAAAAAAATTAAAAGTACAAAACTACTGTACACCTGACACATCTGGCAGATGCCATCAAAAACAGTGCCACCACTCAATATTTTATTATTACTGTGTTTTACACCCAGAAAACAAATCAATAGTAGATTAAATAAGGCTTGGAATTTATACTGTAAAAGGTGTCAGTCTCAAGTCCTTAAACTAAGCAGACAAAAACTAATTGTCTGTAAGTAACTATTAAATAACTAATAGTAGCGTTTTGCCGGTTGCAGCAGTTCCACTAATCAGATACAAAACTACACTGAGGTCAGACATCTCATAGTTGAACATGACAAGGGATGGCTGTATAGAGTAGTCAGTTTTCATATTAAATATCCTAATCTCATCAATACAAATGACTTGTGGTCAGTGTCTGAGTGTTTCAACATTGTGACGAAATAAAAAAAAAACAACGGTTGGTGAAAGTGTATGTGTGGCATCCAGATTTACAATGCATGGACAAGTCTATTTTGAATCTGTATTTAAAGCTGACTTTCAAGTGTCCTTGCAACTAGAGGCGAAAGAAAGATGGAAGTCTGCTGGAACGTGAGGCATTTGACATGCTACACATGATTTGCTTCTCCTACCTAATCTTGTTTGTAGAGTCTTGATGCTTAGATCCTCTACCCAATTAACATTTGTTCTCAAGAGTCATGATTAAATCCATTTTGTTTGAAAATGAAGTCGGTGGCACATTTTCTTTCTTCTTTTTGCCGTGCTTCGCCATGCTAGTCTTTTTTTGTGAGCTACCTAATTTGTACATTGTGTCCACAACAGATTGTGTCCACAACATTGCCATTGTGTCCGCAACAGCCTGGAGTGCTCTTAAGCTACAGTTTCCACTACATTTCAAAGCCTTGGGGCTTACAATGTAATCTCCTGAAAAGAAAACTATAAACTGTAACATTATAAACGATGAGATGTTTGATCTTAATTTGAAAGCTATAGTGCATTTAACATCTATACTTACAATTTTACACTTGTCCCCATAATACACCTGATGTTATTTATGAAGGGCTTGGTAATTTGCAGTTAAATTAAATCAGGTGTGCTAGCACTGTCCCCAAAAGGAACCTTGTTTGTATTATATAAGGTAAAACAGTCTACCACTTTGTCATGTTGTTGGGAAAGAATGTTATAGAATTCTATGGAGAAAATACTGTTCATGTAAATAATAATAAGCTGCCAGGAAAAACATTATTGTATTAGTACATAAGTGCTATTCTGCAAGATAAGAACTGTACATCTCACTGAAAGAAGATGCATTTTACACATGTTCTCTATAAAGAAAAAGTCAGTAACTGGTCTGCCTAGTCTGATCTAATAGTTAACAGAACAAAAGTCTACATTATATTGAATTAATCATTCTATTCTGTTGATAGTAAGCTCAACATGTGCAACCGCAATCTAGTTAATAACTCTGTCAGCTTGCAGTATGCATTCAGTTTACACCTTCTTCAGAAGATACTCAACTAAACGTAAAGCAAACTGTGCATTTTACTTTTCTTCGTTAAACAGTGTGCCCTAGAATTTGTACTGGAATGTTTCCATCTTACAAATTTTTAATAATCATTATACATTTTGTTGGCACAAATTGGCACATAAATGGAGCTAATTTCAAGATGTACAAGCTTTTGGACAATTTACATTTCAGTACTTATCTTGCAGCTTTTCGTGTAATGGCGTTTGTTATATAGCACACAACAGCCATTGCAGCCATGAGAAAGGTGATTAAAATAATATAGGTTTAAGTTCTCTGACTCATACACACAACTCAGTAACTGAGAAACTCTTTTGATGGAAAGAAAGTATTCAAGGTGAATCTCATTAAATATCTGATTTGTTACATTTTTACTAGCTTGTGCCTTTATGGCTACTAATTCTGAAAGCAGGTATAAAATATGTAGATCTGTTAGAATAGTTTTGTATATTGCTGTTGTTTAGTTTCAGAGAGGGATGGCTCTTCATTCACTTATCCCTTATTGGGAGTTTGTTTTTTTTAATGTTAAAAAGTTCAAATGGGCAACTTAACTCATGATACTAGTCCATAAGATGGTTAAGTAGATGCGCTAGCATATGACTACGGCAGTTCTCTGACAGAGGGCATATCGTCTCACCCAGTGCTGAGACTGAGAGTTCTCAAGCCCTATGGTGTGAATATAAATGCAAATGTTAAACAGCTAGTCTGCAGCCTGTCATGGTGACTGCTGGCTTGGTACTAACTGAGCCTCTTATTTTTTGCCTTCTTGCAAACAGCAAGCGCACACACCAATATTTCAGCACAGAAAAAAAACTCATTTGGGATGCAAATGCTTGCGCATCAGCACTTGTAGTAACAGAGGCCTGCTGAGTGTTTGTGTGTAGGTGTGTCTCTGCAGTATGTAACAAGGTGTTAAAATTGTGATGACTTATGTGTGACATGTACTTTCAGCTGGAGGCTGTTGACGTCTTTGATGTCAGTAAAAAATCCCTTTACACGCAGTGCGATTTAGTCTAATAATTCTATGTATTATTATTTATAATATACGATGTATTAACAAAAGTATTCTTAATCCATATGGTTTAATATGATGTTGGCCCACCCTTTGCAGCTATAACAGCTTTAACTTTTCTGGGAAGGCTTTCCACAAGGCGTAGGAGTATGTTTATGGGAATTTTTGACCATTCTTCCAAAAGTGCATTTGTGAGGTCAGACACTGATGTTGGACGAGAAGGCCACAGTCTCTGCTCTAATTCATCCCAAAGGTGTTCTATTGGGTTGAGGCCAGTCAAGTTCTTCTACACCAAACGCGCTCATCAATGGCTTTATGCACCTTGCTTTGTGCACTGGTGCGCAGTCATGTTGGAGCAGGAAGGGGCCGTCCCCAAACTGTTCCCACAAAGTTGGGAGCATGAAAATGGCTTGGTCTGCTGAAGCATTAAGAGTTCCTTTCACTGGAACTAAGGGGCCGAGCCCAACTCCTGAAAAACAATCCCACACCATAATCCCCCCTCCACCAAACATTTTTTTACATTTGGCACAATGTAGTCAGACAGTTACCGTTGTCCTGGCAACCGCCAAACCCAGAGTCAACTATTGGATTGCAAGATGGGGAAGCAAGATTCATCACTCCAGAGATCACGTCTCCACTGCTCTAGAGTCCAGTGGTGGCATTTTACACCACTGCATTCGATACTTTGCATTGCACTTGGAGATGTAAGGCTTGGATGCAGCTGCTCAGCCATGGAAACCCATTCCATGAAGCTCTCTACGCTGTTCTTGTGCTAATCTGAAGGCCACATGAAGTTTGGAGGTCTGTAGTGATTGACTCTGCAGAAAGTTGGCGACCTCTGCGCACTATGCGCCTCAGCATCCACTGACCCCGCTCTGTCATTTTACGTGGCCGACCACTTTGTCATAATACCACTGACAGCTGATTGTGGAATGTTTAGTAGCGAGGGAATTTCACGACTGGACTTGTTGCATAGGTGGCGTCCTATCACAGTACCACGCTGGAATTCACTGAGCTCCTGAGAGTGACCCATTCATTCACTAATGTTTGTAGAAGCAGTCTGCAGGCCTAGGGGCTTAGTTTTATACACCTGTGGCCATGGAAGCGATTGGAACACTTGAATTCATCCTATTTGGCATTAAGCACTTTTGAACTTGTATGTGTAAGCATACCTGGCCAATAAAGCTTGATTCTGATTCTGATTAAGCTCCTAACATGCCGTTCTTCTGCTAATGTTGCTTTGAGGGGCAATTTGGAATGCCTAAGTGAGTGATTCAACAGAGGACAGACACTGTGCTCTTCAGCACTCAGCTGCTCAACTCTGTGAGTTTGTGTGGTCTATGGCTAAGCTGAAGTTGCTCCTCTGTACTTCCATTTCACAGTAATAGCATTTACATGACAGTACCATGTTTAAAGTAACTGGGCTCATCAGTTCGAACCATTCTACTGCCAGTGTTTGTCTGTCGAGACTGCAAGGCTATGTGCTTAATTTTATTCACCTGTAGCAATGGGTGTGGCTGAAACACCTGAGCTCAGTAATTAGGAGGGGTGTCCCAGTACATTTGTCCATATAGTGTATTTGTATTTTTTATATATTAATGAGGCATCTCCTTCAAGCTCTCTTGATTGTACTCATAATGAAGAATTTTCCATTTCTTTCTTTTATTATAATGACTTTAGTGTGTGCAAATATTCTTTTCCAGTCCCTCATCTTCCCCACCAGGGAGAATGTGATATTTCTTCCTTGGTGAAGATCCAATCAAACTGTCACGTGACTAGAGTGTGAGGTGCTAAAAGGGGGATGGGATGTGAAGCTTAAACCTCAAAATGGACACCTCCTGGGGCTTGTGTGTGGAGGATATAGGACGAAACCGCAAATAGACCCCTTGTTCGCAACTCAGCCAATCTGAGAAGCTGAGGCTAGAGGCTAGTAGACAGGGCAGAGTCCATTACCCTTTTCTTATTTTTTGCCAATAAAAAATATGCTAATATGTTTGGTCAAGGCATCAAGGCATTTCTTTGTTGCCTTGAATGACACCTATCTATGCCCATCCCATCCTAGTCCTATTTTGTAAAACATACTTTGACAGCTTACATTACTCATCTGCCCTCTTATGAAGGCCATAGCACATGGCTAGCAGTGTGAGAAATTATATATCGTTGCTGTTAGGCGGTAGTTACCCCTTTGGGGCTCATATTAGACCCAGGTTTTCCAGTTCTATTTTAAAGTTACAGTTGTATAGAGAGATCTGGCTCTAGGACAAAATATAAATGCAACCTCGATTGTCACTCTCTCCTTAATTATGACTTCTTCCACCCCATACAAACACATGCCATCAGTTTCCTATCTTATCTCTGACAATTCCTCCTCTCAAGCAATGAATAAAACAACCTCAAAGCAGTTGCAGAGAATCAGCTCGACTTAGAACTTGCAGATTGTGTCTGGAGGGAGTAATAAAGTTTAAAAGGTTAGTGAGACAGGCAAGACATGCTGACAGAATGGGAAAAATCAACACCTCTTAGGTAGAGATGCCACTAATTTATCTAAGTGACACTTTTTTAATCCCACCTCTGCATTTAACCCATGCATGAAGTGAAACACCACATACACACTAGTGAATAAACGCACACTAGGGGGCAGTGAGCACACTTGCCCAGAGCGGTGGGTAGCCCTATCCACGGTGCCCGGGGAGCTATTGGGGGTTAGGTGTCTTGCTCAAGGACACCTCAGTTATGGACTGTCAGCGCTGGGGATCGAACTGGCAACCTTCCGGTCACAGGGCCAGTTCCCTAACCTCCAGCCCATGACTGCCCCCTAGAAAGTCAATTAGGTCCCACCGAGATCTAGTGTCAATGTTTATAAGTAGAAGAAGACTAGAAGAAAATACAAGACATTGGAACAGACCGACAAATCCAGTCAAATTATAGTTAATTTCTTTTAAATGGTTCAATTTTGCACTTATTTGCAGTATAAGTGATATTAATGTTTTTTTTTACTCTGAAAAGGTGTAATTGAAAAATACTGTGGCTTTGTGGAAGTCATGTTGTTTCCTATATCTTCCATCATGCATGGTAGTCATCTTAAGAAAGGGTGTCAGATAAAATAGCCAATTTTAAAGCTTTATAGTTTTTTAAAAGAAAAAAAGTATCAATATCAGCCAGTAACCAAGGTTTTAGTATCAGTATTGTGCATCATAACATCTGAAGTGTTAGGTGACAAATACATTTCTTGTTTCTTCAGTCAGCTTCATAAACTGTGACCAGCACCTCAGAGAGCACACTAATGCTTCCCATTTGTTATTCAGTGTAGGTGGATGGCCTGTTGTTTACCATGTGACTTCAGCTTTTGCTTCAGGGCTTTCTGTGTATCTATAAAAATGATTGTGCCCTTTGATTTCACATAGAATTGACTCTTTAGCTTGGTGTTCTCTATAGTGACTACTAAATGGCTCTGGTTTGTGTGTAAATTTCTTGAAAAAACTTTTGTTTTACTTGGTATATAACTTTTACATTATGTGAACATTTTTTAAACTTTAATACACCAATATGCCCAATTTACAACAGTGGTTCTTTAAAGTTTTTTTAGATAACGAAAATGATTGTTCTATAGCGTTGTTCCAAAAAAGCTATTGGCAATGTTCAAAAAAATAAAGGGAACACTTAAACAACACAATATAGCTTAAACTTCTGTGAAATCAAACTGTCCACTTAGGAAGCAACACTGGTTGACAATCAATTTCACAGCTGTTGTGCAAATGGAACAGACAACAGGTGGAAATTATTGGCAATTAGCAAGACACACTCAATAAAGGAGTGGTTCTGCAGGTGGGGACCACAGACCACTTCTCAGTACCTTTCTGCTTTCTGGCTGATGTTTTGGTCACTTTTGAATGTTGGTGGTGCTTTCACACTCGTGGTAGCATGAGATGGACTCTACAACCCACACAAGTGGTTCAGGCAGTGCAGCTCGTCCAGGATGGCACATCAATGCGAGCTGTGGCAAGAAGGTTTGCTGTGTCTGTCAGCGTAGTGTCCAGAGGCTGGAGGCGCTACCAGGAGACAGGCCAGTACACCAGGAGACGTGGAGGAGGCCGTAGAAGGGCAACAACCTAGTAGCAGGACCGCTACCTCCGCCTTTGTGCAAGGAGGAACAGGAGGAGCACTGCCAGAGCCCTGCAAGATGACCTCCAGCAGGCCACAAATGTGCATGTGTCTGCACAAACAGTTAGAACCCGACTCCATGAGGATGGTATGAGGGCCCGACGTCCACGGATGGGGGTTGTGCTCACAGCCCAACACCGTGCAGGACGCTTGGCATTTGCCAGAGAACACCAGGATTGGCAAATTCGCCACTGGCGCCCTGTGATCTTCACAGATGAAAGCAGGTTCACACTGAGCACATGTGACAGATGTGACAGAGTCTGGAGACGCCGTGGAGAGTGATCTGCTGCCTGCAACATCCTTCAGCATGACCGGTTTGGCAGTGGGTCAGTAATGGTGTGGGGTGGCATTTCTTTGGAGGGCCGCACAGCCCTCCATGTGCTCGCCAGATGTAGCCTGACTGCCATTGGGTACCAACATAAGATCCTCAGACCCCTTGTGAGACCATATGCTGGTGCGGTTGGCCCTGGGTTCCTCCTAATGCAGGACAATGCTAGACCTCATGTGGCTGGAGTGTGTCAGCAGTTCCTGCAAGATGAAGGCATTGAAGCTATGGACCGGCCCGCCCGTTCCCCAAACCTGAATCCGATTGAGCACATCTGGGACATCATGTCTCGCTCCATCCACTAACGCCACGTTACACCACAGACTGTCCAGGAGTTGGCAGATGTTTTAGTCCAGGTCTGGGAGGAGATCTCTCAGGAGACCATCCACCACCTCATCAGGAGCATGCCCAGGTGTTGTAGTGAGGTCGTACAGGCACATGGAGGCCACACACAATACTGAGCCTCATTTTGACTTGTTTTAAGGACATTACATCAAAGTTGGATCAGCCTGTCGTGTGTTTTTCCACTTTAATTTTGTGTGTGACTCCAAATCCAGGCCTCCATTGGTTAATAAATTTGATTTCCATTGAAGATTTTTGTGTGATTTTGTTGTCAGCACGTTCAGCTTTGTACAGAACAAAGTATTCAATGAGAATTTCATTCATTCAGATCTAGGATGTGTTATTTGAGTGTTCCCTTTATTTTTTTGAGCAGTGTATATGTATTTATGTATATAAGCAGTGGGTCTTATTCTGATACATTCAAAACATATGAGACAATGCATTATATGCATCAAATGGGAAAACTCACTAATTTATTATCTGACTACATGGAATGTATCATATCTTGGATTAACACTCTGCTTTTACATTTCTTATACATATGAGCCCAGGTGTTAACTTTGTTTCCCTGACCTAAATCTCCCTGACCCTGGAGAATTAAAGCCACTCATTATACTTACAAGACCAAAACTCACACTCTCAAAACTGACACTGATCTGAGAGATTCATCCTCTTTGTGTATGAAATGCTGAATGCTGTTTAATCATTATATAGCAGTGATGGCAGTGACCATTCTTTTTTTAACCAGAGATCTTCTCACATTTTGTAGAAGCCACAGTGCTGTGACTCAGGCTTGTTTGAAGTGTAACCTTTCAGAGCTGTGGAAGTTTGATTAACACTAGTATCAGGTTCTCATTGCTGGAGCTTCCTTAGCAACCATGCATGAGAAGTGAAGCGTAGCTCAAAAGCCTAATATCTCTCATTTTGATCACGTTCAGGAAATTGGTTTTCATACAAACTCATTCCTGGGAATCTTGCCCCTAATGGCTCTGAAAATGTAGCAGTCATTCAGATAAATTTGAATGATAAAGTCCTTAGCACTTTTGTCGTCATTCCTTAGATTGACTTGATGAGCTTGAGGATATGGAAGAGAATGTGTATGTATGACTGTTTGTTAGGCTAGTTAGAGATTGTAGGAATGTGACTAGAGCAGAGTATGGATAATTGCTGTGGGCTTGACCTAGTCAGGGAATATGACAGCCTCTACCAGCCTTTGTCTACCCACTATCTGTCACAAGGTCCACCCATAAATGTGCTGTTTAATAGCTGCTGTTGCAAGCAGGGGCATAGTGGCCATTTTAAAAGTAAAGGGGGGGACATGGTTGTCAGTAGCCCCCACAGAATGACTGGCAGCAGACAGATTCTAAAATTTGACTGATATTTTAAACTCAAAGATGAAGCATTTATTGAATTCAGAGCAGAGTGTTTCGTTTCAAGTTTATTTGTCATTTGCACAACATTTCAGGACATTTATGCATTGAAATGCTTGTGGTGAGGCTCAGATAATCACTCTACAGAAAGTAAATAAGTAAAGCAAAATATGTGTATATAAAAAAAAAAAAAAATATATATATATATATATATAAAATACACAAACTAGAGAAATTATACATAAAATATAGCGAAATATATAAAAAATATAGACACAATATACACAAGACATAGAGACAATATACATTTTAAAGTGACTTGAGTGACTCAGTGTCATTGTACTTTAAAGTGGCTTAGTGTTAAGGTGTTATTGTCCATAGCAGAGATGATATGATACAATAATAATGCTGACAAAGTGACTGAGTGAAATGGTAACTGGTGACGGACCCACAGCTTCACAACTTGTTCAGAAGCCTGACAGCCTGTGGGTAGAAACTGTTCATTAACCGGGTTGTTCTAGCCTGGATGCTGCAGAATCTCCTGCCTGATGGCAGGGTGGTGAACAGGCCGTGTGCTGGGTGGCTTCTGTCTGACCGAATTTTTTTGATCTTCCTGAGTGCAGCGGGACTAGTAGATGTCCTGTAAAGCTGGTAGTTTGTTGCCTATGATGGCTTCTGCCATCCACACCACTCCTCTAAGGGCTTTGCGGTCACAGGCAGTGCAGCTGCTGTACCAGACAGTGATGCAGCCTGTGAGGATGCTCTCTATGGTGCACCTGTGGAAGTTGGTGAGGATCTGAGGAGGCAGACCAAACTTCCTGAGCCTACGCAGGAAGAAGAGATGCTGATGGGCAGATCTCACAATAGTGTTGGTGTGGTGGGACCAGGTGAGGTCATCAGTGAGTTGTTCACCGAGAAACTTCACACTGCTGACTCTCTCCACTTCAGCTCCATTGATGGATAGGGGAGAGTGACCACCCCTCTGCAGCTTCTTGTAGTCCACGATCATCTCCTTCGTTTTGCTGATGTTGAAACAGAGATTGTTGTCATGGCACCACTCTGACAGAGCGCTGACCTCGTCTCTGCAGGCTGTTTCTTCTCCATCAGTGATGAGGCCTAGGATGGTGGTGTCATCAGCAAACTTGAAGAAGACGTGTGTTTGGCTACACAGTCATGTGTATACAGGGAGTACTGGAGGGGGCTGAGCACACATCCCCTGTGCTCAGAGTCAGTGTGGAAGAGAAGCTGTTCCCAACTTTCATCACCTGGGGTCTGCTCATCAGGAAGTCCAGTATCCAGTTGCACAGATTAGAGTTCAAACCCAAGTCTGTGAGCTTACGAATTAATTTGGCAGGGATGATTATGTTCTATGAGCAGCATTCGTGTATATGTGTTCTTTCTGTCCAGGTTTGTGAGAGCAGTGTGTATCCTTAGTGCAATGGCATTGTCTGTGGATCTGTTGGAGCGGTATGCAAATTGGTGAGGGTCCATGGTGGCTGGAATTGTTGAGCAGATGTGAGCTTTGACCAGCCGCTCGAAGCACTTCATAACTGTAGCTGTCAGTGCAACCGGGCGGTAGTCATTCAGGCAGGTGACAGACGATTTCTTGGGGAATGGAACAATTGTGGTTTCCTTAAAGCACTTGGGAATCACTGACAGTCTTAAGGAGAGATTAAAGATGTCAGTGAAAACCTCAGCCAGCTGGTTAGCACATGCTTTAAGTACCCGGCTGTAGATGCCGTCGGGACCAGGTGCCTTGTGTGGGTTAACTGCCCTGAAGGATCTTACCACCTCAGACAGGGGAATGGCTAGAGCGCAGCTCTCCTCATCTACTGGGAGTTTCCCGGCAGGTGAGGTGTTAGTTGCCTCAAAACAAGCATAATGAGCATTGAGTTCATCTGCAAGTGAGGAGGAAGAGCCCCTATCACAGATCACACCTTCTTTGTAGTCAGTGATGGTGCGCAGGCCAAGCCACATACATCTGAGTTTAAGTAATGCTGAGTTAGCATCCCTCATGTTTGCTACCCCCTTAGACAAGCTTTACTGAAAGTCTGCAGTAGTCCCATTTGGCCTAATTAGAAATTAAAGCAGGTTTTTAGAGTCGATAATGATGAGTTTCTTAAAATTATTATTTTAAAATGATAATTTGTCCAAAACCGAGTTGTGTGTTGCAATTCAACTCATTAGGTTGAATGGATTTTTGATAGTGTTATAATATATTCAGTACAAAAGTCAAAGACCTTTTTCTGGGCTCTGGGCTCTGGTGTGGTGAGTCCATTGTTGTGAGAAGACCCTCAGCTTCCTTTTTTAATTGGAAATTTCTTTGGATTTTTAACAGTAACAGTTTCTTGAGAGCTATACATTCTTTCAAATCAATCGTGTTGCATTGTTTTCTCACAGTGGAAGCATAAACAGAAACACTTGTGGATTATTTCAGATCTGAAGCAAGAGATGAGCTTGATTTTCTCCTCTCTGTCAAAGATGGAATCTTAAATGCTGTTTATCTGATGGGGACAGTTTTGGTGGTCTACCAGGTCATGGTTGATAGAAGTCCCAGTTTCTCTGTAGCTTTTAATCATTTTTTGAACTACAGTTTTGGAAACTGCTGTTTTTTTTATTTATTTTCCTTTGACTTTCCCCTTCCTTATATCTTATCTCCTCAGAAATATTTGCTGAATTCATATTTTTACTTTATGACTCTTTAAACAGGAAATTAAATAAATGAAAGGTAGTCTCTGACTTCACAGTACATCCTAAACTACAAATAAAGTGTATAGAAACAAACCCGCTGTTAGCATGTTTCCAACAGACCTCTGGGAGCATTTAGAGCAGCAAGCAGGCAACTGTCCTTTTGTCTAATGGCTATGGGCTTGACCTAGTCAGGGAATATAACAGTCTTTACCAGCCTTTATCTACTCACTATCTGTCACATTGCCAGATTCAGTGGCCTATATAGCACATTTTGTAGATTCTGCTGCTGCACCACAGTTACTCACAGTTCAATCTATAATTCATCACATTGTTATGGAAATTTAATGTTTTAGAGACTTGTCAAGCTATTTTACTGAACACTTAAATTCAGTAAAAACCCTAAGAAAAAAAATATATAATTTATAAAAATTACATTTACAGTGTTGCTTATTTTCAGAGATTAGTATGGAGTGATTTTTTCCTCATTGATGAAAATTACACTAGTAGCCAATGTTTTGTTCTTGTAGGATTAACTGCCTGATTAAGTGATTCTGGTGATTAAACTCAAGGCTCCTCTGTAAAGATGTCTGGATGTTTTAATCCAATTAGTGACCTCCTACTGTCACACTGGATCAACTGTCTGATGCCTTCCTAACCTGGTCAAAGTCTGCCAGTGTATCTATAGTTCAAGCTGATATCAATATTTATATATGTATATTTGCTCTGAAGAATTATAAACAAAATACATATTTTCAATGAAAATATCTCTGCACTGTTAAAGCTGGAAATGGATTGTAGAAATATTTCCATGTCAACTCAAGGTGATATAGTGGTACGTGGTGAGGTGACTAATTAGCATGGGCAGTTTCATTTTACCCTGATATGAGTTTGATTTCATTAAAAAAATTAAATACACTCAACTGATGATAAAAAAGAAATAAAATCCCTTGCTGACATTTGTAACAGGTATTTTTAAGGGATAATGAAAATGTGATGAGTAAAAAGTATTCTTTTTCTATTGGAAAAGTAATTCGTAATTAATTCAATTTCAATAAATACTAATAATATCCAATTTCTATAGTTGTTTCAGTAAAACCTTGTTTGGGTAGCCCATTATAGATGTTTTGTAGATACCTCTAGATCTTGCACTTAATGTATGTTTAAATGTCTATTAAGTTTGGCAGATTTTTTCCAAACCTTAAACCTGTCTCTAACCATAACCCTAAATGAATGTTGAGAATCAGCAGGTGAGTTTCACCAGATAGTTTTTTAATATTTTGAACATCTAATAGAGGATGAAGAGCTCTTGGAGGCTATCCAGATCAAGTGGGACCATGTTTTCCACCTCTGACAATACATACCTTTTTTACATTGCTGTAGCGTCCCACAGGGGGCTTAAAGGATATTTATCTCAGATGGGTCTTAGCCCAAAGTGTAATATACCTCTCCCATTTTTTCCTACTCAATGTACAGTGTAACCCATTGTACGTTTTGTCCCTCCTGGCAGAGAAAGCTAATTTCACTTCCCTAACTCAGTGTTACATCACCCAGTTACACTACCACACATGAATCCATCTGGCCTCCAGTTCCAAACATTTTAAGGCTTATTCTTACTCACTGCTGCTGGAAACGAAAAGACTCAGAATCTAATTAAGCATGGTTAATTCAGCTTATTTTGATTGTCCTTGCTGCATAGAATAGATCAAAGGTAATAAAAAACCTAAACCTTCCTTTACACATTATGGATACCAGCCTGTACCTTAACCGTATTTCATCCCCAGTCTTCCTCATGTATGTTGAAGAGCCTTCCCCAGCACAGTTGGGCAGGGAAGGTATCTTGCAATGATATCCGATTTTCTAAAACGTTCAAACTTTAGAGTAATAGCTGAGGAGCCAGACACTTGTGGATCAGATGATGGGTTGAAAGCCTAGTAAAGCTTTTCAGATGGAGAGTGGCGCTGACTGCCAAAGTGGTGCTGGTTCTCATGTGAGATTATATTCAGGGAGAAGGGCTCCTTCGTTCTCTTTTAGTTAGTCAACCTTTTATTTGCTAGTAAAGAAGCTTTTGTTTCCTGATATTTTTAATCCCTTTGGTTTGGCCAAAATAAATGACATAATTTGGCTTCTTACTCCAGATATAGTCGATCAGTCTGCTGTTCAAAGTTTGCTTCTTTTTTTAGTTTAGCACTGGGGCTACAAAACGCCATAGAAAGTTTTAGCCTACCATTGTGTTAACTTCAGGCATAAATCATAAATCATCTACTACTTTGTGTTTTTGAGTAATAGGCTTGCTTATGTGGTTTCTGACATTATATGACACGCTATTCGATTTAAAAGAAAACAAAAGTATCCAAAAAAAGTTAAAAAAAAAAACAGTAGTAAAAGCCATCTTGAAGCTTGACATTTTGTCATAATCTTTATAAATAGCAATATGCTAAACATTTTTAGGAAGCGCATAAGCCATCTTAATTGAGGTTACTTAACAACTTAACATTGAGGCAAGTATGTAATGATTTAGGCATGAAGTTTGCACAATGATAATTGTTGGGGAATAAATTTCCATTAGTTGTTAGCTACATTAGAAACATAGATCCAGCACAAAATTAAAGGAGCAGTCTTTGGACATCTAGTCTAATCAAGTCTACCCTCCACTGGAAAAGTTAGAAGAGAATGAAGAGAAGCATATGATACACAGCTCCCACAGGATGATGTCACAGGCATGATGTTACAGCCAGGGTGCTGTGTCCAACTGGCCTGCATGCCTGCTTAAGACATGTGTACTGGACAGATGGTGCCTGTATTTGTCCTGAATCAAGGTGAAAATTACCGTATATTACTGTGTTAGGACTCCAGATGGGTGTGGGATGCGTGTGCCGGTGGGGCATTATGTGTCTATAACCCCATTTGTTTATGCAGTCTGATTTGGTACAACTTGATATACTGAGGGGAAAAAGGTACTACATTGTAAGAGGGGCAGTACCTTTCTTGTCACTGCAGTGGTACTCTCAAATGTATGTCTTTAGTACCTTTAGTTAGGGAACTTAATTTCACCAGAATCCATAGACCTCATATTGTACTAGTTGTACTAACTCTATGCACGCTGACTTTACTCAATGTTTCAAAACATGAGGTAATGAAAGGTTAAAATACTGTATGTAATTTTCCCGTGGGAAAAACATACATAATTTACATTACATTTACATAGTTGGACCTCAAGACTGTTGTTGTATGTTTGAAGGTGCATTTATTTTGCTGGTTCCTTGATGAACAAAAATGTACCTGCCCAGTACCTTTTGACAATGCATGGTTGGTGCAAGACATATGAAAAAACAAACAGCGTGTGATTTTGTGTGTGTGTGTGTGTGTGTGTATACGTGACAAAAAAATCGTTGCTTTAATGAGAACATTTAACTAATGATTTTTTCAATCAGGTGATTAAGCTTAATTGAGCAATTATGACAGCTTTAGTTTTATATGAAACTATATTGTTAAACTGAACTCCTAAATAGATCTAATTGTGCTTTGATGGCATGTTTTTTCATTGTGATTATGTATTAGTGAGCAGTGAAACAAACAATCCCATTGCTAGAGTTATGTCTCAGGGCTAGATCATATTGTTAACAGCTGATTTGTTCGAGATGAAGAGAGAAGGCTTGCTACAGATGGTGGGGCTGCAGAGTGGCTGGGCGGGACTGGAATTCTTTCTAACACCCCTAATCCCACTGGCTAAAGGGAGACTAAGCAAACTGCCCAAACCATAATGCCTAGGGGTGTAAAGCAACGGCAGAATCTGTGTCTGTGTATATATTTATTTATTTACTTATTTTTATGTCTGTTTGTATGGGGCGGGGGTGAGGTTTTTTGTGTACTTACCAGTATTCATATCTGGTCTTGGTCAGGCTATGAATGAGAGGCAGCCACTCCTTACTTACACGCTTGAAAGGGGATGAATAACACACAGATTTTCATATCTGAATGGAAGCAAGATACAAACCAGTAGCCAGTAATAATTGCTGTGTTAATGTTTTAATCTTATTATTAATGTTTTATCTCGTAATATTACCCCCCAGAGCCACTTCCCATATTCTCTGACCCATCATGCTCTCACGTACCTGCAGTGTGAACATTTACTCCACTCATATATCCCTTTCTGTTTTGCAAATGACTTTCATATGACCTCAGAGTCTGGCTCTGGGCACAACTCTAATCCCATTTTTCCATGCAAAGCATAACGTACCATAATTGCCTGCTTATTCTAGGCTCACTGATTGTCTTCAAATTTAACGGACTACACTCAGTTTTAAGCTTCTGTTGCTCCACCGAGCAATAGTCTGTGAGAAGATAACAGAAGGCTTAGCCTTTTGCAACATTGAAGCAGGGAAGATGAAGATGGAGCTACTGGGGCAGAAGGCTATGCTTTATGTTGTGAAAATGATTCCTTGTTATTGGCTTTGACGTTCAATAAGAAATTCACTATACGTATACTGTATGGGCTCATAGTGTTAGTGATCTCATAATGGAACTTTGAAAACAGAGAAAAGATGCTTAATCTGTGGCCTGTCAATAAGTTGCAAATGATAACCAATAGTATAATTTTTAATTGAAATTTCAAATTTTAAATATATGCTCCAGTAGTTTTAGTTAAACTACTTCAATTGTCACACTTCTCAAACTCAATAACACAACAGAAGTCTTACAGTCTTAGGAAATACAGCACTGGGGTGTCGAGCTGCCTACAATTGTTTGTAGTTTCTGTTATTTTTAATTTTTCTAATTTTTTAATATTTTTAAATCATTTTAAATCTTTTCTTATTCTAACCATGATGATGTTTTGTGTTCAGATTTGATGGTTCATCCTGTAGTGCTCTGTGATTAGCTGCTGTTAGATTCCTCAGTGGCATAACCCAGGCTACACTTCCAAAGTTCAGTCTTAGAAGTTGGTTGCATTTTCTGCTTCTCACAATCCAAGTAATCTCAAATACAATTTGGAGTCATGACTTACTCCACATCTCATGATCAGTTTAGGTGTTCTAGTGTATGTACATGTATGCAGTATATATATCCCATCATAAATATCTTCTTTAATCATTTTAGATGCACATGAAAAGCAATTTGCAAGTCAGCTAAGGTGTATGTGGGTAGTTGTTTGTTTGAATGCTAGTGCTACTTTGAAAGGGAACATAAAGTCTTTCAGTCCTTCTGGAAAAGTTTTGGTTAGGAGGATACAACTGTAACTTTCTGGTTTTAAAATTGAAAGAAGCAGTAAATTAAAGAGGCAGTACAGAAAGTAAAGAGTGGAAGAATGAGTGCTAAAAAATATATTGAGAATAAAAAATGAATAGTCAGAATAATTCTCCAACTTTTGCACAGTACTATGTCTTCCAATGTAAAACGCCGTATGATGAGGATAGAGATATCATATGCAAAATAGATGTCTGTGCTATTCAGTATTAAACAATCTTGATATTTTTCTCTAAATACTCTGAAAATAAAAATAAAGAAATAAACACATGAATATATTAATGAATGAAGACTTCAGTTGATAGACAGACCGACAGAGAGACCTGTACATAAATAGATAATACTTAAATAGATGTGTGTGCCAAACTGAACACTTATATCAGCAATAGGTGCACCAAAAAGTAGCTGAAGTCATTAACTATAAATTGTTCATGTTTGAGGAGATGTTTTGAGGAGATGTTTTTGGAATTATTTGGAAAAGTGTGAATAAGTGTGAAGCTGTAATAAATATAAAAAAGTGAATACATGAAACACTGAATAGTTTGACTTTATAGTTAGTTGCTAAGGCTTCTGCATAACTTTCCATTTCCAAAATTATGTTTTGCTTGGAAAAGAAATAAAGTGGTTTTAGGCATTTGCACAGTATTGCAGCATACGAGGAAGTGCTTCCATTCTGTGGCCAAAACAAGGTTGCCCTTGAAGAGATGTTCTGAATTTATATACAGTACTACTCCCAGATGTGGAGTTCATATGAATGTCAGTCACTGTGTCCCTGTGATTGGAAAAGCTCTTGATGTATGACTGGCAGCAGCATGGCACAGCATGATGAACATGCTGGAAGTGAAAGGGCTGTTGCAAACTCCAGATGTCAGCACAAAGGGATGTTTGTGTTTTACGGGGTGAGGGTGGGGGTGTGTGTGCACATGACCACATTTATTTATTTCAGAGACAAAGGATGTTAATAGTCTTTTGTATACTTGCTTGCTTTTGGTTGGTACGTTTCAGTCTCTTCTTTTGGACCTTTCCTTTTGTTAAGTTGTTGTTGAGTATCTGATGTGTTTTTCACCAGTGAGCCCGTGTTCTCTCCATCATTACTTAAAGGACACTGGAAAAATATCTGTTCTACTACTGCTCGATCTCAGCGCTGCCTTTTATACCACTGACCTCAAAAAATTCTAAATAAACCAGGTTGGACTCTCATGAACTGTCCTAAAATAGTCAGTTCATAGTTGTAAGGAAGAAACTACTTTGCCAAAATAAAAAAATAATGTTTCTGAGAGTGCACTCAGGTGTTCCCCCAGGCTTCGGTTATTGGACTACTCTTATTTAAGTTATACATGCTTCTTCTTGGCCAAATCCTACAAGACTATAGGGTATCTAACCACAGCTATACACATACTCAGATTTACTTGGCCCTGTCCCCAAACAGCTGGGATCCCTTTTGACTCACTTTGTGAGTCCTTCAAGAACATCACTAACTTGATGGGACAAAACACTTGGGTGTCAACACACTTGGAATAAATCACACCCTGTCTTGCTGGATTATGGACTTCCCCACCTGCAGACCCAAGTGTGTTAGGATGGGTGAACACACCTTCCCCTCCCTCACACTCAGCACAGATTGTACACAAGGCTGTGTCCTCTCACCAATGCTCTACACACTGTACACCTACGACTGCACTCCAAAACACAGCTCCAATACTTGTATTGAATTTGCGGATGACACCACGATCGTAGGCAATATCATCAACAATGGTGAAGGACCACACAGAAAGGAAGTCAAGCTCCTCACAGAGTGGTGTGCCACCAACAACCTCTCCCTCAACGGCAGCAAAACCAAAGAACTAATTGTTGACTTCAGGAGGGGAAGTAGAGAGCATGCACCACTGAGCATCGAGGGGGTGATGGTGGAAAGGGTGAACAGCTTCAAGTTTCTTGGTGTCTACATATCCGAGGATCTCACCTGGTCACTCAACACATCCCACATTGTCAGGAAAAGCCAACAGCACCTTCACTTCCTCAAGGTTAAAAAAAGTCAACCTGCCACAACAGCTCCTCTGAAACTTCTACAGAGCCACAGTGGAGAGCATCTTGACCAGCTGCATTATCGTCTGGTACAGCAGTACCACTGCTGCTGAACGCAAGGCCCTGCAGAGGATGGTCAAAACTGCTCAGCACATCATCACAGCTGTCCTCCCACCCATAGAGGACATATATGACAAGCGATGTGAGAGGAAAGCCATAACATATCCTTGAATCCCACACATCCCAGCCACCCCCTGTTCCAGCTTCTGCCATCCGGAAAGAGGTACCGGAACATCCGAGCCAGAACCACCAGGTTCAAGAACAGTTTCTATCCCCGAGCTGTCAAACTGGTCACACCGGCACCACCAACCTGAGCTTGACAACAACACTATAGTCTGTTAGTGATCAGCCTGATCACCCAGCACACTACACACTGAGCTCCACTAGCTCAGAGGACTGTAGGCTGTGCACTTCATCTCTGACTAAGCCTAATGTCAAGTATATTTATATATTTATACTGTAACTGTTTAAGATGTTACCTGAACATTATGCTGCTACTCTGTACCTGCACTGTACACTTTGTATACAGATTACTGTTTACATCTCTTTTTGCAACACTAGTACTTCTGCATTCACTGTACTGTACTGCAATACACTATGCACATTTCTGTTTATATATCTGATACACTGGAATATCTGACTATGCACATACTGTCTATATGTCCAATATACCTGTTATAACCTTTGCCTGTGCACATTTTATCTATGTTTGATATTCTCGATATACTGCTGACTAAGCATCTTGAACTTACTGACTATGCACGTTTTTTCTTGTCTTTTACTGTCTTTTGTCTTTGCATTGTATGCTATTTATCTTTTATTGCTGCACTGGAGAAGTAGCCCGATAGTGTTTCATTATACTGTACTACCCTGTACTGTATAATGACAATAAAATTTAATTGAACTGAATTGAAAACTTGTTGCAGTCGAATGAAGGTAAAACATTATTTTATTTGGGAATAGCAGTGAGAGGCATAGACTGAGCAGCTTTCAGCTCAGTTTAAAACACTATTTGCTCTACTGCACTTGCCTTATGTAATGGCACTTTTAAAAAATTTTTAATTTCATTTTTAATTTCTTCTCTTTTAAAATCTGTTGTTTTAATCATGTTTTAATTGTTTTATTTTCCCACATCTTTTTAATCTTAATTAGAATCTTCTTTGTATTTTCTACTTTGTAAAGCACTTTGAATGTCCACAGTCTATAGAAGGCTCTATATAAATGAACTTTAAATAAATGAAATGAAAAAAAAACGCTTCGATGGCCCTTCAATAATTATAACAGCTGCAGAAATTATTTATACTATGGGAAGACATACAGCCCCTTTGCTAAGCTCTTCACACGAACTCTTTGTGCATCGCAGTGTACAAAAGAATAAAACAGCGCTGCGCATCTTCTGCGTGCAGTCAGTATATTCGGCAAAGCCACGCCTGTGGTGATGCTGCCACGCATGCGCGGTTGAGTGAAATTAGCGATTTGACAGCTGCGCTACCGCACGGCTCAGCTCCGTTTGGTCTCCACCCGTTTTCCGCCAGGCCCCGCCTTCTCCGCGCTGCGATTGGCTAAGGAGCTCCCCGCCCGAACATTCTGGAACGCCAGACTGGTTGTGAGTTTGAACCAGAAGCCAGTCCCGGTGCGGGAGGGCGGAGCTCGCTGGGATGCGGGTGGAAAGACGCGGACGCAAGCGCAGTGCGCGCACACTCAGCACCTGCTCTCTCGCTGTCTCTTGTGTGGCTGGAGATGGGAAGTTCGATTCAGTTCAACGAACCGACTCTTTTGAACGGTCCGTTTCATTGAACCGAACGTCCGATTCTGCGATTTTCTTAATTCAACAATTGATAGAAGTCACCTTTATTCTCATCTTCTCCACACGGCCACTGTCGGTTTAGCGATTGAGTCCTACAAATCACAAACACATAGCACAAAAAGACAGACTGCAGTCCACAAGCACAGATATTGACTTTCATATTTTACCTTTATTTTACATTTTTATTTTGTTGTGGTTTTGAATGATTCGATCTGATCGATGCTAAACATTTTTATCTTACTACTACTATATGAGTCAAATTCATATTTCCGCGCATTTTCAAGGAAAACAATCACAGAATTGTGTTTGTGAAAAAATAGCTGAATACAGCAATCTTAGCAATTCCAGTCTGGACAAGGTGATGTGCCACTGATGCAGGTCTTACACTAATTAGCGACAGCTAATTAAAATCTGAACTCAGCAGGGGGGATGCTAAAGTATGCAGGCCGTCCGTTCGTACACGAGGACCAAAGTTTGAGAACCACTGACCTGGCGTAGACGACGCTGCAAACGAAAGTTAGATTCGTTTGAGATTTGTGAATCGGTACAAGAGATTTGTTGAGGGGAATCGGTTCAGAAGAACTGCTCGTTCACGAGTCCGGACATCGCTATTTGGCAGGGAGCGGCACAGAGAGAGAGAGAGCGGCGCGCGAGCATTACCACAGCAACGCGTGGATTCGGCTCTGTTTCCATCCCTTCACCAGACGAGGCGGAGTATTTAAAAAGCATTTTTCTGGGACCACTTTGAGGACATACGGCTCGGCGTGGAAAAAACCCTCAGAGGTGTTTACCCTGTTTTTAATCGGGAGCTGTCGTCTGGGAAGGTGAGCTTTCCATGATAAAAAGTCTACAGCGGGGCTGCTGCGGTGAGGCAGGCGAGGCGAGGGGAGGCGAGGCGAGGCGAGGCGAGGCCGGTCAGTTTGGTGGTGGTGGTGTTATTTTTGTTTTTATTGGCTTGTCAACAAACCATGACTGTGTATACGTCCCGACCCATTTTTAAGAGGTTATCCATCGTTTTCGTGGTTAACCGCGGTGATGTTGTGCAGCTGCGCCTCCCATCCGCGGACTGTATTGTTGCTGGATGTAAGTTAGCAACACTAGCATGCCGGCTAACCAACCCGCACGTTTGATAGCATATCTCTCCGTTACAGGCAGGATGGAGGGAGCCGTTAACTTGCCGTTTAGCCGCATGCCGGGGGACGTCATTTCTTCGCATATCGCGCTGAGAGAGGACTTGAACACAGCACCTTAGAATAAGAGTAACGTTGCTCCAGATGTAACCTCAGTCTCCTCCAAGGCTGACAGCCTCGCCTCCTGTCTCTCTGCCTCTGATGCTCCCTTATTCTTTGTCTTCCATCGTTATTGTGCCGGTCCTTGAGCTTAGCAGGGAATCACACAGATTTTTCTAAATTTCTACATATTTTCCTCACAAGATGTAAAAAAAGTCATTCAGAGTGGTTTGATGTGATATGGCTCATTATATAGAAACTTACCTAGTCTGATTTTCAACACAGTGGTGGTGATAGGAACCAAAAGAGCAATGTCTGCAACGCAGATATGGACATTTCATTTATTTATATATTAATTTCAATACATTTTTACATGATTTTATTCACATATTTATTATTTATTTACTATCTAAAACCACCAATAGACTGACATGTCCTTTTACTGTTTATAAGGAATGTTGATGATGGTAAAATAATTGTAATTGTAAAACAAAGTTTTATTTTGGGACTATTTTGTCTTGCCCCCCCCCCCCCCCCCCCCCCCCATCTCCCCCCGTAGTACTGGACCACTGGACCTACTCGCCTAATGTGCTGGAGCTAACAAGTACACTCTTAAATGGGGTGTGTTGAACAATGTTATTGTAAAATTAAAGGAACCGAAAATGTGTTGTTTTTAAGTAGACAGATAGACGTGTTTCTCTGGGTCGCACAGACTTCTATTATAGTAGCTTTAAAACGTACACGTTTAACTTAAATGCTTCCTAATTCAGATAGTAAATGATTTGAATGTGTGTTAAGATAATCTTTTCTGTTACTTTAATAGTTATAGTGCTTTGTGAGCAAGCTCAACCTGCTCTCTCTCTCCTTGTACACTCCTTGAATTCCTTGGACTATTCTAATAACTTGTTTGGCGTAATATGTTAGTAACCTCATACATGCAGTATGCACAGTGTGTTTCTTTGTGTGCGGGTTGCGCATACTTAGTTGTGTATGAGGGAGGCAGAGAAAATCAAAAGTCAGTGGCAGTGCAGTCTCCTCTGATTTACACAACAGTAGGATACCCCGCCGTAAGCCTGCTGTGTTCCAGTGCAGTAGATGTGTAATTTATGTCTCCGTCCTGCTGTAACCGGAGCTGAGAGAGGAATCTGGAGGGTGTGAGGGGGCATGGAGAGGCTGTATTTAGCTGAAGAACTTTTGATTGGCATGGATGCATGCTGGTGAGGTACACAGGCACAAACACAAGTGCTGAGCAGCCTGTAAGGACGTTTCGTCCAAAAATGCTGGTGTTGCCATGATGAAGTTGGGCCAGCAGCAGCAACCAGCTAGCTTTTGTAGTTTGTTAATGTTAGGATGATAGAATCTTCTCAAAGATGTGAGTAGTAGCCTGCTACATACAGCAGGTCAAAGTGTCATTGAAAACCCTGCTTTCAGTTTCGGTATGGCTTGTTGACATTAACAAATTCACAGATTTGTGCATTGGACAGGTTTTATGAGCGTAATACAAATATATAATATATGCGGTAACATGTACTGTAATCACCAATTAATGTAAAATGTATAATAATGTTTTTTTAAATATTTTTTTTTCCTTATACAGTGTGTTACTGTTATGACCATGTTTAACATGCCCATTGTAGAGGTGTAGTGAACACCATTTGCTAAACCACAAATATGACTTTTAACTTATGTTTCTGAAAGTCTGCACATACTCAATACATCTGATGGTACCCATAAACCATATATAGTCTAGTTCTACTTGCCTCAGTGATTTGAAACTAGAGACAGCACAATACTTTCTTCTTTGGTACCGATATTAAAACCTGCAGGATTGGCTGATACTGATACTTTAAAGCTATTAAGCTTTAAAATCTATTCGTTTTAATGTAAAAGTACTTAACTTAGTATTGTTACTTAGTGTAGGTCGTGCTCAAAGTATTCAAACACTACATTTTCTGCATACTGGCCCAATACGGATGCCTGGTATCAGATCAGTGCCATCTCTACTTGAAATAGTTAACAGGAAGTTTCTGCCCTGTGCTGAATCTCCAGTTTTGCCTCCTCTAGAGATCCGGTGGAGCCTACTGAGGCTGTTTAATCAAGGATACTTTGGTCACCATGGTGTCTCCAAGGCCTCAGCTCAGGTCTCCACTAAACAGCTTGTAATGGTGTTTGCAGTGCGGATGCTCTAAAGTTGCGGAAGAAGCTCTGAATAGGAGGTATATGCAATGAGTGCAGAGCAGCTTTCTGGTCGGTATTATCCTTCTACTATAAGTGTATTGATTTAATTCACGACTAGCATATGCATAGGATTGTTGTCTCCACTGTAGAATAAGACAGTGGATCAAATAGGGAAATTATAGGCTCTGATATATTTCTAAGTAATTTGGGATCATTTATATAAATCAGTATGTCATAAAATTTTGACACAAGACAAAGGCTCACTGGACTTATACAAAAAAGGAACAGCAATACAAGGTTTTTGCACACAGTAATAAAATGGCAAATGGCAGTATTATGCTTGTATTAGTGCTTGTTGCGATACGCGTTGAGAAGCATTGATTCTTTAAGGTCATAGCAGAAAAAAAAGTCTTTCTGCTGCGTAATCTCAACTTTATTGCTAATAAGGTGATTTCTAAATACTGATGTTGCAATAACCTAAAATAACATTATATAACGGCCTGGCAAGTTTCCATAATTATATTGTGTCACAGACTGCCATTTTGAGCAAATAAACACTTAAATAGGAAAATATTTTTCCTTTTTCAAAATAATTGTAAAGGCTAATACAGTGGCCAGTCCAAAACGTCAGGCTCTGATGTAATGCCCAAGTATTTAAATGTGAAATGCCGGATGTCATTTTCGATAGGTCTGGTTGTTATTTGATGTTTTTAAGGGAGCAGAAAGAGGGTGTACAAGCAAGTGGGGACATGATCAGGCAGGACACACATGACTATTACTGGTCCTGACACAGCGCACTCAGGAAGTAAATACTCCACCCTTTCCTTATACATAGAGAAGGCAGCCTCTCCTAACTGGTCAGATTGTTCCTCAGATTTGAGATAATACACCTGGTGAACAAAGGTCCGGATATTTTATTTTTTTAACGCATCATTTGCAAAATAATTTTCCTGTCAACTTTCTTAATCATCCTTTGTGTGTGCACTGAGCTTTCCACTTGAGTAGAACAAAATAGCCGATTCTAATTAAGAGGTGAAATATCTACCGCATGTCTTTATGCACAGCTTAATTGTTATAATGGGCTTTTTTCTGGAATAGAATTCTCCACACACTGAATACTTTCCAGACATTAGCTGGCAGGGAGTTTTCTCTTGTTGTGCTGATACAGTCCAACATATTTCAAAGCCTGCTTCTTCAGTAAGGCTTTCTCTTTCTGTTGCAAGGACCAGCACCACCTAATGCCATTCTGAGTGATAGCAGACCTATACCAAATTAGCAGAAATGATTAAACCTAGACATTCAGCCCCTGACAAAGACTGTAGAAAGATAATGCTCACTGTACTGATTAAGATGTAGAGCTGTACAGCTGGTAACAGCGTGGACAAATCTTGAATTGTTATGGTAGATTCGAATTTCTTCATGGCCAGATTGGCCAATGGCTGAATTTTTGGGCAGATTTTTATTGTTATTGTTTTAACTGGAAGCATACGTTATTATACTACTTTTTGGTGAAGGTTTAATGGACATCATTGAGGTACAGTGTGATTGTGCTTACCTGGCTATTTATGTCATAAATTTGCGACACAGATTGATGAAATTAAAAATAATTTAATGGCCAATTGCTGACGATGTCTTTGGAACAAAAATCTGCCAGTTACAGTCTTGACTGAACATGCATCCCCAGTAAAATGCCTTTTGTCCTGTTTGTGCTCCACCTACAAATACCCTCTTGAAAATGATTAAGCATATGTTGTGAGGCTGGACAAGCTTTACAGTACATTGACAAAAACTGTATTCAGTTTAATGAGAGACAGTAGTGGGCAACTCAGAAAAGGTAAGCTATGGTCTGACAGACAGGTGACTCAGTTGCTATTCCTGGCGTGCTTTGGGAGCATCCTTGGCTTTGTTGCTTTGTTAAAACTTTTCCAGTGATGTGATCTCACTATAGGTCTTCTCGGCACCCAGGTGCCCAGATGCTGTCTTTGTTCTCTGTGCTTCTTCTGTCTATATGAGTTTACAAGCTCACACATAGAAGGGGATTTATGTATTTGTTCTGTATGCAAGCCACCTCAAAAACTGGCTTCTGATTGACTAGGTTTATGTTTGAAAATATCTCTTGATAGATGCTTTGGATAGCCCATTGCAGGTTCTCTTAATGTTTTAGTCATAGATTTCCCAACAGTATCAGAAGTGCCTCTGAGGTTACAGACAGCATGTATGTACATAGTTCATTTCACTGGTAACCAACTGCCTTACAACAGGATATTAAATCGAACACTAATAACTCGTCTAGCTGAACAGTGTCTTTAGAAGACCATGCTTACATGAATAAAGTGTGGTAGATCAAAGTAGAAATTTAACAGTGCAGGAAGATCTTTAAAAGGGCTTTATGTGAAGTGGTTTGTTCCAAAATTTATTAAGTGTTACCTTTTTTTTTAAAATCCCACAAACTGGGAAAAAATTCACCTCCGCATTTAACCCATCCATGAAGTGAAACACCACATACACACTAGTGAATACACACACACACACTAGGGGGTAGTAGGCACACTTGCCCAGAGCGGTGGGTAGCCCTAACCACAGCACTCCGGGAGTAGTTGGGGGTTATGTGTCTTGCTCAGGGACACCTCAGTCATGGACTGTTGGCACTGGGGATTGAACCAGCAACCTTCCGGTCACAGGGCCAGTTCCCTAACCTCCAGCCCACGACTGCCCCCAAAAATCCATTTTAAAATCCACTTATTATGAATAGTTGTATTGTGCAATTAAACTTCATATTTACGCCAAAAATGTGAAAGAAACATTCATGTTGTAAAAGTAAAAAATAAACATGAAATTATTTTTTCAAGAGGTAACAGTGTGTTTATGAATATAGAATAAAAAGTTTGTCTGTGAAGGTAGTATAAAACTAATTGATCCTTAATAAGCTCCTGCAGAGTTTTTATTGCAGCTCTAATCATATCAACCAGATTCCCACATTCAGATGTTCCTTGATTCAGTTACTTAGGTGTGTTTAAATTAAGAGCCTATTTAAAAATATTCTGTATAATTGGACTGTTAATCAACAAAGAGTGTGAGTGCTTTTCCCATACAACATGCTAGAGAAAGAGTACAACGAACGCATGCAGTGATTGGGGAAAAACCACTTTGGTTAAAGTCAGCGTGGATAGGAAAATCATATTCCATTTTCTTCTGCAATTTAAAGTGTTGAGTGAAATATGGTATCAGGCAGTGGCTCATTACGTTTTGTTGGAGGATTACTGGAAACCAAAATTTAGTTTTTAGGTGACATGATAAATCTTGTATAGAGTGAGACCTGGAAAATTGGCAAACAAGGTAAAAAGGTCTGTATTTATTTCAGGTTGGCTATTAAGTAGGCATATTATGTTGGGTGTCAGTGAATTTATGTAATTGTAAACTATTGTAGGAATAAGTCACTGATTATTTCCAGCATTTTAGCCTGTAATGCATAATCTATATGGCTTGAAGGTGATTAAGGTTAGAATTCAGGGTTGGAAAGTTTGGATTTGTTTAATCATCTCAAAAGGGTGTCCTGTACACAGGGCCATACTATTGTGAGTATTTGTGTTGTTAGCTCTGATTAGCTGTATCTGAGATGTAGACACCAGTCATGTCTCAAGTCAGGGAGAAGTCATGGAGCTTCACTGCAAGCAATGAAAAGGTGAATGAAGTCCTCTGGTGCACCCCTCAGTTTTGGAAAAGTTTAGACCTCGCTCCTGGCCACTGTCTGCGTGTTCAGAAGTGAAACAATTCAATGATGCAGCAAAAGAGATTTTAAATAGGTGCTTGGGCAAAGCTTCTGGGCAGTTGTGCCAGAGAGAGGGGAAAAATGTCACATTGATGAGAAGAAATTTAAACGTGTCTAAAAAAATCACCTGAAAAACAAAAAACGACAGCAACAACAAAACTAACTTTCCAATATAGGGGTCCTGAAAATGCAGTTCTGTCCAGAAGCCTGTATGTTCATTTGCTTGGGAAAACACGAACATTACAATAAATGCAAATAAAAACTACTTTATTAATTTGTATATAATTTTTAACATTAAATATAAATATGTCTGTTATTACTTGTCTGTTGGCTTTTCTTTTAATATTTTATTTATGTATTTATTTCCCTAGCTTTCCCCCCTCTAGTCATAGCAAGTTCCTTTCTACTACTCAACTAAGCCAGCCAGCAAATCTTACTGAACTGCTGTTAAAGAGATGGAAGCAATTGAGGTGGTTAGCATTGAGCTGAATGGCGAGGGGGGGAGGGATTGCGGGCCATCCTACCCACCCAGAGAGAGCGAGGACAGTTATGTGTTGTGCTCTCTTGGCCAAAGATGGTTGAGGATCAAACGTACAAACTATGATGCTGATGCATAGATCAAGGCTGGCCAAAGGTGGCCCATCAGACCATTTAACTTGGACCATCAGAAAGTTATTTTAGCCTCATCCTCTTTAATTTAAATTTTTATTCTCACTTTAAATTGTATTTTTAAAATCTTTTTGTCAACCACATATAGTGTTATGTTCAAACCCACGTACCATTTTATTAGTATAGAAAGTCTTTTTGTCCCACTAACTGTTCTTTGAAAACAGAGTTTAACGTATAGCTGCTTTTGACTTTTTAAGACTAGTTCTCTTCAGGATTTCTCTGCTCAGTTTTGCCCCCTCTCTATGTGCCTCTCCAAGGCAGTATTTAAGTAGGTCTAATGCATGCAGAATGGGGGTCATGTGATGATAGGCTGGCGGAAGCTGAAGCTTTAGTGCTAAGCACACCCGCCAGCTCCCCTCGTCTTCTTTTATCCCCATCTCTCTCCTGGCTGCCCCTGTTGTTCTTGTCATCCCCCATCTTTTTTTTTTTTTTCTTTTTCTTTCATGCCCTCAGTCTCATATGCTAGGCCAAACTGAAAATACAGTCTGGCCAGAGGGCTTGAGGGCTGAGCACCGCCCCTCACCCGCTCTATTGTCTAATCTCCCACTCCATCTCTCTATCCACCATCTCTTTTCTCTCTCTTTGGTTTCTCTTTTGGAAGCTCACTTTTGCTGTCTGCTAAAGTCTCTGTCACTCTCTGGCTGCTTTCCCTGCTCCCTCTGTTTATTTTTCTACCCTGTCTGTCTGTCTATCTATCAGTCCATCTATCTGTTAGGGGTGGCTCAATACCACTTATTCCTGTCTGATACCTCAACATTGAGTATCTACCAGTACCAATCCAATGTAATAATCGTCTGGATGCAGTTTAATCTTTGTTTAATCTCGCCTTTTAAATAACATCATACTAAAACCGAGAAACAGATTCTGCTCCCCTAAAAAGGAGAAAGACAACCCACAACAGCAAAGCTTCTGTTTCTTCTTATTCAAACTGTTTTCACACACACACAGAGCTTTAAGCAGCATTTTTGATTGGTCAGCACAAATCAGATATTCAAAATTAAACTTAAAGTGCAACTTTGTGCAAACGTTTCAACACTCACTGTAGCCTATACCTCAATGACCCTGCAGTTTAGACCATAACTTTTTTTTTTTTACATTGAAATAATAGCATTTTCAGTATAAAATGTGCAGTGGTACACAGAATACTACACGTGGGATCCTAAGGCGCTCGCAGCTGAAACGCTATTAGCCCCAATATCAAGTCAGCTGTTTTACTGACTTTACACAGCTGACATGATGTCTGTGCTGCTGACAGGTCTTGCTCACATTTAAGCTGCTTTTACCTGATAGATGCTGCTCATTTATCTCGTGACTAGGGCTGTCAAAATTGGCCAAAAATGAGAAACGCATAGGTTCCAGTCATTTGAATATCTGTTTTTACACATTATGTCCATAGAACAAGGAGCCCACATTCAAGGTATAGAAATCAGCGCCAAGCAACGATGCAACCACAAAAAATATAAATGTTCAACAAAGGAGTAAATCTTCATTTTATTGGATTATTTTTACTCATTTCACTTTCCATTATTTCAGTGAATTGCATGAATGTGCACACCTTCAAATGAGACTTTTTCAAGGAAAATGTGAATTTGAGGTTGAATTGAATTGGATATGTTTGGATTTACATTTTCGAGATGTACCCTCAGGTTGCTAGTGCTAGAATGGTAGGCTAACTGTAGCTTACATAGCTTGCATACAACTTTATCTCGAGGTTCCACAATTTTGCCCTCTACTGACCTAAAGATCTATTTGTCTGTCTCCCTGTCTGTCTCCCTGTCTGTCTCCCTGTCTGTCTCCCTGTCTGTCTCCCTGTCTGTCTCCCTGTCTGTCTCCCTGTCTGTCTCCCTGTCTGTCCATCCATTCATCCATCTTTCCAGGCTGGCTGTACATTTGTCTTTGTGCGTCACTGGATAGCCAATTCATCCCATCACATACCACCCCCTTCTCTTTCTCTCTTTCATGCCTGTCTTTTCTGCTGAATCATTTAAAACCCCAAGGAAATCTTCAGTGCAAGCACATTCTCTCTTTAGACATAGACTTAAGACATTACACTTGGCACTTTTGCTTTGTCATTTAAATTTGTTCATCGGTTCCTCTCACATGTCTCACTTACTCATTGAGGAGTTTGATTAGAATTCCCTGTACTGTCTCAGTGATGTTACGTTTTTCCTGAAATAAAGTTTTGTGCTTTGTGACATTGTAGTTTTGACTAGAAAAAGCTATGCAACTATGTCAGGCTATGTATTTCATTTTTGAAACTGATGTATAAAGTGTTACAAATATCTTGATAAAACAAAGCACTATATTTAGTTAATGAAGATCAACTAAATATCTGATATTAATTGTTACATTGAAACAAGTGGAATAATCCTGTTGAACATTCCAAACTTTCACTTTTCACCACATTTGAGTTTGTAAGAAGAGATGATGTTCGTCTTGTTTCGTGAATAGAAAAACATACTGCCCACGTTTGATCATTTTGTTGACATTAAAATGAATGCAAACTCACGTGCCAAGATGCTCTCCATTATGTTTACAGAAAGGATACAGCTTTGAAGCACTTATCAATTAAACTTACCTCTGTTTTTTGAATGAAAACATGAGTACGATTCCTCCCTCTGAATAGGCTGTATGTGTCTAGTAGCAGGTTTCTTTTGCTCTGTTCTCAGCCATAGTGGCCTATCAGGCTGTGTAGCCCTCTACTTGGAAATGAATGACCTCCAGAAGACTTAGTTACGCTCACTTGCTTTTCGTGAAAGTGTCCAGAGAGTGAGAAGTCATGGTAGGTCACTGGTCATTGTCTCTGTACCTGTAACTTTTTCTAATGCAGACAAGGTCAGCAGCTGCTAATCTACACGATGCTTTTTAATCAGCTAACGCCAGTTGCCTCCAAACAAGAGCACTATCTGTTTGCAGTGACGGACAGATGGCCACTGCCACTGACCAGTTCCGGTGCATTGCTCTGGGGAATCATTTCAACTCTGTCACAACATTTATGTCACTAGAAAGAAAGTGAACAGAGCACTACACGCTTACACTTTCTCTATACTTAAACATGTTCTGTTTATTTACAGAACCAATGCTAGACCGATTGTGGTGTTGTTAGAGCTATGAGCTTGATCATTTGCCTGCCATGAAATTAAGATTCAGTATTCTTATTTTTAGAAACGTAACGATTATGCTTAATATGCCGGCAAATGCAACACTCTGAAACAGGGAGCAGAAATCCTATTTCACGTTTGAACATTAATCTTGGAAATGGGGCATTGCCTCTTGTGCATTTTCCAAACGGTTCCATCTGTAATCAAAACCAAGGCTAATTCTCCTTTTTCTTCCGTGTTGGAGAGGTTTAGTCATATTGTACTGTTTATTGAAACCTGCCAGCCTGGAAGTTGCTCATTTTCCGTTCTAGTCATTTAAGGTATCATTTGAATATGCTAAGACCTCACTTCATCTAAAAATATATCTGCAAAAGGCCCGTCTTCCTTTGATCTCCTTTAAAAGTCCAATCAGGAGATTCAGAAATGGAGGCCGTAAACATATTGACTTGAAGTCTCCAAGCCCATCTTTGACCCAGTCGTTTATCTTAAGGGTACAATTTTAGATGTTTTTCTTTTTACATGGCTGGTTGGGCATTGATTGGCACACTGTTGGCCTTTGTAGTTCATTCCAGTCTTTGCAGACAGTTTTGTTTTTAGTTTTCTACAATCTCTTTGAAATTAAGTGCTATTATTATTTTTTCCTTAGGAGTATTTGACCAAGATCTTATTAATGCTGACCTAAAAGGTAATTGCAGCTAAGAGTTATTTGATTCTTTGCTGCTTTCACATTTTTATTCCGTAATCCGGCATAAGCTACAGTAAAAAACGGCAGGTCATTTGTCACATGAAAGCTATAAAGGTAAATTTCTTTTTTATATTTTAAGTTTAAACGTAAATTTATACTGCACTGCATCTAGACTAGTAACAACAGAGGAACCTGTAGGAACACCATTCAGAACAGCAACATTCACTGTCTTTGCTAGCTTTTAAGGCGATGACTCATAATTGCACATTTACGGCTTCCTTCTGTGGTTAATTTTAAGACGTTTGTACATTTAAATGCAGTGTTATGTGTTTATGCTGTGCAAATGTGTCATGGTTCTTTGTGTGGGTACTCATTACAGGGTTTGCACAGTTATAAAAATCCTGTAAAAGTTATGGAATATAGAAAATTGGTATTCCGGGTCTGGAACAGTTATGGAAAATAACGAATGCTGAAAAAATGATGGAATTTCCTGAACTTCCCAATTTGAAAGACTGAAGATTTTGAATCACAAAGTCTCGTGACTAATGTATCTACATTTGAACTTGCTTTACTAACATGTTGATAATCTGAATCTCTGCTAGCTAAGATGTGACGTTCAGAGCGTGTATGCCATGGAAGATATTTTGAGCTTTAAACACTGGAGAACACAAATGAACAAGCCAGGTGTGATGGGAAAAACACAATGCTGCTGCTTCTCACACCAAGACCTGCGTGGCTAGCTTCTTTATTGAGAGTCACAGCACTTGATCTGCATTACGGTGGCCAAACAGCTGCATTAAGAACCGGCAGGCTAGCTGCTGAGGCACTCTCATTGATTTAATTTTATACAGTTGTACTCTGGGTGCTCAAAGTTGTGAACTGACTCTCGTTACATCGCTGTCCTGAATGCTGTAAAAAACTGTGTCAAATATCACTGACACTGGATTTAGGTGAGACTAAAATCACTGATTAGAGCATTAAACCTGTTGCAGAATCCCGTACATGGGTCAGGTGTCAGTTTCAGTCACAATGATTCCATTTAAACAGCAATTTGACTTATATTTATATAATGTTGACATGTTTCATCTCAGAACAGCTTTCTGTAAGTTACATTAGTGCTGGGCAGTTGCTGATAACGTTCAATATCATGGTATTTTCAAATATATCAGAGTATAATCCTAGCAGGTGATATTAAAGTCAATCAACTAATATTTACTGAGTTTCCTTATTTTTAAGCAGAGTAGTTAAATGGAAAGGACTGCACACAATGGTTACTGAAATATCACTAAAAATATTACTAAAACAGGAAATAGGCTGTGGAAGTATCACAGTATGCTGGTATGTGATGCATCACCCAGTGTGGCTATTTCATTTTATGTCATGGGGAAACGTTAAAGTGTATGAACCCTGATGTTAACGCTCTTGCTCTGTTCGACATGCTACATTTCTGAAACGGAAAAGAGTTGAGTTCTGTTTCAGCTATAGTTAATGGCTTTCTTCATGCTGCCTGTTGTAATGTGAAAGAGACAGCTGTAGCCTTCTGGGGAGTTGTCTATGGCTCTGTGAAGTCTTTTAATGCCTGCTGTTAGTCAGTGGCTGGAGTGTTAGAGTAATCACCACTGCTGTGGACAATTCTACTGCAGAGTACCATGGCCTGCACTGTGCAGCACTTGCTGTGTGTGTGTGTGTGTGTGTGTGTGTGTGTGTGTGTGTGTGTGCTAGGGCTGTCATTTTAAGATAAGATCACAATTGTAACATAATTGACTGATCGTAACTGATAAATATTTCCCACAGTTGTTAGCTTTAACAGTCATCTGTTTATGTCGTAAGAAACTGAATGTAACGTTTACATTTGTTGGGTAGAGGCCAGATCACGTGATTAATAGTAAATATCAAATGTTTTTATTGAGACTAGGGATGGGGACAAACAAGATAAATTCACTAAATTATTCCAGTGTTATGTAGCTGTGCTCTATAACATCTGATGCATGTCGCTCCGTTTCTCGTCTGTGTGCAGAAGCCGTAAGACTGCTCCAGTAGTAGTGTCTGTTCTTTTATTGGACTAGTTAAATTAGAAACTAGACTACAACTTTTAGATGCCAGCTAGTGGAGTACAAAGTTCAGACTTCTCAAGGTTTTTAAATATGAGAACATGTAAAGTTAGCAAGAACATCATTTACTATTCAGTTTTTTAGACTTGCTTGACTCTTTGGAAATTCTGTGACATGCCTAATGTGCAACGTTTCAGCTTCTGAATGAAGTGATTAAGCCCTTCATACTACTTTCACTTGTTTCAAAATGGACGGTAGCCCAGTGTCGCTGTTTCTTATATGCATTTAAAGACATCCCACCCATTTGCTATTTCCTGTGTTTAGTATGGAGCTACATTTCCAAACTCAGCTAATATTCCAGCTGTAAGTAAAAGCTCACGCGAACTTCAGCTCCTGAATTGACGTGTAAAGCACATTGTGCCTGGTGTGTATTGTTTTGTGTCACATCACATTCAGTGTGTACTGGCCTTTTAGTGTGTTAAGATGTCTCAAACACTAAGTTCTCTCAATTAGCTGGATCATTAGGTACATATCACCTCTGTAAGTGTATTTAAAATATTTTGTGGGATTTTAACAATACAAAAAAGTATGTTATGCATATTTGGGGGAAAACAATGCCTGTCCTTAGTGCTCATGTGCATATGTGCTTGGTTTCTGAATTTGGGTCTTTCCTTGAATGTGTGGCTCTGTGAGTCTGTATGTGTGTTATAGTGCACAAAAGCATGTTCAGCAGAACTTTCATCTCTCCCTCTCCAGGGAAAATGATAAATCCCTTTTCACTCCCCCATCTATGAAATACAACTAGTATACTGCAGTCCCAAAATGCAGTATACATCTCAGTGCGAATTAATCATGAAAATAATACATGCAGAGAGTTTGAATGTAGAGGTTTAGTTTGTAATTCCTTGGGCTTAGCCGATTAGGATTAAATTTATTCCGTTTGATTCTTCATGAGGTTGCGTTTGCCATTCTGTGTAACTGTCTTGAAATGCTTCAGTGCACAGTATGTGTTCACAGAAGGGTTTTTTTTTTTTTTGGAAACCTCAGCTAAAGTAGTGTGCCTTTTCCACATGAATTAATGAAGAAAGCTGTAATATGCTTTCTGTGCATGACTTAATACACAATCACTCTGACAAGGATGAATTGGTGAAATCTGATTAAAGTTAGACAAATTTATGTATATTTCAGTCCCTCTGATTTGGTCATGAGCTGTATTTTTATGTCTGGTGTGCGTTCATGAATCTGAAGATTTTTAGAATATATGTTTTGTGTTCTTATCATTTTGATAAGGACGATGCAAGTGATAAAAATAAACTCGCAATGGCACCAAGCTTTCTGACCCTATTTTACATGCCTGGATGCTTATCAAGGTATTAACCTCAATTTGAGCTTTGAGTTAATCCATGTAAACAGTCAGAATGGAGAGAGAGAGCGAGAGAGAGCGAGAGAGAGCGAGACAGAGAGAGAGAAAATGTTTTTGTGTGTGAGAGGAAAGTTCTGTTTATTCTGAACTATCCTGTGTTTGTGCTTATCAGAAGGCAGATCAGATGAATGAGTGATGGATGGTGTATGCAGTGAACATGTGCTGGTTTGGCATCATACTAACAGCTTGCAGTTTGCACTGTGCATAATTAAAGCATTAGTACAGCCACAAAACAACTTTACGCAGTCTTTCCCTTGTTCCAAGTGTAGCAAAACATGTTTGCATGTTTCAGGCTACAAGATGTTTGTATAAGGGGACATTTATCTATGCGGCAGAGTAACAGACTCCTTTTATCCAGGTATCCATGTGGAAAATAACTACGGTAAACAGTTCAAATGGGTCAGGAAGAGGTTGTATTTTTCATCGCTTTACCTTTTCTTCCACGGGTGCTAATGCTGAAGTGGACGCGTGATCAAACACTGTGAAATAAAAGAAGATAATAATAGTACCGGTCAGTAAAAGCTGTGGTTGTAATATGGTGCTATCTTTAACCTTCTGGGATCTGCAAACCCACCTGTACATCAAATAAACTGTTTCTGTACATGTTACTGTTGACTACTGAATGCAAAGAGGAACGTTCGATCTCCCATCAGTGTATACTGTGATCATTTCATGAACTTAAAAAAAAAAAAAACTCATATGCCAAATTCAAGAACCTTCACTTTATAAGTACTTTTTCAAGCAATAAATTACAACTGCCAGCCTCATATAGCGCTAATTCAGTGGCGCCCCCCTCTTCTCGTGCTGGGGCTGAATCTTAAATGGCGCCTTGCTCCCTCGTAGTGTGCTACATAGAAATTTAAATAGTGGCTCCTGCACCCCAACAGTGCATAAAACAGCTAAAAAGTAGTCATGAAACATCATTGGGGATTCAGCCACATCTGTACTCGACAAATAGTGCACTATTAGAAGCTATAATTTAAAAAAACCTTCATATAGCTTGCACACTAGTGTTAGGGGAGTACATAGGTGTTTAGCATTCCGCCAGGGGTTGACGCAACTTCTGACTGTAACACAGACATTTGGAGCATGTAAGCCATTCAAGTGACAGACTGTTATATGTCAGTATTATATTTCAGTAAATTATATTGTAAGTATTTTAATTCAAGCCTGTGATATCAATGATGGAGTTGTTTAGGCTGTTAGCTATCTATTATCTTGGTTTATAGCTGACCAGCTTAGTCCTGGTTAAGAATTCAGACTATTCCATTAACAGCACGAGGAGTTTTTGTGACATGACGCAGTAATACAGAACTCTGTTGTTGTGAGGCCGTCATAGGTGTGCATATATCATGTAGTGTATACTGGCTTTGAACACATTTCAATCAGATTTTAGGACTGGAACCAACCTTTCTATAAGACAGCTTTCTGTGCAGGCATGATACATGTCTACTGCGCTGTGCACACTTAACCAGTAAAGCCACTTTTCTAGAACAGTCTTATATATTTGAGGTGCAATAAATATGACATGAATGTAGGATGTTGCATTGTTCAGCATATTTAAAAGTTCAGGTATAGTCATGTGTGGAAATACTAGTTTCTTGTTGTCAGTTGCTCAAAACAAACCAATGAATTAACATTTTTTTTAAAACGGCAGTAAATAATTTTGATGTCACTGGGGACTATTACCACAATATGAAAATAGCTTGGTTTGGGCATGTTTATAGGCTCAAAGTGGAAGAAGGCAGTTGATTGACAGTAGGTACTGGGTGTGTATACACCTGAATTTTTTTAAAACCCAAATGTGAACATTGTGACTGATAATACATGCAAAGTGAAAACAGGCTCATGTGAAAAATTACGTAAGCTTTTTTTTTTGTTTGTTTTTATGGTACACAATATGACACACTTTTATTTGAGATTGTTTACGAACCTGATGTAATTTATGCAAGCTAAAACCAACTTCAGACCTCCAGATGTGTCTTGATGGACTACTTTTCCTCTTACAGGTAAGGGGAAAATTGTGTAAATCTGAATTATTGCTTTATCATTGCTTTAAGGCTTTTAGGATATGCAGCTTCATTTATATCCATGAGCATATAAATTATGTGTTAGTTTCAGAGGTAACTTAGCCTTCTGAGCTGTAATGACCATGCCCAGGTAAGAGGCTGATGTGTTCAATAAATGATGATTATCTGGATTAGAAATGGATCTTGTTTACTTTAGCATGCATTCCAACTAAAGATCAAGGTGCATTAACTATGGTGTCGTCTTACATATTTATAGCTGCACACTGTTTACAATGTAAAACTGGATTTTATACACAATATTTTGAAGCATATATATTTGTGTAGGTGCACGATCTGACTCCAGGATCTCTCTGCGTGGTAATGGTTGAAGTTCTCTCCTGAGATCTTGTTTAGTTGTTGTGTGAATTGCCATTTCGCTGTTCACACTTGAGGATCCCTGACAAAAATTTCCAGCACGTCAGTCTTAGATGTGTCAGGAGGTAGAAACAGGTTTCCACTGAGCATCTTTCACCTTGTACAACTACAGCAGCGATAAGATGGTTTTGTGAAAATGTGTTTGAAAGGGCCAGGAGAATGTAAAGTTATATAAACTACACAACACTAGTGATTGCAGATCAGTCACTTGGCTTAAGATGACATGCTAGTTCTCAGGGGTCTGGTGTCCAGCACAGTTTGGTGATTTACCAGCTGAAACAAACTTGATTCTACTCTGCTGCCTGCAAGGTGTAGGGAGTGTGTTTGAGTAGGTGAACTTCCAAACTGTGCTGGACTCTCTGGATTTGGAGAACACTGCTGAATTGTTTGTCTACAGTTCTTAATGTGCTAGCTATGGTTCTGTCATGACCAAAGTTCTGTCAAGGTTCTGTGGTTCTATCAAGACCAAAGCGAGTAAGGTGCTGGCCTGATAGCAGTTGTGAATGTGTTAGTTGGAGTGTGTATGTAGAGCATTTAAGAACCATCTGTGCTGTTTTGGACCAGGCTTTTGTCAACAGAGCCTCGTAGCCCTCTGGTTGAAAACAAAACTGATCCCTTTTCATTTGCTCTGAATGGAGAATCAGATGGGCTTTCAGTCCTCTTTTTAAACAGAGCCTTGTTTGGATTTCTGGCTATATGCTTATGACGGTAGCTTTTGAACAGGCAGTCATTGGCATATATAGGTTTTTTGGCCTTTTCAGTTCAAACTTATATCACAGGACACTTCTATCTTGGCTACATGCTTTCGTTATGATTTTCTTCATGCCACATTAGCTCCCTGTGTTTATTTTGAAATGGAAAGGATGTGTGTTGGTGATGGTCTTTTTATAACTCTTTCACCTCTTACTCATCTATCATGACTCGTTACTAAGTTTAGCTTTGACATCACAGCCTGTCGGAGTTTATCTTTAGCCCAACAGCTACGTCCCTGCTCAATAAATTTGTGTCATTTGTTCACACCTGCTGTCCCACTTGTAACAGATGAGTGCTGAAGGCGGATGTTCTGTTTGGTGCAAAACCTTACAGTTAAAATTAAGACTTAATTTTGTGTTTGCAGGAGTGTTTTGCATCTAGCCAGGGACAGGGAGGGTCTCCTGCACTAGTGTGACGCTCCTACATTATTTCTTTTCTAGGGGTCATAAGGTATTTTGCGCTTCACTCTAACTTCAGGGTGGCATTGTGTGAAAACTGTAGCTCTTTGTAGAGGAATGTTGCGAGGGACTGCTGGTGGGGTTTCTGGAATGTTCATTTGTTATTGTGCCGTGTGTGTGTGTGTCTGTGTGTGTGTGTGTAAGAGAGGATCTGGATCTGTTTCTGTGGTGACACACAGGTCCAGAATCTCAGCCTTACAGAGTGAGAGAGAGAGAAAGTTTATTAGATTTTACTGGGTGAACTGTTTTTTTTCTTTTTTTTTTTTTTTTTCTTTTCACAATTAGTCATCCAGTCTGCGCACACACACACACACACACACATGCGCACACACTCACACTTGCTCTCTGGAGATGACCAGTAGCCCTCATGTATCTCTGCACCTGTGCTGATAATGACTTTAGTGCTTGCAAAGCAGCAAAAATGAGCTGCTTACACTTTTTTTTTTTAATGAGAAACACTAACCTGCACACAAATGAAAAATTATGTGTTCACCTGACCCCAGTAATGTTGGGAAAGGAACACCGACCTTAGTTCTAGAACAAAGTCACTGTGAGGATACATTACATATAAATGAATGCGCACAGATTAGCACAGCACACATTATGCAAGCAGGCAAAAGAGAACTGTCCACTCTCATACCTACACAAACCAATCCCTGTCCTACCTTCTAACTTTGTATGTCACTGGTGATCTGTTTTGAGAATTTGGCAGTGGCCCCTCTAACTCATTTAAATGTGCTGCTGATGGAGTTAAAGCACATGCATATGTGTGCTGAGTGTAATGTGTCAGCCTTTTGTGTGTTACATGTTTTCTGTCACTGTGGAAAAGATGCACAAGACTTCCTTAATTGTCGGATGCACTGTGATTTATTTATTTATTTATTTCCATTTTTACCACGCAAGTTCAGATCAGTGAGCATTAATCATAGATTTGTTTAATCAGAGTAATGATGCAGCACTACTGAAGTGTGACTTACATTGCTGTTCTTATTTTCTGATTTAAAATGGTAGATTGACACAAAATGAAACTTTTACAGTTTTCAGTTTTGTTAAATCACTTGTAACGCTCTAGAAAAAAAAACATCTGTATAATGCCAATCCAGGTGAAACTAGTCCTAGTTTCTACATTTTACAAATGTTAAAGCATCAGTTTTAGTGGATATTAACATTGTCATCAGTCTAAGATTTGCCTATCGGTGCATCCGTAATGAAATTGTCCATGTTTGAGCTCATTCATTTTAATTTCCAAATTTTAAGGTTTTTGTAGATTTTTTAATTAGATTTTTGGTAAGGAAAATTTAACTTTTTGAGTGACTGACCAAGAAAAATTGTATGGATTGATCACATGTGGCCAACGTCTGACCTGTTTAATTATGTATTGCTGCCAGTTCCTATCTAGTATATGGAGTTGATGAATCACCCGTCTGAGGTGTAGTCAGACTCGGGCTCACTGTATAGACTAATTATATTCTTCATCCTATGCCACCAGAGCCATCCTTCACACCTTGAAAAATTCTCTGTACGCTAATGTACTGTTCTTCAGGGGTTAAGCAGGCTTTTCCCCAAAGCTGAACAAACTGACAGTGCAAAAATTCAAACTGAGGGTTTGTATGCGCTTTTACCCATGAAGAGCTGCGCTTGTGGGTGTATGTGTGTGGAAAGTGCTGGGTGTTTGGAAGTGAGTTTTTCATGCGTCACCTCACGCTCACAGAGCCTTTTGTCTGGTGTGCTTTTCACCACCAGCCGCTGTCACGTTCCAGAATGGTCTGGTGTGCCCCTGAATGATAAAGTCTATATCCTCTCTGTGTTTTTTGTCTCTGTCTCTCTCCTTCTCTCTCTCTCTCTCTTTCTTGCTTTGCTGTCTACCTTCTCTTTCCTCATTTTTTTCCATTCTGGGTCTTTTTTTTTTGCTCTGTTGCTGACGCCTGACCCCTCTTTCCTATATCTCCTTTTCCCTGTGACTTCAAACAGTACAGGGAGAGGGAGAGAAAGAGAGAGATTCATGTCCCATGAAATCGGGACTGGGGGTTTAAGTGGGCTCTGTCGAACCCTCATTCGCACCCTTCCTTCTTTTCCTGTTTCTTCTCCTTGCCAGTGATGCAGTCCTAGTGACTTGCTGGTGACTTGTAACTTGCTAAAAGTACCACCCCCACCCCCCCCCACCCTCCCTCGTATAATAAACCTATGGTTCAGGGGGTAAAAACTATTCACATCTCGCATGCACGTATGTTTCATGATCAGATCTTGAAATACTTTGGCAGTATTCCATTTAGACTTTTCATCCCCAGTGTGACCAGATAAGATTTAATTTTACTTTCATGTGTAAAATGTGCATCTCCACGCATGTCGTTTCCATTTTCAATAACCTGCTGTTAAACATGGTTTCTCACCTGTCACTATCAGTATTTTATATGCTTTTAAATATTAGAGGAAACTTGCAATTAATCACCTGCAATGGTGTAAAAGAAAACTTCAATTTTGAGCTCCTTTGAGTCTTACTTCATGCATTTCCACTTACATAATTAAAAATGCATCCTCATCTTATGTTCACATTAGCAGGCAACAGAGCAACAGACGACCAGTCCTTTCGTAAGAGGTGTGGACTCGAATCATATGACTTGGACTTGAATCACAAATTAGATGATGAGTCTTGAGGAAAAACCCTATAAGAACATTCACCATGAGGTTGAAGTAGACGTGTTGTCAGCTTCATATTGAAATTTGTCATTTCACCTCAAGTGGTACGTCAGTATGTACAGTCACCATCATTTTGCTCTCTTTTCTGTAGCCTCTATTCAGCTCTGCCGTTTTGGTTTCTGTTGTTTCTAATATTTTTTTTTTTCTTTCACTTATTATTAAGTTCAATGGTGCTTTTAAATTCTTTTGTGTAGTGCACTACTCTTTGTGTACCCGTATGTCTGTCATGGTTATCTGTGTACTATGGATTTTGTATTGTAGTTGTAAGGGTAAAAAAAAGTGTCAAGACTTAAGACTTGCTTGTTACTTGCAACTTTTAAACTTATAGAGAAACAACTTCTTCTTTCGGCTGCTCCCTTTAGGGGTCGCCACAGCGGATCATCTGCCCCCATCTTGCCCTATCTACTGCCTCTTCTACTTTCACAACAACCATCTCCATGTCCACCTTCACTACATCCATAAACCTTCTCTGAGGTCTACCTCTTCTCCTTCTATATAGAGGAACTCATAAACTTAAACCGTCAGAAGCTGGACGGTGTAGAAGCCCACACAAGACAACAAGACAAACCTGAGGCAACATTATTTTATGGCTGTGTGAATGTACAGTAATGATTAAAGAAGCACTTTCAAAAGTGGTGGGTCTCCTTTAACACATTCAACAACTGATTTTAGTTTCATAAGGAAAAGTGCTAAACTTGTTTAATTGGTCTAAAGTGGGAAAATTTTGTATGGACACACTTCAGATGAAATATCCTGCTCTGCATATTATAATTTTTCTTATTTAAACTGCAGGCTTGATATTCGGTGATTATCTAAGACATACTACTCAGTAGCTTCTATAAATTATTCAGTAAGTACTATGAAACTAATATGTAACTTGCGTAGTTAGAAGTTGAACTTTGGGATCACAGACAGGCCTTTAGGATTTAAGGGGTTAACCGGCCACAACTGACTTTCATTCATTATTTACAACAATGTTATCTGGCCCCTACTAGCTTTCATTTATTTTTAGCAATGTTAACAGTTCAGAGGGGGCTGGTATTTCTTTATGGCTGAGTGCTGGCTCAGCTGGAGAGGAAATGGGTGAAGATCAGGACAGAAAGGCAGCAGAGTGTAGAGTTTATGTTGGGATTAAGAAGCAGGTCCTGCACTAAAAGACCTGCAGGTCTTTAATCTTTTGGGGGCAGAGGTGGCCAAAGCGTGAGCTTCTCTACAGTTTCACATCTGAGATTTTTCATCGAGTTAATCTATGCTTTAATCCTCACTACTTGAGGAGTTTTTGGAGTCTGTAGCTTAAGTTTGAGATTCCACAAAAAGAGGAAAAAAACCTAAGGGAGCTTCCGTCAGAGGTGGCGAGAGATTTAACTGCCCTCTTCTCACTCCGATAACCCACTAGTGCACACTGCAACACGCACTTAGACTTATTAAAAATGAAGCATGCACATGAAATAGTTTTCACAGCCACTTTTTGGAAAGGGCAACAGCACAACTACAAGTGTACGCACATTGAAAGCGAACATCCGCAGGCGATAAGACGGCTATTTCATCCCTGTTCTCAGATAGAAAGCATTAAGTGAGAAGGATGTGGTGAACATCAACAACTTTCTAGAGCAACCAACCTACATTGGGAAAGAGCCAGCCTTGGTAATGGGATTTATGTTTGTTTTTGCTTGGACTGGTAATGGAAATGAATTATTATACAACCCTGAACATATTATAGTCAGTCCCTCGGTTATTTTGTAGTCAATCCCTCAGTGTACACAAAATCAAGTTTCTATGTAGGGTATGTGTAAAAGATTTTGGGCAGTTTACTTCATATACATGCTTTTGCCTGGCCTCACTAATAAGTACTACATCCCATGGTGACTATATTTGAGCTCATAAATGTGCAAATGTCAGGCATGTTTCAGAGCCACAACTGTTTTATAATTCATATCATTAATTAATTGCAGACTAATGAAGGCCAGTTATTGATCAAAAGAATTTAAAAACTTTGCACCCATACTTGATGTACTGTATTTACTAATGTGAAAATGATGTATAGATCTGAATCAAGTACATGCAAGTGTGTCACTTCCTTCAGTGCACTACATCTCTCTTCATGTCTCTCTCCCTCTCTTTCTGTGTCTCTTGCACATACGCCCTTAGAAATGGGATATTGAGGTCAGGAAGGAGTTGGCGTGGACAAAAGAGGTCAGGGGTGTTTGTACTAATGAAAGCTGTGGTGTGTGTTTGTAAGGTCACTGACAGAGCTCTAATCCTATGTTCTCCTTAAAGCCTTGAAGGGGAATTTAACCTTTTTTTTCCCTCAGATTTCTGCTTTATTAAATGAAGAAGATAAAGTAATTCAGGGTGGTTTGATGTAAATGGTCTATTTTAGAGACACTTAAGGAGTCAGAATTGTTCACAGTTGTGATGGGAACCAGCCATCTGAAGAAAGTGATTAATGTTTCTAAAAGGTCACTCACAGAAAGTTATTACATGTAATAGTCATGAAATAGTTTTTCTATTGTTTTGCAGTAAGGCTTAAAATATTTTTTAAAAATCTGTTCAGAATGGAGTTGTAAGGCAAACCATTACCTGAATAAAACATATTTGTCCAGATCACCAGCTATTTTAGCATTATATATTAAAATGTTTATATAAAACACATATATGTTTATTGGTCATTTTGGATAGTGAATAAAATGGCTATACTTGCATTGAAGTCATTGGCCTCTCTTCCACTGCAGTCCTGAGAGGTTCTGAGCACAAAGGGTAATTATTTCCACGCAGAAACGGGCTCAGCCCTGGTTTTGCCTTTTGGGGCCACAGAGTCGTTCAGTGGTATAAAAAAACTTAAGGAAAAGTGCTAAACTTGTTCGATTGGTGACAGACGGAATCCAGCGTGTTTGTGGTGGGTGGTGTGTATGTTGCTATTAGCCCGTTGGCAATTGGCCATTAATTTTTGAGGTTTTCTTTGATATTTTCTGGTATTTACTGGTACAACAGATGGAAACAGAAACCATAACCATTCTCACGAGTCCAGACCAGCACGGAATGGACCAGATCCATTTGGCTTGATAGTGGAAAAGCGGCCATTGTGACCCCTGGTTCCTATTACCAACACTAAAGAAATCTGATTCAGTAGGTTTGTCTATAATTAATAATTTCACATCAGACAACTTCTTTGAAGTAGATATCAGATTGACTGTTTGTTTACTGTATGTCTGGCTGCTGTTTGATCATGATCTTTGTTCTTTGCTTCATTTTGCTAACTGTGTGTGCCCTCAGCACACTCATATTAGAATTTGTGGACTCTTTGGGTGTGCCACACAGTGTGCTCCCTGGCAATCAGAGACAGCTGACATCGCAGCTGAGTGTGAGCAAGTGCGAGTATCTGTGTATTTGTGTATGTTACAGCTGATGTAACTGCCACTTTGATAGAGGAATGGTGTGACATTGAATGGAAATAGTATCATACTTAAGGTGTCGATCAGAAATATCAAATACCAAATTTTAGCCCTTCTAAAACTTTTAAAAAAGAAAACTCAGGTTCCAAAATTGCAGTCTGTCACAATTTGACACTGCTTTCCTTCCTCTTGATGTGAATTCTACTACACTTTTTTTGCATTTATGGCACAAAATTGCTGCAGAAGTTTGTCCTCACCATTGTTCAAAAGTGCTTCGGGCTGTATTCATATGATAACGTGTTGGACCATCACCAGCAATCAGTCTGTCAGAACAAACACATTCCTGACCATTGGCGCCGCTGTGTCCGTGCTGCAGGGAGATGCTCCCACTCGCAGTCTGCATTTAGAGCCATCAGAAAATAACTGCATCCCAACAGCTCATTGTCACCAGCCCTATTATCTCACTGACATCCCGGCACAAATAACGTAATTACTCCTTTTCTCCACCAGCGCTAGATAATTGATGTGTTATTCTTGACAGTGAGGACTAGTGACTTGGAAAGAGGGGAATAGAGAGATGGTGCTAATTTCACTGGGGTGGACTTTGAGTTTAGAATTTGCATACTGAGGAATACCGAGAGTCTCCATCCAAAAGGGAAGATTAATTTGAGCTGTCTCAGAACAGTGGCACAATATAATGGAGCTGAATTGAAATTTACATTTTTTAGATTGCATGTGAAGTTTTTGCTAAAAGAAAACTAACAATGTATTACCTAGCTGCTGGAACAGCCCTTTGGGATGATTTGGTCTATAGTGAATTGCGATGACAGTGTGCCTGAGGTGATTAGGTGATCACCTGAATATATTAGAACTGCGTGGATGTAAAATTGACTTTTCAATGTTTAACTTATAAGTTGTCTGACCAGTGGTAGGATGGTCCCCCCTTTAGATGTGAGTCTTGGTCCTCCCGAGGTTTCTTCCTCCTCCAGCTCTGAGGGAGTTTTTCCTTGCCTCAGCGCTCACGGGGGTTCTGTATATTCTGTATATTATGTTCAGTGTTTTGTCTGATTCTCTGTGCTGTGATTCCCATTTTTGTAAAGCTGCTTTGTGACAACATCAGTTGTAAAAAGCGCTATATAAATAAATTTGATTTGATTTGATTTGATTAGGTATGCTAATTTGAACAGCGTGTGACGAGGCTTACAAAGGGTTGTACGTAAACTCAAGGTAATGACGGCGATATTTTTTTGTGAGACACAGAAAGCTTTTTATAGGTGTTGGCATTATGTGTTGTTATCATGTTGTAAGTTGCCTGTAACATCAAAAACAATCAATGTGGCAACACGGTCACTTCCTCCACTAGACAACCAAATCTTACATGTTTTGGTCCAGTGTATCATTCTCACTGTAAAATAAAATTTCCTATTCTTTTGACTGTTACTGACATCCCACCCCCCCATCTATATATCGGTCATTTATCTATCTCTTTATGGCCCTTTACTGTAAATTAGAGTTTTCTTTCTATTTTGTACATGTTAAGCCTTTGAAAGCAGCGTTTAATTTACAGCCTAGTTCATGCCTCACTCATCTTGTCCTGGAAGCACAACAGACGCTCTACATATGTTTGTTTTATGGTTCAGAAAACTAACAAAATGATAAAATAAAAGTCAGTTGGGGGGGGGGGGGGGGGGTCTCCATTTAAAACCTTCTTCATAAGCTTTTGTTTTAATTTCTTGTCCACTGATTGTCATTTGATGTGATCACATGATGCATTATTGGCATTATGATTATTTTTATATATAATCGCTATAATAAAAAAAAACTTTGTAATAACATTTTTATTGTGCTTATGCTTTTGTTCAAACTCACAAAACTTGGTCTTGTAAAAATGTCAAAGTATCATTATATGCACTTACCCACCCTTGCACTTACCCATTCTTACTTAGGTGCGCTCTGTGCTTGCTTTTCCTGTCCTTCGAAGTGTGGAATCTTTTTTGCTTACTGCCTTTGAGATCATCCTCTTATGCACTGTGAATGGAGGCATGCTTTGCACTGAAAATAATTGATGTCTTAACAAAAGTAAGTTAGTCTATATGCCATAAAAGTTAGATTTCCAAATAATTTGTAATAATTTTTTGAAATATACCTTTTTTATGTTTATTGCTTGATGAACTAAGTATTTCAGCACAGGCAAGTTACACGCTTTTTTCGGTTGAAACATCAAATCGTTTTTATAGGTAGAGTCCACCAGGCTTCATTTGTGGTTACGTGTGCTGTACTGAAGTCTAACATGAAAATACGCTTTCACCCTGTTGCAGGCTTTCTGGCACTGCCAAAAACGCAAAGATCCTAACAGAATGTTTAGTGTGGTGGAGGTGGCCCCAGACTATTTAACTGATACTACCATGTTTACAGTCTTGACTGTTTGCTTTTGAAAATTTGAAAATGTCAGAAAATGTCATTTGTCACTTGAGGTGACAGGATTGCCAGACCTGATTTTTAATGGCTTTCACAAAGATGAATAAGAAAAAAACAACCAAACCAGAGATACACTAAAATGAAGTAAGTTGTAGGTTATAACTTGAACATTGTGCAGATGTTTTGTTTATTTTTTTTTTTGATGTGTGATGCAGTTGACCTTGTGTCTTTCGTTTATTGACCTTTGGTTTATGGCATCGCATGCTCAAATGTGTCCTTGATCCCTGTGTTCAAGCGTCAGTATTTTCCTCCTTTTTTCTTTCTTGCTTGCTCTGTTTTCTTAAAGTACAGTTTTAAAAGTCCATCTGGTCCTGCAAGGCACTGATTTAACCCCATTGCCATGACAACAGCACCCCCCCCCACCCCTACCCAGATTGTTGTCCCTATTTGCATGGTGTCAATCTCTAGCTCTTTTGGTCAACACAGTATTTAAGAGAAAAATGAAGCCTCTGGGGACCTGCAGAAATAACTACTGTATTAACAGCATTTTTATTATTATTATTGTTAAAGGATATAACTGTTCTATTTATAAGCCTCTTTATTAGTAACCTCACAGTGTTATTTTAGCAATCCCTCGGTGGAGTTTTAAAGCTGGCATTTTTGGGGGAATTTCCTGGGTGTCTCTTTATACATTTAAATTGAGTGTATTGTTTCTGTTTTAGTGAGTGTTGTTTAGGTTTAGGTGTAGAGCAGTTCATTCAGTCTTCACACGCAAATGAGCTAGAGTGAGATCCCATTCTTAATCCATAGGGTTTAATATGATGTCAGACCGCTTTGCAGCTATAACAGCTCAGCTATTCTGGGAAGGCTTTCCACAAGTGTTAGGAGTGTTTATGGGAATTTTTGATCATTCTTCCAGAAGCGCATTTGTGAGGTCAGACACTGATGTTGGACGCCTGGCTCACAGTCTCCGCTCTAACTCATCCCAAAGGTGTTCTGTCGGATTGAGGTCAGGACTGTGCAGGCCAGTCAAGTTCTACCACACCAAACTTGCTCATCCATGTCTTTATAGACCTTGCTTTGTGCACTGGTGTGCAGTCGTGTTGGAACAGGAAGGGGCCGTCTCCAAACTGTTCCCACAAAGTTGGGAGCATGAAATTGTCCAAAATCTCTTGGTGCTGAAGCTTTAAGAGTTCCTTTCACTGGAACTAAGGGGCCGAGCCCAACTCCTGAAAAACAACCCACACCATAATCCCCCCTCCACCAAACTTTACACTTGGCACAATGTAGTCAGATAAGTACCGTTCTCCTGGCAACCGCCAAACCCAGACTCGTCCATCGTGTTTCGTCACTCCAGAGAGCACCACTTTACACCACTGCATTCAAAGCTTTGCATTGCACTTGGTAAAGTAAGGCTTGGATGCAGCTGCTCGGTCATGGAAACCCATTCCATGAAGCTCTCTATGCTGTTCTTGAGCTAATCTGAAGGCCACATAAAGTTTGGAGGTCTGTAGCGATTGACTGTGCAGAAAGTTGGTGACCTCTGTGCACTATGCGCCTCAGCATCCACTGAGTCCGCTTTGTCATTTTACGAGTTGCTGTCATTCCCAATTGCTTCCACTGTGTTATAATCCCACTGACAGTTGACTGTGAAATATTTAGTAACAAGGAAATTTCACGACTGGACTTGCACAGGTGGCGTCGATTTGGATGGGCGAGTGAATACTTTTGGCAGTATACTGTATCTGTGCTTTAGATCCATTTATTAGTATTTATAGATACTATATTTCTTTGTTTTTCACTTAATAAAAAGTGCCTAAACAATTCTTGACTTTGTTGAGTGATATTTGGGAAATGCTTAATTGATAGTAGCTTTACATTATGTGGAAGTTCTTTAAACATTAAAAATGTTTACATTCACAGAAATGGTTTTGTTGAAGACACAAACTGGCATTGTTTTGACATCGCTTAAAAAGTTTGATTAAGAGGTGAAGACTGAGTTAAACTCAGTTTGGTGACGCAGCCAGCCTGGAGTACAAATGGAAAAGGAACTGGCTTTGTGTCCAAGCTTATTGCCTGCCACTCTTTCAGCCCTCCCTCCCCAGCCTCATTTAAGCAAAAGTTACCAGCCAGAGAAAAGCAGTCCTTCAACAGTCCATAAAAGACCTTCCATTCTGCTGGGAGACGTCTCTGGCCAATCCAAAGCGCTCTTCCCCACATTCGTCTGCTCTTTTGCCATTGGTTTCCCTGTTTGAATCTCTCTCATCCAATCTGCGTGAGTGCCGCTGAAAGTTTGCCATTTTCTGATGTTCAGAGTTGACGCCCACCTTGATCATGAACCACCTGCATGCATTAGTGCTGTTCAAAGATCCTCCAGCGGTCACATGTTTTTAGTAATCAGAATTGGCTCAGCAGTGCCTAGAAGAAAGCTGGAAGGGAATCTAGGTCGACGCACTCCTGAATTACAATGCAGGAGGAAATGATGACATACACCAGTCCTGCCAACCCCATCCCCCCACCCACCCCCGCCAAAGTTTACTGTTTGAAAGAAAATAGCCTAAAGCTTCATTTGCAAAGGTTAAAGTTGGTGAATGGAGATATCATGGGTGTGACTTACCATTGAGATTCATTGTGTAAACCTTACGTATTTGTATTCTCGGTGCAACTAAAACATTTCACAAAGATTGATTTTTAAGGTCAGTCTTGCCATTCAACTGACCACTTTATTTGTCAAATAAAATGTAACTTGTAATGTAAGAAGGTCTGATAGGAAAAGATTCTTTGAAACCCTTTTTATGGATGTTGACAAGAAACGTGCTGTGACTTTGAACTGTAATAAAAGAGACAAAGTGAGTTTTAAATGGCTTCCCTAATTGTTTTGGAAAGATTTTGCGTATCATAATTATATGCTATTAAAATGGATCAATACTAAACTTTTCACTGCTTTAATAACTCACTGTTGCCTGGTGTCAGATGCTTAGCAAGTACGCTCATAAAACAAGTATATATTCTTTATCTGAAAAGCTCATTTGGGCCGAGGAACACGTTCAGCAGACATTACCCTTTAAACTGCTGCCTTAACTCTCCGTAAAGTTTAATATTATCTAATCCAGGGAGTTTTATTGTGCATGCAGTTTCACTTCCAGGGACGTCTGCCTTTGAAATGAAGTGTGTTGAAATGAAAGACTTCTCTCTGCCCTTTTCTTCTTTTCAACTTATCACATAGCAATCCTGTACCTCTATTTTTCCCCTCAATCAGTTGAATCATTTCGGTCTCTGAAATCTGTATGTCTTCTCTTTCTCTTTACAGTAACCATGACAAGTGCTACGTCCCCCATCCTCTTGAAATGGGACCCAAAGAGTCTGGAGATCCGCACTCTAACTGTGGAAAGGCTATTGGAGCCCTTGGTCACACAGGTAAAAGGACATTGTTTGGTGGTATTGCTTCATGGTTGCAAATTGGGCTGAGGCATGGCTGGGTGGCCTCGGATTGAGAAGAGTCTGAACTGTTCATCATGGCTAATTTGTGTTTACTGTTGGTGGTTTGCTGTAATGGTTCAGTCAGAAATTAAACGTTCACAGTTTTCCCCAGTACTCAAAATGAAAATGGCAAGTCAGATAGCTAAAACATTATGAGCACTCATCTTGAATTGTAAACTTTGTCTGTACTGTTCTGTTTTAATGGACAACAGAATGTCATACGGTGTCAGAACCTACATAAACAAGTCTATTGAAGATTACTTAAAAACACGACACTGTCTGAGGTAAGTGTGTAGCGCAGTTTGACCAAAATGCTAAATAATGTTCTTTAGCTTCCGGTTCTTTTCACTACTTGGCTATATTAGCCTTGTAGCTCTGGTGAAAAACTATGGAAGCAAATTTCTGTCGCTCACCATGCCATGATTGATCGATTGCTTTTTGAATAAGGGGGAAATTGTGGAAATCTGATTTATGGCTGAAGTATTGTTTTAAAAATGCAGTTATCACTGGTTTGGATTAAAACGTGCATTACTGTGATTGCAACCTGCAGGTGTCAGGCTGATCCTAAACCAGCTATGAAGTGTCAGAGAGCGTACATTAGTGAAGAACTAGTCTGCTAGACAGTTGTTCAGATTTTAACCCCAAATTATCCTCTAATCACACTCTTACTTTCAAACTCAAAGTATGAACTTAACTTGAAATTCCAGCCATGCTGCTTTCTCTTGCACATGTTTTTAGCTTGTTAGTGTTTTTTTTTTTTTTAAACAAGCATCTGGTAGACTGGACTGTTCCTACTGTAAACTGCACCAAACAAACAAACAAACAAAGGGAACAGGGCAGACATCTTCTCAGCATGACTAAGTGGCTCTGTTCTGAGTGGATTGATTTTTATAGCTTTGGTTCTGAGGTGATGAGATTGACTTTGTTCCAAGGAGAACTAAATGAGGCATTCTTTTTTCCCCTCCACTCTTAATTCCTTCAAGCAATTATGGCTTCATAAACAGCTACTCTTAAAAGCCTTCATTGCCTTAATGTTAACATTATTGACTTGCACTCTGGTGAAGTGTTTGCTCTAATAGAGACTGTTTTTGGAGCTGTTTAATCAGGAATGAGGGATGTAATGTTTAGATATTCAAATTTTTGGTTTCTTAGGTAAATATTGAGGTTGTTAAGTAAAAAGAGAGAGAGAGAGAGAGAGAGAGAGAGAGAGAGCTAGGTAGATTAGCCAGGCCACCATTGTCATTACCATGGACAGCTCCTCTTGGTCTGTTTTTGTGAGAGACCAGTAAAGCCGTAAAATATTTTATATATATATATAGCATTATTTCATCAGTGATGTGCTGGTACTGATACTGACATTTATAAAATGAAGAAACTGGGACTAGATGCTCCTGGTGTTACAAAGAATTTTTTTAAGCATGTACTATGACTGGCTTAAATAGCATTTTGAACAAATGCTCTTTATTAAACCGGATTTATAAATAATATTATTATTTCTTTGTTGATCTTGATCATTTTATACATGTTTGTTACTGCAGTTCAAAATAAATTCAGTAGATAGCAGCAGCGTACTTTTAGTTTACACTAGTGATGGTGCAAATTAGCTAAATTCTGCCAACTAGTCTACCAAGCAGTTCACAGAAGGGGCTCTACCATGTGGTATACTAAGTGTTACTTACAGAAAGGTCACTATGCTTACATATTTGAGATGATTCATCAAATTTGTCTGCTTACATGGTCTCCCAGACTCTTTTTGTGGATTTTGTTCTGACCAAGTGATTTCTTTGGCATCTTTGCATTTTTAGTTTTAGTGACCAAGTGATGCAGAACCTGGTCAGTTGTAATGGTTCTGTCTAAAGGCATTTGATTATGAAATGTGGTATAATTTTAGACTGCAGTTTGTGTTGAGACAAAACTCACTACGTAGACAAAAACTACAATTAAACTAAATGAATACCAAATAGAAAAACAAATACCAGTGTAATAAACAAATACTGTACAAGTACTGAAATTCCAGCCATAGTGTGTAATGATTCATATGCAGTAAAATTAATAAAAACATTTGAGCAAAGTAACGTCACCTAAATGATCTGCTCCTCTGGGATACAATAAATGCATAAAGAAATGAGTTCAGAATTATTGGTCATTGTTGTTGGATAAGTCATGAATCACTGTAAAATCATTCGGACAGATGATTCAGACAGTATTCATTTCTCTTTCTGTTTGTTCCTCTGCTAATCATGATTTTGCTCACATTTTTACAACATGTGTATACACTACACACAGTGGTGAAATCTTCTTGTCCTGTAGAGTTTCAGGCTGGCCATTCTGATGGAAATTCCCTGTGGAATTTTTTGCTAGAGTCTTTCTTTTTTTTTTGTTTAGTCCTAGTCTTAATGGAAATTGGATGGCAGCACTAACATCTGTCGAAACGATCTGCTTTAGCATCATCTTTCTTTCTGGCCTCCATGGACCTGCTCCACCAAATGTTCTAACTGAGGCTTTTTTAAATGGAGTTGAGCTCTAGGTTTCACCAACGTTGGTGCAGGTGCGAAACAATAGGTCCGTGCTAATTGTGAACCAATCATTTCCCCGCAAAGCAAGATTTAAATGTTGCTTCAGTCGTTTGTCCTCCAATATTGCACACAGGAAATGTGTAATAAGCCAGAACGGCAAGCACAGCTTGAGGAAGAGCGAATGTGATTTAGGGATGAAAAAAATGAAAGGAGGAAAAAATATTTCTCCTCAGAGGCTGGCACTGACTAATACAGCTCATCCAGAGCAAGTGCGGAGTTCAGCGCTGCAGCCCTCCTCCGAACGCTTTAAATACTTTATCTGGTTCCACATAGAAGACAATTTAATCAAAGGATAGCAAATATAAATGAAAAGAGTCCTGCACTGCACTATAGTTCATTAGTCCATGAGTAGCGTTCCATTTTATGGGCAAAGGAAGCATCATCCTTTCCAAACAGCCATGCTTGCAGTGACGGCTGAGATGGAACAGTATTTTGGAAGCTGTTTAGGCTTTTCTTTATGGAGACTTGCAGTTTGTAAGCCTATAAATATGTTCAAGGCTGCTGAAGATTAGGCAGATAAGCTGGCAATTATGCTAGTTTTACAAAAGTGCCCATCAGCGGCTGGCACCTTTTTAGTGTTTTTTTGAGCCATGTGATTGATCCGTATAAATCAAAGGGATGTGCAGTCTTGGTTGTCAAGGCTTCCCTTTGATTTTTACAGAAAGCAACAATGTCATGTGTGTTAAGTACTTTAGGGAAACCATCATGTGTGTTATCTTGACAAAACAGCGCTTGGTCTTGACTGTTCATCTTTCTACAAGCAAATCTACAGTGCAGGCATGCAGAGCAATATAAATAAAGTACGTTTACAGTGAGTGCTACTGGTTTCAGATGTAGCAAAGCATTATTCAACATGCTGTAGAACCTGGTTGTGTCCGGATACAAAACATGCATTATATTTTATAGGAGGGACCTACAGTTGTAACTTTATAGTAAATTCAGACAGAATTATCTGCAACTAGTTTCCCTTGCAATTTCAGTCCAATCCAATGGTCCCTTTGTTGTGTACATTTAATTTCCGGCAGAATCATTCTGGATGCTTTAGACTGTACCTTCTGAGATACTCTATTATAATGCAATGCTGCTGCCTCCTCTGACAGTAATGGGTCCATCACAACTGCATCACACATCAGCCAAAACTCATCTCAGCTTAGTTCCCATTGTATTGCCTAGGCCATTCAGATCGGGCCTGTGTGACCGAGCTCCAAAACCAGTGGCTTGCATTCACAGTTTACATTTGCCTTCCTTTGTACATTAGTAGGATTTTTCACCACGTAAATTGAAGCGAAAGATATTCTGCTCATTTCTTTTACACGTCTTATCGCAGTGTATTTCCATTCACAATGTGGAATGCATTCTTTTCTGTATTGTAAACCACCCGGGAAAAAAATAGCTGGATAAGTTATTTATTTATTTGTTTGTTTATTTATTCTAAACTTTTTTTTAAAATTCTGATCTTTCTATTATCTTGAAATATTAACCTTGTGGCCTAAATATAATAGTGATGGGGCATAATCAGTTTAGTCAGTGATTAACTGGCTAAAAATAAAATTAACACCTAACAGCTATTTTAATGTCAGTTTTCAGGGGCATTGGAGCAGTAAACTGCTTCCTGTGAAATAACTTGGAGAAATGGCCCACTGTACACATCTTTTCTTATGCACACAGAGATCAGAGTGAGCTTTATTTCATCCAGTGCAGTAATTGTAACAATATGCAGTAAGGTACCAAAAGCAACTCGCAGTTTAATGAAAAAAAGTTAATATTTGATGTTGGAGCCTCATTATCCCTGCATATTAATCAGAATCTCACATACCATTAACCTCCCCACTACAAGCTTGATTGAACTGACGCACTATTGAAATGGAGCAACACTCACTTCACTCACTTCACTTCTCTCTAGGTGAAGAAAAAGGACACAGGTACAGAATTGGTCCCTCTAGCAAAAGTTTTGTTGTGTCATCCGTGCTCTAAATATTCTTCCCCTACTCTGCAGTATTATGACTGTAAAGATTATTGTCATTGGCACAAAATATAGAAGTTATGGATCTTTTGAATTTTAAAGTTTGGTGTTTCAGAAGTGCTATTTAAGTCCTTTGCAGCTGTAGTTTAGATACATTATATGTTGTACTGACCACTCCTATTTGGACTGTAGAAAGAATTACCTTTTAGATTGACAATAACTGAATCTAACTAATTTAACAAATGTATACCTTGGTGCTTAATGCCAGCCTTTTGTTTGAAGACAGTATTTCTCAATGTACTAGACCAGGAAGCATTTTTGTAGACAATGCGTGAAAAAATGTAGATGGGAATATTATTCTTCTTTGAGATCCTATGAGTGAGTGGATTTGTGTCTCTTGTCTGTTGCTCAGTAACCTTAAGTGGAGCATCACGTACTGACCTTGAGCATTTCATACACAGAACATTCTACAATCCTGACATTGTTGTTTGTGTGTTGACTTTTCCAAAGGAACAGTCACTAATACAGAATGAATGGGCGCTTATTACAAAAGAATGAGAGGGTATTCAGAACGAATAGGAAAAAAATCAGCAGGAGAGACAAATTCATGTGATATGTAGAAACTGATGCCTCAAATATTGATCATAAATTCTTCCAAGCAAACTGTCATGACAGTGAACTGTTTGGTGCCCTGCTGCTTTAGCATGGACATTGAAAACATTTACCACATTTGAACCTTTTCTAAAAGAGAGAGTAGCCCTTGGGGACTGGATTGAAAGATAGTTGTGCTTTGTTCATGATTTGAACCTGCCCTTGCCATAAGGGACACATTACTGCAGAATCAGGTGGTCAAAGACAAGTTTGCTTACTTGTGGTAGCATCGTAGGTCAAAGGTGGTCGATTCATATTAATTGACAATTCATATTCTACACTACCATCAAGGTCGCTCACTGTTTGAACACATTTATAGCTGCTATGTGGACAAATTAAATGATTCCATCTTACAGTGCTCCCTGGAAAGTGGAATTTGGACTGAGACGATCTTTCTTTATCCTTTTTGGACATATCAGTTAAATCTTGAAGAAGTTGTGATAGATATTCTGAATTCATCCATTAATGCGAGTGGTCAGTTTCTGTCTTTTCCTAATATTGAGGTAATGCTCAGTCAAGCTATTGCCTGGTCCATACCATTTGTTTTAGCTCCTGATGGAAGGTGTGTGGTAGATAGCTTTTGAGGAGGGGGGAGACTGTAATGGATTTTTCAGTGTTATTTTTCAGGATACTTTCATTGGGGGCCTGAGGAAAAGCAGTTCTGTTTAAAAGAGAAGCCACCAGCACTGCCTCCGCTGGCTGTTTTCCTGTCCCAGCGGCACCATTCTTCTTTATTTGGTCTTTCAGAGGAAGCAATAAAGAGCAGAACTGAATGAATCAGCCAGACCTCTCGCTTAAAGAACTACTGATGTCAGCTAATGCAGACTTATAGAGGGAGATCGTGATCTATAGCAAAAACAATCTTCTGTTGCCAGGGCTAGGCTGCTGTTGTTTAGCCAAGAGGAGTCTTTGTGAGTGGCATATGCCAAAAGAAAATAAAATGGCATTTTGAAATTTCATTAATGATGTTCAAGCAGGTAGACTGCATGCAGCACTAATGAGAATGCATGTTCGAACATAATCCAGCTGCAGACGTTTCCTTACGTTGGAAAGCAATGACATTGTCCCCTCACGTGATGTGATCACGTTGGCCATTGTCATTGAGTGGAATTATGGGTTTCAGTACAGATTTTCATCTTCAAGGACAAAAATCTCACATATTAAATCTGCCCTTGCGAGTGGCATGCCTTCATAGTATTTCACTGTGATGTGTCTCCAAAGCCTGTAGATGGCTACAGAGTAATGCAAATGCATTATGTCTTTTAGAGCTTTGGCCATGTTGGCAAAAATGTAATCTGAGTAGTCATCCATTGACCACAAAATGGCAAGTGTCCATTTGAAATGTGTCTACAGTGTATGGCTGTGCGCACCACATGTGGGCATAAAACTAGCTGAGCTGAACAAGTAGCAAATAATAAGTGCAAATTAATAAGTACAAATTAATATAAACAAACAAGACAGCTAAAACTACCTTTGAGTGTTTCCAACATTTTTTGTAGTTTTCAGAGTTTCTAGCTTCTTGTAATTGGTATTGATCAGAATTTTTATATTGATCAGTCCCCAGCAACTACTGTGATGTGAGAGATCCTGTATGGGCCATTGGAGCTGTTTGTTCATTGCCAGCTAGCTGTTTTGTCTGTGGGTGAATAAAGTGCTCATGAGCTCCAGTGCAGAGAAACTGCACTTTGACAGCAATTTAGAAAACCTCACAGTTTAGAGCATCCTGGAGTAGGTTTTCTTTGGGACTGCTGTTGGACTTTGGCCAAACTCTAGAAAATAACAGACGAGTTTTCCCTTTTTATGCTCATGCTGTTTGCATCCTTTCCCTTTCTGTATTTTCTTTACTTTGTCTCACTGATTCTTTGATTCTCTGTCTTTGTTTCTGTTTGTCTCTCTGTCTCTCCCACATTTCTCACGATTTCATTTTCATATTCATATTTGTTTCTTCTAAAAGTGATTTTTTTTTTTTACTTTTTATAGCTTAATGTGACTTCCCTGAGATCAGTTTTGCTCTTTTTTTTTTTTATATATAACTGTGTCTGCCCCCCCCAGCCCCACCGTCTCTTTCCAGAGGTAAATTTATGCAGTCAAATTGATTTATGGCCGTTTCTAATTCAAACAGTAGTTCAGCGTTTTCGGGCTAGGCACAGTTTTAAATCATTCTGCGAGAAGCAGCAGCTAAACGTCACTGGATGTGTCTGGCCTTCTGAAAAAGCGTCGCTTTTCACATGATGTAAAAGGTGGCCATTTGGCAGAGGCTGGCAGCGCTTCAAGGTCGTGACAGGAGGAACAGGGCACAGTTGAGAGGGTCCATCTGGGTGCCTCCCGGACTCTCTCCGGTGTTCTGATTCACTCACTCACTTGCTTAGTGTATGCCTGGAGTTCTGCTGGACTGTCCACTTCCATATTGCTGTCCAGAGTGGACACAAAGTGTGACATCATCACCCTGCACAAGCTGCCAGTAGGCAAGCTTGCTGCCCATTCTGCTGCCATGACGCAATATTGACATCAGCTCAAGCCCTTCTGTTCCACATATTTGTTTATCTTACACACCCATGTGCAAACTCCTGGTCTTAAAGACCATTTCATGAAAGCATTTTTTTTTAATAAATGCAGTTATCAAAAATTGTGATAATGTCTCATGGATGAAAAAATTCTGTTGGAACTGCAGATTGTAAACATTCAGACAGTTTAAAAAAAAACACTTGTTCTGTGGAAAGTGTTATTTTGGCTCTTTTGCCATGTTTTGTCATTTCATGTTGTAAACAGAAAAAAAATATGCTGCACCTGTCGAAACAGAATGTAAATCAGATATAATTAATTGCTCACTATGTAATTAAATATGTAATTATCCATAGACTAACAAAACAAAAGTAGCAACAGCAACTCCACTGAACAGATCTTATGTCTGTGAAAACACAAACTTTCTGCCCTATTGCCTTTTTACATCAAGCCTTTTTTCATAATTTATGTATGAATGAAACTGCAGTGTGATCCACTGAAATCATGCAGTTCAACTTTCCATAGCATTATGAACAATGTTTTAAAATCGTAATCTACTACAGTAATATGATCCTGATGGCCTGGTGGTTTAAGAGCTCTGTACTAACAATATTTATAATCACAGCTAGGCCTTATAAAACTCATACTTGTGATTTTAAGTTTGTGCGGATATGATTTAAACCATTTAAACAACTCTAAGACTGTTCATCTGAAGCTGTCCCAATTCTGGCTGTTTTTACCCTTTCTTGAGTATTATTGCCTGATAAATATGCTTGCTACATGGAATAATAATGCAATAAATAAACTGTCAATGGTAAACTTGCAAACTAATTAAGCTATTGAACAAGCAGTATATTCTTTAGATATCCAGCAATGTTGACCTATATAAAATGTTGAATGACTAGAAAAGAACTGCCATTGTTTATTATTCTTCTCTGAAGTGCTTATGTAATGTGGGGAATTTGGATGAGATCAGTCATCACTTCACTTGCGCTTATGTGTTGCTGACATGTTATTTCTGGTGTGAATTACAAATATTGGGCTACAAACCTGGGTTTCTGTATTATATTTCTATTGATAAATGATATTGTTTCTGGCTCTAGAAGAATTTCTGTGGATGTACGTAATTGCCATGAGTGGTAGGTGACTAAGTCAACCGCTGACACTTTATACAGCCATGCTGAAACCACCAGCTGATCTTATGGATTAGACTGCTGTCCCCTTTACTTTGGCCTGTAGTTTGTTAAGGAACCTGTTGAGGAGGCAACATCATTTCTTTCCGGGTGATCTAATAACTCCTCAAATCATAGAACCACTGCTGTGGAATTAGTCCCGTTACGCGAGGGACATTAGTATTTTTTCTGGAAAATCACACCATATAGGGCATGATTTGAAATACAAAGCTGGGATTTAGTCAATCCATCGAAGTCTGCCTTTGTTGTTTGGCGTGCCTGCAGAAAACAGTACGTTAGTAAAACAGCAGCCTTTGCTTTTCAAGTTTCAAAAGGTTCTCAATGAAAGGGATTATTAGGCACAGAAACACTGAAAATACAGCTTCCAGGCTGGTACAGATCTATTTTTGGTAACAATATGCACAACTTGGATCATCCCTGATAGATCACGTTTTTATAGTAAACTTCAATAAGTGGAATGAATCTGCCATCACACTTGGATAGGACAAACTCATTCATTTCCATTGTTAGAGTAAACGTTTCTTCTTTGTTGTGACTGCTGGCATTGACACTACTTGCTTACCTATTTGTAGGGCAGTTGTAAAAGTGTCATGTATCAGACTTTTTTTGAGTCAAATTAATTCCCACAGACCAAGTGACCACTGTATCAGAGATGTTATGTCTGATCGATGTACATAACAATGGACTGCGCACCCATCACTGAATGTATAAGTATATACATCCGAGCGATCACAAGAGCTGTGACCTTGTTAAATGTATATATCTCATTCTATAGTTTTATAGCTTCCAGAACAGTTCAGAAATCAGGCAGGTCTTATCCTGAAAACAAGGCAGGACATTCCAGTATCATCTTCACTTTTCCACTGGGAAACGGCACAGAGAAGTTAAAATCTTTTCTTTTGAAAATGTGCTTCAAAATCTATTAAAATCATTATACAGCATTCTGATTCATTTATCTGATGCAAGAGAAATTAGCTTTAACGTAGACTCACTATTAAAACAGCTGTTTAGTTTCACACACAACTTATATAATTTCCTATGAAAAACATAACAGAAGGGGATGCTCTGTAGAAGCCAGGCATGAGCCCGAAATCACCATGCCCAGTGACGAGCATCGGCTACATGGGTATAAAGCCACCCATGCAGTGGAATTGCACTCGGGAGTAATGGAGCACCATTTAATACTTTGGGATGAATTGTATAGACCAGTTGTTGGATCAGGTTTGTGCATTCAGTTATAGTAATAGTGACTGAAGTGTCGCTGTTGGAGCTTGTGAAAGAAGAAGTAAAAGTGATATTTTGACTTTTTGTTCACTTGAACCCTAGGCTTATATTTGGTTGTTAATCTTAAGTCTTATTTATCAGTTTCTGCCAGTTTTTCAGTGACTGTTTTGAAACTTTTGTAATTTCTGTAGTGATGGCAGTGAGGAATTGTAGGCCTGCATATGGACTCCTAGGATTTAATTGTGGCCCTGTACATGGTCTCCTAGGATTTAAGGCCATTTATTTATTTATTTATTTGTTTATTAGTTAGAAGTTCTTAAGTTGACTTTGTACTATGCATATGCGTATCTTGTCTTTTGGTGGCCTTCTCTGTAAGTTGACTCCGCAGCTTTGCTCCTGATTTTTTAGAGGGTTGACATATTGACAGTGGAGTGTCCTAATGGTCATAGAAGACCGCCTGAAAAAGAGGCGCCAAGTTACAGCATCAGTGAAGTGTTTAACCATTCTCTGGCTTCCATAGGTCATCGCTACTAAACTAGAATTTTGATTAATTTGGATGCTTCTATATGCAGAGAGGGAGGAAGAACCATACAGAGAAATTCAGCTAATTTCTCTTGCATCAGATAAATGAATCAGAATGATGTATATTGATTTTAATAGATTTTGAAGCACAAGATTTTAACTTCTCAGTGCCGTTTCCCAGTGGAAAAGTGAAGATGATACTGGAATGTCCTGCCTTGTTTTCAGGATAAGACCTGCCTGATTTCTGAACTGTTCTGGAAGCTATAAAACTATAGAATGAGATATATACATTTAACAAGGTCACAGCTCTTGTGATCGCTCGGATGTGTATACTTATACATTCAGTGATGGGTGCGCAGTCCATTGTTATGTACATCGATCAGACATAACATTATGACCATCTCCTTTTTTCTGTGCTAATTGTCCATTTTATCAGCTCCACTTACTGTATAGTTGCACTTTGTAGTTCTATAATTACAGACTGTAGTCCATCTGTTTCTCAGCATACTTTGTTAGCCCCCTTTTGCCCTGTTCTTCAGTGGTCAGGACCCCCATGGACCCTCACAAAGCAGATTATTCTCAGCCCTGCAGTAACACTGACGTGGTGGTGGTGTGTTAGTGTGTGTTGTGCTGGTCTGAGTGGATCTGGCACAGCAGTGCTGCACCTCAGTGTCACTGCTGGACTGAGAATAGTCCCACCAACTAATCCAGCCAACAGTGTCCTGTGGGCAGCGTCCTGTGACCACTGATGAAGGACTAGAGGATGACCAACACAAACTTTGCAGCAGTAGATGAGCTGTCATCTCTGACTTTACATCTACAAGGGGGACTGACAAGGTAGGAGTGTCTAGTAGAGTGGACAGTGAGGGGGAAACTGCTGTGTTTGATCCACTCATACCAGCACAACTCACACTAACACACAGATAACATACCACTACGTCAGTGTCAATGCATTGCAAAAAAAAAAAATGTAAAAAATTTTTATTGACACAAAAACCTGTAAGCATGCAAATGCTTGAATGTTCAGTGTTTCAAGCATTCAAGCATTGTTAGCTTTTTAAAAAAAGTGTATGATATAAAAACAGTAATATGTATCATATAATCAATTAAGCAGTGAAAGAGATGTAAAAAGTAAAAGCTTTATATCTGAGGAAAAAGGACCACAGATTTGTTTTGCTTGAGTGTCTATGGGCCAACAATCCTCCTGAATTTCAGCAGGGATTGAGTTACAATGCATTTCCTAATGCACCTAAAAAAGGCACTGTCCTTTTCTTTCCTGTCTCACAGCAGAGGGTTTTGATGATTTGTTCTTGCATCAGATTCCAACTTCTTCCTGATTTGGTTTAAATATAACTCGTAACTATTCCAGAGTCATTGTCATTATTACTTAATGATTTAAATGGGGGGGGCTATCCTACCCACCCAGAAAGCGAGGCCAATTGTGCTCTCTTGGACTCCTGGCCACAGATGCCTGTTGCATTACCAAGGATTGAACTCGCGATCTCCTGCTGATAGGGCCAATGCTTAGACGGTTGGGCCACTCAGGAGTCCCAGAATCTCTACTTTTATCCGTATTACTGCCCATTTCCAGTGGGCTATGAGTGAGAATTCATTCATTCACTATAAAGTTGCACCATGTTTTTGATGGGCAAAAAAAAGAGAAAGCAGTCAGAGGAGTTACGAAATCAGGTGAGTTGGAATCCAGTTGCTGAGTGTAAAATTATTTTAGCCATTTTAGGCATCTAGAACCGGAGCTTTTTTTTTTTTTTTTTGATTACTGTTCACTATATAAAATATGGGCACACTCATTCAGAGTGCAGTTCAGATTGTTAATCAATAATTATTGTTTTCTTGAATATTTTGTTTATTGTGACTACTTTTTTGTTCAAAAAGGCAACGCAAGGAAACTAAAATGATAAAATTTTTAATTTAAGTCACGTTCTTTACTAATCAAAATAAATGCAGCATCAATCAAAAATTGTGTTATTAATAGAAAAGAGTAAGTAAACATCAGAAATATTTACTGTTTTGCATTAAAAATAAAAAGGGATGCTTGATACCATTTAAGACCTCTACACATGCTCACTTGCTCTGCCCTCTCTACTTTAAACCCACGTGTTTTGTTGTTTTCATACACTTTGACAATTATTAAAGTACTAGCAAACCCTTATTAAATCAGACTACAGTGCTATTTTGGCTTAGGGCTGCACGGCTAGGTCTGGTTGAAAACTGCCTTACACTTGTGCGAAATCTATAAACAATGAACAACACTTCACTTCCTTTTCTTCAGGTGTAAAGGATGGTGTGGATCTGGGGAATGAGTAATAAAGAAAGCTATTTCATCTTACTCAATTCCACAGTGTGTTTGTGTGTGAGAGGGAAAGAGTAAAGCTATTTCAGATATGAGCAAGACAGTGCAATTGTTTCTGCTGTCAACTTGGATGATGCAGCATAGAAGAGGGAATAGACGTTGTTGGCGCAGAGAGCCAGAACAAGGGCTGCTTCTGACATTGCTGGGAACAACAGGCCCATTTAAATAAAGCGGCGCTGAAGAAATACTGCACTAAAGCAGAGGAACCCTGCTGCTACTGTACACTGACCTGAAAGCACGCTCAGGCATTCTGTCTCCTTCTTTGTCCATATCTCTCATGGGCACTCATAAATACACATGCTCAGTTGCACAGAGGTCTGCCCACAGATGTGGCCTTACTATTTGATTGAAGATGTGTCAGAAAGTTACACTTTCACGGTGTGTTCTAGTGCCGTGTGCTATGAACTTGCACTTATCTCCTGTTTGGAAACACTTTATTTCTTGGTCGAGTACAACAGTGACAGGCAGCGAGTGGTAGACTGAACAGTGACATTGTGCCAGTGTTGTTCAAGAATCTAATATCTGTCCTAATAGCTCCACTACGCTAACTCCTTTGTGAAGACTAACCTATGAAGCCTGAATGTGTCAGTTCCCAGAGCCAGGAGAAAATCACATCAGCTAATAAGAAACTCAGATAGCGATGATTATAGCTTGTGATGGTTAACCAGTTGTAAAGTCCACCTCTATTGTTGTAGTTGTGCCTTCTGCAGTTAGCTGGGAGTGATTGAGCCAAATTAGAAAAGCCTTCATTTTAGCCAGATGGTCAGATCCATGCTTTACATACAAAAATGCAAGATCTGACTGTAAATTAACTTGTAACGTATCGTGTCATGATGCAAATATGGCAGTTGTGTTTTCCTATTGTTGCACCCCTGGTCTCCAGCACAACGCAGTTACAACCAATTATTTAATTTGAAATTCAGGCTGTTAAAGAACTTCATTAAATGCATGATGTTTCCAAAGTCCTTGAGTAATGTTGTTTATTAATCTTGATCTCAAAATAATCGTACTTATAATCGTAATTATGATTTTTGCCATAATCGTGCAGCCCTAAAGGTTATTGAGTCTCCATGTAAGCTTAAGTAACGTTTAATTATACTGAATGTACTATTGACATCACTCAGTGAAGCTGTGCACTAGGACATGGCAAAGGCCCTTCTAGGTTCCAGTCATCTGTGTGGGTGTGCAATATTTAAAGACGGCTCCTAGAAGACTACAAATGAAGAATCATCTTCAAATTTAATTGCAAATTAGTTTTAAGCTCTGTAGTCCAGTGTTTTCAGAAACTTATTTACTTATTACCATGAATAAATGTAATACATGTCCTGATTACAGCAATTAGTTCACTTTTAGTTGAAAATCAGGCATTTTGGTATATTGTCCAGCTGTTAGCTGAGTTCTGTCAGCAACACTTTTCCTAATGTTGTACTTATTGGACTGACCCTAGAATGTTTAGTGTCACTCAGTCAATATCTCACCCTTTCACTGTCCCATTGAAATGCATCCATGATTGATGTATGTCATAGTGAGATACCTTTTAAAGCTTCTTCTTAAGAAATGCGAGCTGAAGTGTAAGAGAGCTAATTGCCAAAGGATAAAAGCCTCTTGTTGTGTGAAGTTGATAAGAAGCTGTTATTTTCCCCTGTTAATGGCATGTGAATATTCCTAGGCCTGAGTAATGGTTTGGTTTTATACATCAGAGTATATAAAGTGTGCGTGCATGTTTGTGCGTCAGCACCTGCATGTTATTGGTGTTGCTCATTCCCAATACTTTTGTGTATGCAGAAAAGTTGTGTACAGGAGTCAACTCCTATGTGGCTTTAGATGGAATTCTCAGAGGGAGATGGATGTGGCATGCACCTTTTGTGTTTGTTCAATTCTTTTTAAAGAAAGGAGCAGGGATTAGTCTTCGTAACAACTGCCAGGACTAAAAGGCTAAAGGAGGTCATTTGCATGCTTCGTCAGGCCGTTGGGGATTTCAGTTACTTGCACTGGAATAACTTTCGTTGTGGGACTGATTGATGTTATAGTTTATATTGCAGTTTTATGTGCTGTTTGTTGTGTATTGCATATGATTCATCCATGAATGTGGATTAAATGTGTTTGCGTTTGACCTGAAGTAAATTTAATGCAGTAAGCAGTAGATGCATGATGTACAGCAGCCTTTGAACTTGTGGTTTAGACAGCATCACTGCCACTGAGGTTAGCACTTGCCTATCTGCAGAATAAGCCTCCTGTCTGTGTGTGTGTGTGTGTGTGTGTGTGTGTGTGTGTGTGTGTGTGGGTCAGTGACGAATCCTGACGTGACAGCAGAAAAGTCACATGAGGTGTGAGAATATGTAAATAAAAATGACTCATTCTCTCTCCCCCTCTCTCCTTCTCTTTTTTTCCATCTCCCTCACTATCTCTAATAGGCCGGACTGACAAACATTTTATCACTAATACAATACAAATAAATAAATAAATAACTAGTCATTTTGGCCAAAATGTGCCCTAAATAATTAACCATTAACTGACAAATAACAAGTTTTTTTTTTCCCCCTGACTTTCCATTATTGGTTTTGTTTCTAATAGACAGCAGTTCCTATTTGAAAAGGTGAGTTTGTCTTTCAAGAAATGCTTGTAAATTGTACACAGGAGGGCACTATATGTAATAAGTGTTAAAAAATAGTGATAAACAGTTAAAAAGAATGATGTTTAAGAGCACTTTTTGCAAGGACATTAGCACAGCTGCAACAATGTACCATAGTAGAAGCAAACGCCTGCAAGCGATTAGGCAGACATTTATTTTGTCCATGTTCTTCAAGAGAACGCTGTAATGTGCAGTAGTGTAAAGAAAACCATGCAAAATTATATAGAAGGACAAAGTCCACAGTGACTGCTTTTATGGCGTTTGTTTTTGCTTTAAACTGGGATAGTAATGAGTAGAAACATGCCACGAAGGACCCCTTCACCATCTCCCACTGCCTATATGGCACTGGACCGCTCCCCCATACTGCTGGGCCCACATAGTTTCCCAGCGTTGCCTTTTTTAGGCTATCTGGGTTACTTGGACTGCCCGAGCGCCAGGTGCTTGGCCAGGAACACTACGCCAGGCCCCTAGGTGTAAGCTTCATTAACGCTCTCCTGCACTGGGGATTTTGGATCTGTTTAGGCCCAATCCCACGATCACGAAGCTGCCGATTAAAAAGCTAAGTTCAGCCTCATACTCCTAGCGCTGCTCTGTAGGTGACCCTGCCCGTCTGCAGTGACAGCAGTGGGTTCAGCTCCTCACTGTTTAAATACATTTAGGGCATCACATGCCTTCAAAGAGGGGGATGACAATTATTTATTAGCTGTTAATGAATTAATGTAGTTTTTTGTTTGTGCTCTTTTTTTATTTGGTGACTCGTTTGATTGATTGATGCGTAAAACTGAAGCTCTGAATGAAGCGCGAGTGCCCATGCTTGTCAGTCTCCATTGGATAAATGGCAAATGTCAGTGCAATGTTCCATTTATTGCTATAGTCTGGAGACAAAGCAGGAAAACACGTCCTGATTATTTTTTCCAGGCTGTTTTAAATATGATTCACCTGTTCTATTATGTGACACACAAGTGAGATCACCACAGCTGGAGGCAGCATATTGGAAATGGCTGGAAAACCTCGTCTCATCTGTTTACATAAAAGTTGCTGACGACAGTTGATTACGTTTCCGGTTCTTGAAGGGTTGTCCCATTTCATAGGGGGAAGATTTCAAACACTACCCATTATAACTCAGTTTGAAGGGGGAGGGTTACACTCGAAAACAAGGGTTAGGGATACAAATAAGAAATGGGATTGGGCCTTGGAGTGGGTCCTTACTCCAGATCTGTTTGCCGTGGGAAACCCTACCAGGAGCATACTGCTCCAGGCAACTTGGCTTTCAAGATCCCTGGACCATTACATTAAATTACATTACATTTAGCAGACGCTTTTATCCAAAGCGACTTACAAATAATGTGGTACATAGAACAAACATAGTCAGGCCTTAAAGGAGGCCAAAGGGTAATAGCGGGGTAGAGAAGGGAAGGAGGGCAAGAAGGAGATGAGGTTGGTAGTGGTTAGATTTGCAAGAGGCGATTAGAGTAAGTGCTCCCTGAAGAGCTTGGTCTTCAGGAGTTTCTTAAAAATAGCGAGGGACGCCGCTGCTCTGACAGTGGAAGGTAGCTTGTTCCACCATTGGGGAATCAAGTATGAGAACAGTCTCGATTGCTTTGTGTGACTGTTTGGCAAAGCTAAGCGACGTTCATTGGAGGATCGCAGCGGCCGTGCGGTGCTGTAAGCCTTTAGGAGCGAGTGCAGGTAGGAAGGAGCCTGCTCTGTTAACACCTTGTAGGCAATTGTAAGAGTTTTAAATTTGATACGAGCAGCAACCGGTAACCAGTGGAGCTCAATGAGCAGTGGGGTGACATGCGCCCGTTTTGGTTGGTTAAAGACCAGACGCGCTGCAGCATTCTGAACCATCTTCAGTGGTTTTACAACACAGGCCGGGAGGCCCGTTAGTATGGCATTGCAGTAGTCGAGGCGTGAGATGACCACTGCTTGTACCAAGAGTTGGGTGGCTTGTTGTGTTAGAAACGGCCGTATCTGTCTGATGTTGTACAGCGCAAAGCGGCAGGACCGAGCCACCGAGGCAACATGGTGTGTAAAGGAGAGTTGGTCATCTACCATAACTCCCAGGTTCCTAGCAACCTTTGTCGGGGAGAGTGAGAGTGAGTCGATGGTTATGGTGAAGTTGTGTTGAATGGATTGTTTAGCTGGTATAACCAGAAGTTCAGACTTGGACAGGTTTAGTTGAAGGTGGTGTTCCTTCATCCATGCGGATATGTCCGAGAGGCACTGCGATATCCGCACAGAGATCGACGGGTCATCAGGCGGGAATGACAGATAGAGCTGGGTGTCGTCAGCATAGCGATGGTACGAGAAGCCATATGAGCGGATAACCCGGCCTAGAGAGGTGGTGTAGAAGGGGTCCCAGTACTGATCCCTGGGGAACCCCAGTGGATAGCGAGTGGGCTGAGGAGAGCTCTCCATGCCACGATACCTTGAATGAGCGCCCAGTGAGGTACGATCTGAACCATAGTAGCGCATTGTCTGAGATACCCATGTTTGATAGAATAGATAGGAGAAATTCATGATTGACTGTGGACCACACAAGCCCTTCTACCATGACAAGGCAAGGGTTCCAGAAAGGTGCTCATCAATGCCTTATTGATTGGTATAAATTACCATATGTTTTGGTGTTTTCTTTTAAACCCTTTAGATGCCCAGGACCTGTCAGCATGCCAAAACCTTTTTTTTTACGCAATTCTATGAATTAAGAATAACTCTCATAGTTTGCATTGTTTTCCATGTAGTTGCTGAAAGCTTGGGGTTTATTTAAGGACTTTTCACAACCTTGGCAGCATTTTTGCCAATGCTAATAATTCATGTAACCTTAATAGTGGCCGAAGGATCTGTCAACCAGGCCCGAGTTTCTGATTTCTTGTCCCTGTCCAGTCCTCTACAGAATAGTCTGCCCAGTTGTTAAGTGAGGATATTTTTCATGTTCACTGTGCTCCAGTGTTGCTAGGGTTTTGGACCTCTGACCCCCATGTGAGCGCAAAGTGCTTTGCACATGAATGATCATTGCTGTTCAGACCCACCAGCTCCATCCCAGTGAAGCATCAGTGTATCTCCTGAGCAGTGTACCTGTCGTCTGCATGCGATACGGCCAAGTAGTATAGTCTCAGTGGAGACATGAGTGAAGCATTAAGTGCTTTTGGGTTTTTAAAGAATGTTTGGTGTCACAATAGAGGTTTTTTTCTTACTGCTGAATGAAACAGTCATATAACTTGAGAAGTGTGAAGGGTGGAGAAGGGCACCATTGTTTTGAATTTGTCATTGACATTTCGAATAATTTTGATGGTTGTTTTTTGTTTATGAATGTAATTATTATATCTGCTTGAAAATTACACTTTTTGTTATTCGGTTGTCTTTATTTTGTAAATGCTTAAAAATGAACATTTGTCTACGTTGAAATCTGGAGTAAGATGCAGTGACCATTGCATGCCAGAGTGTCACACAACTGAGATATTGTTGTAACCCAGTTTTAACAATCACCTGCCCCTATACATCATGGAAAAACATGATGTTTTTTGTCATACTGAGTTACAAAATCAACTAAACTCTAAGGCAATATTAAGAAGTTTGATTTGTGAGGCTACAGGGAAGGTAGCCTTAAGACACTGCCATAATGTAGATTCAGGTGAGATACAGATTAATTAATTTAATAATAATTGATTTCTAACGCTAATTCCTAGTCCGAATACACTAAAACTGTCCTGATAATTAAGGTGGCTAACTGATTTATTAATCCATTTGGTTAATTCTGTGTTGGATTCACTTGGTATTTGTCTACTGAGACACAAAGTGTCATTAAATGTATGTATTGAATGAGGTCCGAGGCTTACAGATGTCACATATTTCCGCACATTTCCGAAAAGGTTTGATCATTTTCAGTGTATTCCCATTAAGAATGGCACATTTTGTAATACTCAGTGTGTCAGTGCATTGTCTGCGTTTAGACAAGCAATGCATTTAGTTTTTGAGAAAGACATCTTCAAATTATACAATCTGTATTAGACATTGGCTGTGATCTTGTGCTAAACCAAAAATGTGAAGATTGTCCTTCCGATGTGAAGTGTGAAGATTGCCCTTCTGATGCTTAACAAACTATTTTATTATTCTTGCACAAAATGTGTGTCTGCTCACTGTATTTGTGTAAAGGTTTTAAAAGTATTTGAAGTTTGAACTTTAACAAAGATGCATTTCTTCAAGGTTTACGTGTGTTTAATGATCCATTTTGCTTTTTTTCTGGAGTGAACCAAGACCTTTCATTACATTTGAAAAAAATCTCTGCAAAGTGTCTTTGAACATTTTTTTTTCTTTCTTAGTTTTCAGGCAGAAATCATTAGCATTCTTCTTACATTGCTCTATGAACCTACCTGATTGTTCAGAATACATGAATAGAGTGACTAATTTAAAATGCCTTAAAACAGCACAATTTTGTAAGAATAGTTTGTAGCAGTCAATATCACTTCAGTAAGATCTGCTCAACACCTGCTTATTTGGTGGTTCTGTGGATAGGCATTTTTTCAACCATAAGCTTTTGGCGGAGTCTATGTGCATAGCAGCCCAGCAGGAGAGTCCAGCAAATAGTGTGTTAGTCACAGCAAGCACACTGACTGCAGTTTTCAGTGGTGCTAATTTCTACTCTCAAACACTGTTATTCCAACAATGCAAAATGGGGGGGACAACTTTTTTCTGTCTCTTTGGTGGACGAGACTGCAGCTGTGTCTCTTGGTTCCTCTCAAGGTTTCTTCCTCTTTTAGGGAGTTTTTCCTTGCCACCGTCACCGCTGGCTTGCTCATGGGGGCTCGGACCCAGATTTTCTTTTCTTTTCTTTTCTCTCTGTAATACTGATTGTCCTGTAAAGGTGCTTTGTGACAACGCCTGTTGTAAAAAGTGCTATATAAATAAATTTTGCTTGCTTGCTTTGAGTGTCTGTCAGATTCGATTTCTGGTTAGTGCCGAGTGATACAGCCTTATACCAGTATACCCCTAGATCCAGAAACCTTCATTCTGCAGGCAAATGCGTAGTTAACTTCTAGCCTTTCTGTCTTCATTATGGTTTAAGCTACAAACATTATACACATATCAGAACACTCAGCAAACTGGTTGCTTATAGCATGTCATCTTATGACGCTATCATCAGTGAGCAATTTGGCTTGGTAAATCACCCAGAATCCTGACAGTATTGCTTTCCTTTTAGCCTTCAGATTCCATGAATCACACATCAGAGCACTCAGCAGACCCTGCCCTTACAAACCAGATTTTATCCACCTCTGATTATCCATCAGCCAGCAGTCCAGCTGCAAAATCACCTAAAACCCATTCAGCCAGACCCACTGTTAAACCTGCCATTAGCTTTTCACTTTGGTCTTCACCTGGCAAAAAAGAGTTAAAACGGTGATGTGATTTACACATCACAGCAATCAACAGGACCAAACTGACTTTATGGAGGTTCAGCAAAGATTCAGACCTTCTTAACATCGGCTGGATGGACAATCCTTTTCCAGTAGTTGTCTGTGCTTATAAGCCATATTGGATTCCATTATCGGTCATAAAACAAACTGGAATCCAAATGACTCTAGGTCTGTTCTGCATTAATCTAATGGCTATTTCTAATCTCATTTTCAAGTTGTGATATGTGCCTGTGGTTGCTTGGCTTCCATTGAAGCGTTTAGGAAAACTGACGCTCTGTGTTTTTATCACAGCATTTAAAGGTGTATTTCTGTTAATCATGGACTTCTTGGTTCTTTAGTGAAAAAACGCTTGATTAAAGGTAGGCAGATGCCTTTGTGTGACCTTGATGGCCATTTATCAAGGCCTGAGTTGCAGCCAGCTCTAGAGCTACATGAGTGTTTCTGTCTAAGGGACTAATGTTATCTTTAGTCACACACACACACACAGGCTCTTTCTTTCTCTATCCACACTTCATATGCCTGATTAATGGGGTGTGTGTTGATATGATCTCACGGCTGTTTCCCAGGGTGATTGCAGAGCTGCACTGAGGCGCATTTTGTCTCTGTCCTTCACACGCTATCACAATGCTTTATCGCCGAGATTAGCCTCATGCTGCTAACTTAAAGGCAGCAGTGCACATTGATCTTGCCCATGATCCCCTCAACTGTTGTTGCCTTCAGATAATTCGCAGAGAGAAGCCGAAAAGGAGGGCGATCACTATCGATTTATTGCTCCAGCCATTCATTTTGCTCTTGATGGTTATCTGGTCAATAATCCAAAAAAAAAAAGAAGTTTTCTTAGAAACTCTGTGTATATTTGAGTGAACCTTTGAAAGAGAGAGCGGATTGCATGATGCCTGTATCCTGTTCATCTTTGTCTTTTATCTACTTCTCTTTTAGTATTCAGTCTTTTTTTTTTTATTTTATTTTAACAGGTGTTCTCATAGATATACTTGTTTCATATGTCACGTTGCCTTGCTTTAATCCCAACACATGAGTTCACCTTAAACACAGAACAAAGGCTATGATGAAAGAAGGTAGAGGAAGCTGTTGTGGTCACATGAAAAACCTGGCTCCAAAGGGCTCGCTGTGCTTTTAAGGTTGCTAAGATTAAAAAGTCAAATGCTCTTTGAATACCAGGCCTTCGTTTAACTGTGAGAGAAAAAGCCTCTCTGTACTCGCAGCCCAATCCAGTGTCTCAGATCCAGGATTCTGACTTCTTTGGTTAGTTTTGGGAGTGTGTTTTTAAAGTTGACATTTATTTCTCTCTTCTGAAAGATTATTTTATAGGGTAGCAAAATAAAGGATAATAAATTGCTGTCATATTAAAACCTCAAAAGTCATTAAAACCATGTAACACTTTCATATACTAATTGAAAATGCCAGCTACTGTTTTCATTGTATGGACATGGCAAGGACCAGTGTAAGTAGTGCAAAATTATATTGAATAAAATTTTGTTATATTCACATTAGGATGGATGGTTTGGCATAATGCTATTACTGTACTTCATTTTCACATATTTAAATAATTTACATCACAACAATGAGATTTTCTGAATTTTGGTAAGCTGAAACAGACAAAAGAGGGTTTTTTTGGAACCTTTATTTTGAAGAGCGCAAAGGAAGAGTTTCTTGTGACTGAGAATAGCAGAAACTGGTAGGCTTTACTTCTGGAGTGCATGTTGATATTTATAACAAGATGAATTGGGGATCAGATCACAAAATATATACTTTTTTTATGTCATAATTTTTTTTCTATGTAGATATGGGCTACTGTGAATGAATGAGTTGTGGTATAAGGAAAGTGAATTGAAATGTAATACGTCTATGTTCTTGATGACTTGGCCTGTTGGTAGTGCACTCTTTTCAGTAGTATGACTAGGCTCTACTTGCTGCTGGATCCGAGTTGTGGTTACTCTGGCTAATCCTAGTCAGCCCTGAGACATTGCCTAGTCATTGCATTCAACACTGAGAAGATATGATGGGCAGAAAGCAGGGCCTCGTGCAGCGAAGACTGAGTGGATATTACCCCTTGGTGTCCCTCCCACCCATAATACTGTTTCTTGGAGGGATTTCAACCACTGCAATATGGGGGTTTGATGGTGACATTTTTCCACCATCCTCTTCGTTGGACTTTAGACATCCCTGAGTGTCACACAGCATTATGCACAACTGCAGCATTAAGCAAGCCTTTGTACTATACCTTCTCATCCTAAATATTAGAAGTTGTTCTGTTGGTTGGAGAAGTGTGTGTGTGTATACAACATGGACTTGTTTGACGTGAGTGCACTTGATGAGTGGATTGCGTTTGGGATTCTTAATGCTAACGACTTGGTATTGACAAAGGAGTCACAGCTTTTAGACATGGCACAGAAAATTCTATAAACTATTCATTCTTGTGGTTTAGCTTCCATCTTTTCCATTTGCATGGATCCTGAATAATTGACCATGGGCAGGGCTATTATGTATGCGCTGTTAACTCTCTGGAAGCATGCAATAGACCTTGGCTGCCCTTGTAACTAAGCTAAGGGAAATAGTCTATCTACAAAGAGCTTTAGTTTGGTGTGCCAGAGTTTTGGCCAGTACATGTTGCAAGGTTCAGTGGAATTACCTCTTCAGTCTGAAAAGTTCTGAGATTCATCTTGAAGCACACAAAGACAACTAGGTAAGGCTTTCTGATTCTGAGTAAGAGTGTCTATATGATCTCTGTTTATGCCATGTTTCTTTTTCAGCCTTATAAGTAAAGCAAGAACTGCCTTGATAACTAGAACATGATTCATGGTACCAGGCTGCTTAAAGATGTAAACTGGAAGTATGACTGTGATTATTAATGTGTAAAAGTTATCAATACTTCTTACATATAATCTATGGTGGATAACGAGTAATTAAAGGTTGCAAGGACCAATTGAGAATTATAACATAGTGATAACAAGTTTCTATCAGCTTCAGAGCTTTTTAAATAAATGCACAATAAAACTGCAAATGATTGACAAGTGCAGTTAATGACAGTGCCAAAGAAAAGTAATTTTAAAAGAGTGAACAGTCTAAGGGTGTTTTCACATATAGCTCTTTTTAAATGAACTAAACTGAGTAATCTTAAAGTGAGCCTGAAAGGGAACCTGCTGCAGATGACCTCCGGGCTTTTTGTGTTCACAATGTAAGCGACCTATAAAGAGGACTCGGTTTTCTTTCTGGTCCTTTTTAGCATTGATGAGATCTCAGACCACTTTCACACCACGCACAGTGTACACAGTGCTCACAAAGTGGGCAGCGTTCTTTCATGAAACAAACCAAAACAAAAAGAGGAACTGCCAGACACACCTGCTGGTTTCCTATTGGCTACCCTGAAGCAATTGGCCGAGGTGCATCGTGTAAAATTGGAAAAGTAACTGTGCGTGTCTGTTGCAATGGGTTCTGTTTCTCACTGTGCTCTTCACTGAGCTCCAACCGAAAATCTGCATCTTCAGTGAAAATAACATATTTGAAAGAGATGCAGTGAATTTTCATTCATTCAGTGTGAAAGCAGCTTTAAACTCTGTGTTGCGTGTGTGTCTAGCATTAGTCTTTAACACAGTAAAAACACATGGACTCTCATATTACCACTTTAATATGTCAGTGCTGCTGTCTTGTCACGAGATCACAGGCAGGCTGTATCTTGAGTAGTACTTGATAAATGATTTTAAATGTTTTTACCTACTGAAATGCTGGAAGACTGCCACATGTGCATGCAATAAGCCCTGAGGTCTTTACCATAAAACAAAAGCGGACTGGGGCTATTTTGTTTTCACAATATATAAATCAGTTTGATCACAAAACACATGATGAGCTAACCAAACTGTTCGGTTTGGCTCATTTTTGGGGCTGTATGGAGAGGTCTGATTTCGGTTGGCATGTTCACGTGTGCATAGAAAACCATGAGTCAGTGGTGCAAGTCCATTTTAGATGCTGAAATGACCGAAGTGCAGCCTAAATTATCTTTTGTGTTTATCATATCTGTAGTAGGCAACTGCTGTATTGCCATTGCAAATGGGTATTGGAGTTCCTATTTCATAAGCTGTGACTGTTGGGTCCCATAATAAAGGCTGTTGTCTCTGTTCAGGTTAACAGGTGGTAAAGAGCCGCAGAGGAGCAATTGTAGACCTTACTTCCTTTTATATGTTGCTTAAGAATAATATTTGGTTTCTTGTATTGAATTAAATCTTCATTTGGAAATACGAGGTTCAAGAACAGTCCAGAAGTGCTACTTCTTCCCAGAACATGTTTCAAACTTTGTTGTCAAAGCAGCACTCATTTTCAGTGGTGCCAGCCTGCAAGCCCTGCTGCCACTCCTCTCCCTCTCTGTCCTCGCATTTCTTCATCCATGAAAGACAGCAAGACTATCTGCATTCAGATCAAACGCTCACATTGCTTTACTAACCATAATCCAGTAAAGCAAGCGGAATTGATGCTTCTTTTGGAACGGCAGGGGTTTGCAATGTTGGACGGCTCTGTAGGGAATGTTGGACGGCACATCTCGGGTCTCCATTGACTTGTGTTGTATCATCTGCCAGGTGTTCTGTTGAATAGAAGCTGCAGGCAGCCCACAGCACTTCTTAAAGGAAAAGTAGATTGGAGAAAACAGCCTCAGTATGGAGAGGAGGGTGTCAGAGTGGTTGCATAGTTATAGATTTCCAATACTTCTTTGCTCTCAACTTTTCATCCTTTGTAGTGACTTGTTTTGTGATGTACAGAAATAGAAACAAATGTTACATTAGTAAAGCAGTGGTTATATCTCATTTAACATTAGTTTGTAGTGACTGTATAGATTGAGAATACATTGTCATTAACTGGGTGATATCTAAAGTTCTGTTATAAGAATAGCTTTTCACTTTCATTTTTAGTTCTTTATCTGCTTTTGTATATGTCAGTATCTCAACTCACCAGCTGATTCTAGTTAATCTTCTGAAGGAAAGTTAACTTTAATTCAAAGATGCTGGCAAAAGATGCTCTTTCAGGCCTGTGAAGGTTGAATGAGAACTGTTTTAACTAACACTCTTAAAAATAAAAGAAAAGCCCACCACACTGGGCACAGAAAACCTCTTATTTCTCTGAAGAACCTTTCAATGATTGGTCAGTTTTGTAAATGAAATGTATGGCGATGAAAAACGTTTATAGAACTTCTACATAATACAAGATTTTTATTTTTTTCCTAGAACTGTTCATCCAAGCCAACAACCATTTAGGAACCTTTATTTGTTAAGAGTTTAGGGAAAACTAGACTTTAGAGTAGATGTAACACTGTCTTTACACAGATCACTCCACAGTTTTGCATCTAGGGTTACACCCAAATCCTGCTCCCATTTAACCTTTGACTTATCTAGATCACTTACAGATTGATTTGATAGAAGTGCTGTATACGTGTTTGATATGATTTTCTGAAGTGGTTGATCTGAATGAAAGAACCTTTCCATTGGTGTCATTGTGGGTAGATTCAATTTGTGTTTACTTTTAGTTCTGATGAAGTCTCATAGCTGTAGGTAACAAAAAAAATGTATTATTTAAATTATATTCCTGTTTAATCTGTTCAAAAGACAAACACTCCTTCCTTGTAGCAATGTTCTAAACGATGATTTCCTTTTTTGGGCCATTCACTAAAATCTTTATTTTGAAGCAACTGTGGAAGTAATCCATTTCTCCATAGGGGTGTTTTACTTGAGAGAAATCCTTAATTTCCAAATAATTGTTGAAGCTTTCCCCATGTTTGCACTAGGTGGAGAATTATGGGGTTATCTGTTGCCTTTTTGACTAACTTTATATCCCATTTATATGTTAGGTCTATAGGGGGCTCTTTTATTTCTAATTTTTCAATATTTAGCCATGAATATATTTAAATATAATATTTATATCCACTAAAACTATATGATTGCAACAAATCCTGCAAATAAGAGAGAGACGTTTCTGGATTAGTTGAAAATAAAAGAATATCGTCCACAAAAAGTGATATCTTATGGATGTCTGAATCAATCTTAAATCCTTGAATCTGAGGATTAGTTCTGATAGCTTCAGCTAGCGGCTCGATACACAGGGCAAAAAGGGCTGGGCCCTGTCTCCATCCCCTAAATGAAGAAAATTTAATTTGAGGTGACTCCTTTAGTTGTTATCATAGCTTTAGGGGATCTGTAGATCGATCGAATCAAATCAACGAAAGCATCACCAAAGCCAGATTTCTCAAGAACTTTAAATTAATATGGCCACCCGACACGGTCGAAGACCGAGTGGCTGTTTCGAGAGAAACAGCCACTCCTGGTATATTGTTAACTTTGTCAATATGTATTATATTAAAAAACCTTAAGTTATTCAAGGAAAAATGCTTAATAATAAAGCCTGTTTGATCTGGATTAACTAATAGCAGAAGATGAAATTCAAGTCTGTTGGCTATCATTTTAGTAACCAGTTTGTAATCTGTATTGAGAAGTGAAATTGGCCTGTAGAAGGCACACTGTAATGGATCCTTCCCCATCTTATAAATAACGGATATGATGGCATTAGAGAAACATTCTGGAAAACGTTTATCCTTCCTTGCTTGCTCAAGTACCATCAAAAGTGGAATAAGGAGGTCCTGAAACACTTTATAAAATTCAGGAGGAAATCCATCCTCACCTGGTGATTTATTGGATGGAAGTGATTGAGCAGCTTTTTTTTTTTTTTTATCTCCGAGTTAGAGAAAGGTTTATCTAATATTAGCCCATCTTCCTCCTTTAAACTTGGTAAGTTAACTGAAGAAAGAAACCGATTCTTTTCTATCGAGCCACCTGCTAACGGAGAATTATACAGATCAGTGTAATATTTCCTGAATGCCTAATTTATCTCAGTAGGGTTATATGTTATCGTATTACCAGTATTTATCGCACTAATCAGATGAAAATTCTGCGCTACTCTAAGTTGCCATTTCTCTCCAAGCTCGTATTAGCGTTGTTTTGATCTTATAATAGTAGCTTTCAGTGTCCGAATCTTCATCAGTTAGCGGCTGTTCTTGGGCGCCATCTTTAGCTTCTTCACCGTCAGGTATTTGGGTGTTTTTCTGTCCGTCCTTTCTCATTTTGGATTGAAGGTCCGTTATCAGGAGGTAGTTGGAAGGTTCTACCGCGGACTGGGAACAGCCAAGGACGTATTACAGCGTTTAACACAATTTAAACAAAATATTGAGGAGCTCGAGTGGCCACGTCTGTTCAGCTAGGTGGCATCACGTGACCCCCCTATGTATTGCTTTTTGGTGAAAATGTCTTCAAACATTTTGCGTTTTTGGCATATTGCCTGCCTTTGTCCTCTTATATAAGTTTTCTAGCTTTTTTTGTGCTTCACACAACTACAGCCAGAGTGGTCTGTGTTACAGCGCTCATACCGTCATATTTTAGTATTTGTGCATTCCCAAGCAACAAAAGTGAGAGAAAGCGTTGGTTCCTGCTTGTTACAGTTAGCTGTTTATAGCAGCTGTATTACTTGAAGCAGTGCTCTCTCACTGGCCCAGCAGAGCCAAATTGATGTTTTTTTTCTGAACTATGGTGATGGAACAATGCAAGAAAGTGCTGAAGTCTCACACAGCAGACAAACAACATCCTCCTTTTAGGTAATTTTTTTTTTTTTTTTTTGGTGGGAGAGAATCACAATGTAGGTAAAGCTACGGAGGTCTGATATATTGTGGTTCTTTCACCCATCAAACTACTATGACAGCGTAGAAAAATCCAAATGTCTGTTGCTGTGACATGGAAGTGGTAGAAGTGAGGGGCGGTGTGTGATCCTTCACTGACATACCTAGCCAACATTGTTGAGTTTAGCACCTGTAACTAGATTGCCCAGCATTTGTCACCAGACAGCTGTAAAAAAAATCTATTTTTAAAATATTAATATTACAAACATCACAGTTGCGCTGTGCATGTAAGCGTGCTGCTTTAACCGGCTGGTAAAAACAGTTAACCTAGGAAAATCTCTCCCACTGTTCCATGATCCCAGATCCAGATAAAATGTTCTTCTGCTTGGCAAGTGTTTGTCATGTTCTGACCATAAAGAATAGTTTAAAACCACAATTAACCGTCTAGTATCTCAACTTTTTTAAACTTTCACTCAGGGGCAAAAATCAGCATTTAACTTGAAAGAAATAATGATTTGACCTTTATCATGATAATTATCAGTATGGACTGCTATGAAATTTTTTTAGCATTATTTTATCATGATTTTAGCATTTCTGGCCATGTCTTCCATCCCTAGTACAATCCTTTTGTTAGCCTGCAGAGGGCTTGAGAGCTTGTATTAAAGAGGTGAGCTTACAGAGGGGTTATTAACACACTTCACTTGGGGGTTACCTCAGCTCTCAGTGGTCTTCCCTTAGTCAGCCTGGTTTTGTCTCGCAAGTATCTGCCCCTGGCAGTGTCTCTGTTTTCTGTTGGTCATAAACCTCACCTGTCACACACTGCTCTACACTACCTTTATCCAAATGCATAGTCAGTCATTTCACCACTTATTGTTCTCTCACTCCCTCATTCTCTTTCTCCCTTAAACTCTGAACTGTGTCGAGTACCTCTAGCCCACACCATTTTTTCTATTCTGCTGGGCCGGGTTATCTAATTGAATTAAAGTTCTTGCCTAGATTGCCACAATGGCATATAGTACGTTTGGAATACAGGTCAGACCTCTCATCAGTGGGAAGATGATTCCTGGCTGTTATTAGGTAAGATGATAATACTTCTCTGATTTACATGACTCTTTGCCCCTTTATGTGGAATAGGGCCTTACCAGTCTGTCACTTTGCTGATAAAATTGGCATCTGCTGAAAATTGCGCTGTAAAAAAAATCATTGTTTTAACTTAAAGTATATAACCTGGTTCACTTGAATTACTGTCCTGTTCACTTGCTATGACAAGCTCAATGAACACACTTACTCTTTTAAATTAAAACACTAACTTATTTACAGTGTGTGTGTGTGTGTGTGTGTGTGTGTATATATATATGTATATATATGTGTGTGTGTGTGTGTGTGTGTGTGTGTGTGTGTGTGTGTGTATATATGTATATATATATGTGTGTGTGTGTGTGTGTGTGTGTGTGTGTGTGTGTGTGTGTGTGTGTGTGTGTGTATGTATGTATGTGTATGTATATATATATATATATATATATATATATATATATATATATATTATTGACACACTGCCACCAAAAGAACACAGATATTCATAAGTGGCTTGTTATAAGTTTCATATTGTACTTCAAACACTTATCTAATTACAGAGATTGCCAAGTCTAGAATTATATATCGGCAGATAATTGCTTAAGAAAAATTATTATACTGGCAATGAGTCGATGTTTAGATTTAACAATATTGCGTATTGAATGTTCTCATATGGTCCCAGTGCTAGTGTGCCTATTAATAGTTCAGTGTTATTTCTACAACCTGTTGATTTGAAAATAAAAGATCAATTTTGCTTGTAAAAAGTAGTTCTTTGATCACTATCAGTTTAATTGCTGTTTGTTATAGAGCACAGCGCAGTTCTCAACCACTTAGTTCTTAACCACAGCAGACAGTGGAAGCCTCCGATCATGAGCCGGCTTTCTTCTCACCATTAACTGTAGCCAGAACCGTGGCATTTTTATATCTCAGCACTCAGTGCCACGTGGCGTACTGGAGACATGTACGAAAGTAGTGCCCTTTACACCAATCTTGATGTTTTCTGTTCATGGTTATGGTCAGAATTAAGATGGTGCCGATTGGTAAAATGTCTTTCTAAAGTTCAAATTGGATAGTCACAGTTATTGTATTCAGTAATAGTTTATACAGTATATATTGACATATTAAAAAAAAAAAAACAATGTATTGATAATGTTTGTTCTGTATTTCAACATTCAGTATTTGTGGCAGGAGTTATTAGATTATATATATATATATATATATATATATATATATATATATATATATATATATATATACTCTACCGATCCATTATTAGTCACATTTTGTTATTTACCTCTTTGTTTGATACACAGTACACAGCATGCATGTTGGGTGTTAAATGTTATGAAAAGTGACTTGTTTTATATTGATATTATATTGATTATCTTTATATTATATAATGTTTTATATTCTTTTCTTTTTCAGTTTAAACTTTTCTACATTTTGTTTTTCTACAAATTATGTGAATTAAATGAAGTTGAAGAGTACTTGCATCATATTAGAATTGTCTGAAATTGGTTTTATATTATTGAATAGTTTTGGTTAGGAGTGTATATCTGTAACTGCAGAAGTTAGTCCCTATGGAAACGCCCACAAATCGCTGCTTCCTCCCTGTGACATGTGAACAATATTTGTTGCTTGCTCTCGCAAGAGTTTTATCTGCACTGGCACAGAAATATGTTTTGCAGACTGATTGTGATCTATAATGTCTAAGGAATGTTACTGCTTTTCCCTGCAAACCTGCTTAAAAGAGTGTGGCAAGAGACTGTGGATGTGCCTCATGGCATTCCAGAGTCATATTCCGTCTCTAAAATAAAGGACAAGCTTGAGGATCTGAGTGAATTTTGATGTAAGCATTGCTGCAAAAGAACTGAGTGACTCATGTCGCAGCCCTCAGTGGAATAAGGGGCTTTGTATCCTCCATCAAGGGCAAAGTATAGCCTAGAAAGTGTCCCACTGCTTTCCTACTTATACAAGAACTGAGAGTCAGCACAGTTGTGAAAGCTTCAGAAACCCATCAGCACACACAAAACCAAACCCTTTTACCTTGGTTTTTAGAGTCATACTATCTAAGCCACTGTTTAAAGAGCTGCGATATGTGGAGTATTCAGCTGTTTGAGCCATGCTGACTCTTGACGTTTATGTTTTTATGCTGTTTGAAGTTGTGTGAGATTCTCTGAGGAATTCCTTTTACAGGAAATAGAATGAAGTCAGTGCGGCCAGGTGGTTTTCAGTGATGTTGACTTTCGCTGTCCAAGGTGCTGCTCAGAACTGCTCAGAGTACACTTCGTCTGCAAGCAGTATTTCCCTTTCATCTTTGATTACAAATCAGTTTTGATTTAAAACAGGCATTATTCAGTTCACTCATTAGTGATTACATTTTAAACATTTTTTACCTGTTATATGTTGAGAGGTAAATCTTTCTTTTTGCTGTAATTAAAACAGACCTAGTTACATGAAATAAATAGTGAATACATAGTGAATTACAGGTGCATTTGATTTACTTTCTGCAGTTGCACTGGTTTAGTATCAGGTAATGGCAAAAATGTGAAGGATGTTTTTTGTCCTGTCAAAGAAGTGCCACCAAAAAAAAAATAATCCAGACTTTCTGCAGAAAGCCTTTTTCAATGAGTTGAGAAATAACTAATACTAAACTAAACCCTACTTTAGTTCTAAATAACTGCAAATTCTAAGGCATGCATTTTAGTTGTTTTTGCTTTATTATGTTTCATAATACTGAAGCTCATGCAGACAGCCACCATACAGTTAATTATTATCTCAAACTGCAGTACGAAGGTGCCACTATTGGAAAACCTTGTCAAGGCAACAACCCTGATGTTCCATTCAGTCCTTGCCCACCAGCTCAATCTAGCACTCTGAGTTTGCACGCATTGGAGCAAAGGTGATCCATGATTCATGCAAAAGGCTGAATGATTCCTAGCTCTGTCAGGGACCGTGTGCCTCTGCAGCTGGGGTTGGGGCTAATGAGAGCGGCTAGCTCTGTCCCAGCAGGAAATCCCAAACAAGAGGGGGCCAATTAATTAGGCTGCTTATTAATGGCCCGTGTGTGCAGGGCACCCAGCGTCACTCAGAGGGCCGTGTTTGAACACGCCGCCAGTGAGAGTGGCTTTGAGAGTGAGCAAGGTCATCTTGCTTTGCGCCCCTCTGTCAGCCCCTCTGAATTTTATGTCCAAGTTTCAGTTTGTTTTATTTCTTTATTTTTTAGCATTGTACTGATTTAACACTCTGGATTTGATGTCCTAGATTGGTGTCGGCTCAGTACTAGCCTAAAGGGATGCTAAAGGGTGTGATTTTGAGGGCTGTGTATTGGCAAGAACCTGCCAATTCAATACATATAATGATACAGGGGTTGCAATTCAATATATTGCGATACTTCAAGCAAGGTGATATTGTGACTTTTAAGCTAACTTTAGGAAAAATTGTTATAGCATACTACCATATGCATAAAATCTGAGTAACAGAAAAAGTCTGCTGTCTGACGATGGGTTAGAACACCTATCTACCAGTCAGGGGGTTGAACACTAAACAAAATGAACCACTGTCTGCCATTAATGTTTTCCTGTAAACTGTTTTTAAAAACTGATAGTGTTTTTGCGAATTGATACAGCATCACAAAACATAATATTGCGATACTCAAGTGTATCTGTATCAATCAATATTTCCTCACAATTAAAAAAAATTTCATAACATTTGGTAAATTATATCAGATATTATTACCATGTTTTCACAATTCATAAACAAACTAAGCCTAATGGTTCGTTTTCCTTTTGTTTGCTGCACGCGTGCCTTAACAGAGCACAAGGATCAAATTTGTACTTTCTATTGAGTAGGTGTTTGGATGTCGTGATTGGTATTTGGTATTTGATGCAGCCTTATTTTTTCAGCAACCACTCAAGGATTGCTTGCTAGTGCTACTTGCTTATTTTTTCTCTTTCTGTTTTGCCCTGGGTCTTTCTCTGACTTTCTCAATCCTTACTGCATTCCTGCTTTCTTGCTCTTGTTAGAGCCTCTTCCTGTCTCCTCCTGTCTGTTTTCCTTATTCATTTTTATCTCATAAGAAAGTCTCACTGGGGACCCTCTCCTCAACAGCAGCTCTCATTAATAGAACATTTTACCTTTTCTTCCACTCTAATTAATTGGTATTTCTCTCCAGTGGAAGGTACAGTACCTGACCACTTAAAACTTTCCTTTTTGCTGACTGCATAGTTACTGTCATTGCAACACATCTAGTTTTGCTCTTTTTCTATATGCCTTGTGGTCTATCAAATGCAAGTACACATTTAAGCATACACATGCCTCCACATATGTGCGTTTTCATCTTCCTCTAGGCATCACTAGTCTTATGACTAGACAGCCCTTCATACTGAGTAATGTGCTGCATCCCTGCCCCCCTGAGCATTAAAGGCGCTGCTCATTATATATGCCAGCTCATGAATAGTTAATCAGCTGCCATATTGGCTTATCTTCTCTCTTCACTCTCTTCCTGGAATCTTCACTTTGGTATTCCATATAATGTACATTATCCATTTCTCCTAAGGCAAGGCTGTGAGCTGGATAAATATTCAACTGCTAATGAACACAGACTTGTTTGCTTTAGCAGAACTCTTTCTTGCTCATCATAATCATTGCAAACCTTATCTGAGATATGAGTAAGGATACATATCTAGCCAAGCCAACCGTACCAGTGCTTAATGAGGCAAGGCTAGGGTGATACGGACCATGATTTCATCATTTGAATCCCAGTGCTGAATACTCTGGCTATATATGTACCACAAATTAGCCTCAGGGTGCATGAATAATAAGAACTCTGGCAACTTCTGGACCTATAAATTGGTACAAATGCTTTGCTGGGTCATTGCCATTCTTTACCTCATAGTGGAATACATTTTTCATTTGTTTTATTATTTATTTTAAATCATCATGGTTCTCTATTTAAATAAGCTAACTGGATACGAATGCATCGTTACTCATGAAAAGCAATATGATGTAATATCTTATTTATGCCTGTGAACTAAGTGTTGCACTTCAATAAAAATGTAGAGGCTAGGAAAATGTAGATGCACTTTACAAGGTTTCTCGAGAAAACGTATGTTAGGGATAGAACATTCAGCTGTGCAAGCAAAGTGCAACTGAAGCTGTAAGAGTTAAGCTACTTGATACTCACATTTCAAAACGTTTAAAGCAGCCCATTCTTTCCCAGATGCTTGAAAGTTGTAAACTTGACCATGGGTTTGGTTTTCTTGAAGTTTGGCTGTCTTCATTACTGCCATAGCAACAATTAAGTGTTTTAAGATGTCACTGCAGTTGTTTTTGTTGTTGTTGTTGTTGTTGTTGTTGTTGTTATTATTATTATTATTATTATTATTATTATTATTATTATTATTATTAATCATAAGGCTATCAGGCTTGATCATTTAAACTCAATCAATAATTAAATAAATAAATAAACAAACAAACAAATAAATAAGCCTATATAACATATATAACCCCCATTTATGTGTATTTTTGTCACATCATCTTTGCCACAAGGCTGGAATTGAGCTATGCCGAAATCTTAAACTATTGGTGGAATTCCTCTTTAATGGAAAATAAAGCAAGATAAAGGCAATTCAGGAGGACAGCAGCCATCTGTTCTAACAGTGTCTTTAAGTACAGCAACAGAGGTAGTGGCTGCTTACTTCAGCATAAAATATGCATTATTTGCACTTCAGCAACTCTTTTATTCTTGCTGTAATTAGGATTAACAATACACCTTTAGTTTTTGAATATATCAACTGTGTTTGATGTCTTGATAGACTTTTTTGTTTTGCGCTGTTCTGGTTGTCTTGTTGTTTATCACAGGTTTAAATCATGGATATTTTGTTGCCAGCAGAATTTTTTCTTCTAGAGGTAGTGAAGGTTGACTTCATTTGTCTTAATCTTAGAATGTTCTTGTGTATTATTCTTAGCATTGCATAGGCAGTAGGCAGGAGCTCTTTTACCAGTTGCATTTGAGACCCAGCTGTTCGTGAGCTTACCCTCGCCCCAAACACTTCCCAGCGAGTCTCAGCTCTCGCCCGTGGCATCAAAGCTCCGCTGCGTTAACCTTGCCTCTCTTCAGCTCCGAAATGACATGACAACACCCCAAAAAAAAAAAGAGGTTTTTCCCCGCCTTCTCTAATGTGAAGTGGCAGTTGAGCTTCAGTGAAAGACATGGTGCAGAAAGTCAACGAAGGGGGAGTGAGCTTTTTGTGGCCTATTTAAGTTAATTCATTATGTATGCATGTCCCCTATTTTGCACTTTTTGATGTGTTTTCTTATTTCTTATTGATACGACACATTTTGCTAGCTTTTAAATGCCATCCTATTTTTGCTTGGATGTCAACATTTTCTACAGTTGTTGGAGCTCAAGAACTTGTGACTTTGTGATTCAGAAACAGAATTACCTCTAACTGCTATAAATACATAATGGCCCATGAAATTTACACATTTAATTACCTTCTGGCTTAAGTTTTATTCTGATTTCATGAACCTTCATTCATCTATCAGTATTTGATATAACATGTTCATATCTATGACTAAAGAGAGAAATCATTTGCAGGGTTTAAGTTTGCTTGTCATACTTGTGTGTGCCTAAACTTTAGTCTCACAACAAAAAATTTTCAAAATGTACCTGTTGTTTGTATAATGGCAGAAGGTGATGCAGACATTGCAAATTAATGCCCAGTCCTGTTTTGGGATATCTTTGGTAATAGGTAAGATTGGTTTGTTGGAAGTCTATAAATAAAATTATTCCTTTTGCTGAGAAAAATATAGGGATCTTTTGAGATGCTGTCTGTTGTACCTCTTTCATTTATTCAGTCTTTTAAATTATTGCATGATGATTTTCTTCTCCAATGTTCCTTTCACCTTCACAACATCTTGGTGATATAAATGGTATTAAGCAGGTTTGCTTGTAATGTTCACTTTATGTCTGTTTTCTTGTGTCATTGTAAGAAGATTTACGTTACAAAACCAGTCGACTCTAGGTTTTCACTGCTGAAAGTCACCAGTGGCTATCGGTATCAACTTGTCTAACTGCAGATTGGCACTGTAGCATTAGTGGCATTGTGCTATCCTGATCTCCAGTCACTTCTTAAGCCCCTTGTCTGGGGCATAGGTTGAAGCCTGAGATGTTTGAGATACATTATTTGGCCTGTAAAATTTTATTTAATTTTAATTATAAAATCAATCCTTTTTTTCTGCTTAGTTAGGAATCATGTCGTTGGTCATACTAAGCGGCTTTATTAAATAAATAAATAATTAAACAAATCTGAGAGCAAGCCAGTGGTGACAGGGCAAAATCCCTTGGTTCTTCTTGAGTGCAACCAAGACTCAAAAGGGTGACACAAGACTCAAAAGGGTGAAACATGCTCCTCTGGTCGACACCAGCTAACAAAACAATAACACAAGACCAGTATGAACAGAGAATAATTATCACTAGTTATCGTTAGTCATCAATAGTTATCATTAATATGATTTAATGCCATTTAATATAAAATATTTAAAAATGCAAAAGAGAGAGTGCTTTTCTTAAGCTGGCAGTATTGTTAAGATATAGGAAAGCTATTTTAGTAATGTTGGTTATTTATGCATCGAAGAACAGATTGAAATTGTGTGTAAGATTAATCATTAAATTAGACAGTTTGCTTCTAACAGCTTTTGGACCAAGAAGAACCTGTTTTGTCAATCAAATAGGAGGAAGTTACATCCGGTCCTTTACGCAGTCCTTAGTTTTATTAAGTTGAGGTTTCAGTTGGTCAGGTTGATACATACATACAATCATGTTTAATCAGCATAGCAGTGGAAATTGATGCTGTGTTTACTGGTAATGGTAACCAGTGGTAGCATATATTATGTGGGTTAAAGAAGTCCTAAAGGAATCTTGTGGAACACCATAGTTTTGTATGAACAGAGGATTTACCATTTACATTCAGAAACTGATCGCGATCAAGCAGAACCAGCAAAGATAAAGATTTCATAAAATCATGCTTTAGGCTGATGGTATCTGGAGTTCAGTAATAAACGAAAAATTATTCTTATTATTTTCAATCAGAGAGGAGAGATATGATGAGTGTGCTGCAGTAAGTGCCCTTCTGTGGCTATTCTTACAGGCGGAATACTTTTAGTTTTGTCAGGCGCTAGTTGCTCTCCAGTTGTCTGACGGTCTGTTTTAAAGCTAAAGTATGATCATGGGGCGGTGGCGCAGTTTTTTTTCTCCTTATTCTTTTATTTTAACAGTCCAAAAGTATCTAAAGCAGAGCAAAAGTGTTCTCTAAGCACTCAGTCATAATATCTATTCAGTAGGTTCAGATGGTTGGCTGATAGAAGCTGATAGATCTCTGAGTTTTTCACTGAAGCTCTAGCTGTAGAAGATGTTATAGTACACAATAGTGTAGGGATGAACATGTATTACGGCTAAAGCGCACTAGGGCACTGAGATTAGGTAATGAAGAGACTGCTCTGCTCAGAGGGAGAATGGCTAAATGATCTGTAATAATAATAATAATAATAAGTTGAACTTATATAGCGCCTTTACACAAAACCCAAGGTCGCTTTACAAATGCATATCACATTACACAAGGCCCGAGGAAGATGCAGGAGAAAAATGAAGGAGAAAAAGATGAGATTTCAATAAAGATTTGAAGTGAGAAAGAGAAGAGGTAGAGCGAAGAGAGAGAGGCAGAGAGTTCCAGAGCAAGGGGGCCGCAACACTGAAGGAACGACCACCCATAGAGCTGAGCCTGAACCTAGGGACCACTAGATGGCCTGCTTCCGAAGACCTGAGGTTACGAGTGGGCTTGTAGGGTATTAGAAGGTCGAGTAAGTAAGCAGGAGCCAGACCATGAAGTGCCTTGAATGTGAGAAGTAGAATTTTATAGTGAATACGTAAAGTAATGGGCAGCCAATGAAGTCTCTGAAGAACAGGAGTAATGTGCTCTGATTTTTTAGTGTATGTGAGAATCCGTGCTGCAGAATTTTGCACTATTTGTAACAACCTAAGTGACTTAGCGGGGGGCCCATAGAGCAATGAGTTACAATAGTCCAGGCGAGAAGTAACAAAAGCATGGACCAGAGACTCAGCTGCAGCCGGGGACAGTAAAGGACGGATACGTGAAATATTGCGAAGGTGGAAAAATGCCGACCTAGACAGACTTGATGTGCGGTTCAAAAGACAAAGAAGGGTCAAAAAGAACACCTAGGTTTCGGACAGTGACAGATGGAGTGATTGTAATATCATTTACAGTGAGAGCAAGATTTTTGAGAGTGTTAACAGTGGACTTGGAGCCAGTGACTATAAACTCGGTTTTATGTGCATTTAAAGAAAGAAAATTTGCCCTAAGCCAGGAGTTCAGGTCAGTAAGACATCTATTTAACTGGGGTGGGGGAAACAGTGCTGCTGGTTTGAAGCTGAGATAGATCTGAGTATCATCAGCATAGCAATGAAAATGTAAATTGTGACTACGAAAAATATGACCGAGGGGGAGAATATAGATTATAAAAAGGAGGGGACCAAGGACGGAACCCTGAGGGACACCATATTCAGTGGGCACTGTGTCAGACGTATGGTTCCCAATTGAAATAAACTGAAGCCTGCTAGTCAGATACGAGTGGAACCAGGATAGTACGGTTCCAGAGAGACCAATCTCAGTGAGCCTAGTTAAAAGAACATTGTGATTTACTGTGTCGAAAGCAGCAGTGAGATCAAGAAGCAAAAGAATGGAGATGCAACCTGTATCCGCGGAAAGGAGAAGGTCATTTAGGACACAGAGAAGAGCAGTCTCGGTGCTATGATGCAAACGAAAACCAGATTGAAATTTTTCAAATAAATCATTAGTGTTCAAAAAATCAAGCAGCTGGGAAGCCACGACCTTTTCTATAACTTTAGAGATGAATGGGAGATTTGAAATAGGCCTGTAATTGCTCAAAATTGTTATATCTGAGTCAGGTTTCTTAATAATAGGTGTGACAGCTGCTGTTTTTAAAGGCACAGGAACATATCCAGAAGTGAGTGAAAGATTAACCAAGTGGCATATTGGTTCGGAAAAGATAGAGACACAGCGTTGAAGAAGATGGGTAGGAACAGGGTCCAGTCGAGAGGATGAAGTCTTAGAGTTAGCTATAATATTGACAATAGAAGTTGAGTCAGTCAGAGAGAAATTTGAAAAAGAAAGTGACAGAGTTGGAGAGAAAACGATAGGCCCATGGCAGTCAGCAGGGGTATTCAACAGGTCTTTGTAGATGGTTGACACCTTGTTACCGTAGAATTTCAGAAAGGCATTACATAGATCAGTTGAGGCAATATTTGGAGTTGATGGGGGTCGCAGAAGCTTATTTACCACTGAAAACAGAAGCTTGGGATTCTGACCAGCAGCACTGAAAACATCCGCATAGTATGATGCACGAGCATTGTTTAGTGCTACTTTGTATGAGGCCAGATGATCAGTGTAAGCTAGATAGTGAACCTGCAACCTGGATTTCTTAAAAAGACGTTCTAGACGTCTTCCAGCTGTTTTCATATTGCGGAGAGCAGGAGTAAACCAAGGCGATCTATGAGTAGAAGGCACAGATCTAGTTTTCATCGGTGCCAAGGTGTCAAGACAAGCACGTGTAGAGTACAGTTATAGAATGATACAGCATCATCAGTGGATTGCATTGAACTAAGATGGGCAAAATTAAACGTTTCCAGAAAGGCCAACAGAGAAGGACAATCAATAGCCTTAACATTACGATAAGTAAGTACAGATTTTGAGTGAGGTTTAGGAACAGGTGGAGAGAAAGAGGCATTGATTAGTATATGGTCAGACACACCAACACAATGTCCAGTTATATTAGTAATAATCCCACCCGTAGAACAGATTATGTCCAGAATATGACCCTTCTTATGAGTCGGAAAGTCAATGTGTTGAGTTAGATCAAAACAGCTTATCAATGACAGGAATTCTGAAGAGGCAGAAGAGTTAGAGTCAAGGTGGATATTAACATCGCCAAGAACAATGATGGAAGAGGAGAGTGAACTGGTAAACGCCAAGATCTCCCCAAATTCTGACAAAAATTCAGTCAGAGAACTCTTCGGGGGGCGGTGAATCATTAAGGAGATACACCCAGGAGCCTTGAGAACCATGACTTCAAAAGAGGAAACATCTTGTGGGTTGCCCAAAGTCAATTCAAAATTGTCCCTGAATAAAACCGCCAGTCCCCCACCTCTACCTGATAAAAAGGCCAGATAATTAAAATTAGGGGGAGAAGCAGCATTCAGGTAAGAAAAGTCACCCGGTACCTGCCACGTTTCAGTTAAAAAGAATAGATCCAACTGATGCTGGTCGATAAGGTCATTGACTAATGCAGCCAGGTTAGATAGATGCTGTGCCGAGATCGAAGGAGCAGACTGATGCGACGATGTAGAACGAGGGACCTCCAGTAGAAACCTATGGTTCACTCCACGATGCGCTCTTCCAGGGCGTCGCTGAAAGCAACGATCAGTAATCCGTACTGCGGGATGATTGATGCACAGTGCCTGAGGTGCTGGATAAGTCTGACGTTTACAGCGACGATGTATATATCGGGGTCGTCTAGAGATGCTGATAGAGCAGCAAAGATTGTAAGTGGGAGCATCAAGCCGACGGAAAGAACGCAGCCTTCGTAAGTCCTCGCTGGAGTATGACTATATAGGATAAAGGCTCGGAGTACCAGTTAATTCCTCCATCGCCCGATCAAAAAATGATAGTCCGAGAAAAGGCAAAAGTAAACACACCGCAAGCCCATTTAGCCGCCCGCTCGACATCAGAGCCACAGGGGCGGTTCGTGCAGGCAGGCTCGCAGCTAGCAACAATAGCCGACGAAATTGCCGGTGTAACCAAAAGTTAGGAATGTGCAGTTCGTGCAGGCAGGCTCGCAGCTAGCAACAACAGTCGATGAAACTGCCGGTGCAACCAAAAAGCCAGGAATGTCACCACAGCACAAACAATGCTGCAGCAGCGGATCAAAACAGGTGTCCAGAGAAAACCCAAATCCCGAGCAGTCGAGGTAAAGTCCAGCAAAATATAACAGACAGAAAAGAGAAAAAAGAAAAAAAAATAGAAGAAGATCCAGCGAGAAGCGGCAGCAAACAAAGCGCACAGCGTACTCTCAACCGGAACCGGAAGTGATTACTATAATATAATATATATATATTATATGTATTATATGAATATATGTATTCACACCAAAGGTCAAAGTTAAGTCTAGTGTGGCTGTAGTGATGTGTGGGCTTCATTATATTTTGAGTGGGACCAAAGGTCCTGTGGTTTGTCAAAGTGGGTATTAAAAAGTGGTGGTACGGAAGGAAAATGCGTTATGATATATGATTCACGTTGACTTTAAGGCCTCCACAGATATATTGGCATCGATGGAAGTACCACTGATAATACACATTCTCTTTAAAGTTGCGCTTTGTAAGTTTTGCTGAGTTGTAGACTTGATGATCTCTGTGGTGGAGAAAAACGTTTTATAATGTGGGTTGTGCTGTGGTCCTCTTTACTGAGGGGATTAATCTGATGATTTCGCATGTGGCTTTGTAGGAGTGGACGTGAACTGCTCTTTTTCATACCTGAAGGGAAATGTTTGGGTATGTTACCTGCTTAACTACTTGGGGTGGTTTGTGTGGGAGCCAGTATCTCCCATACTGTGGGATGGGTGGCTGTTTCAACCGGCAATAATGGCGGGTCTCCCCTCCTGCTTCTTCAAAAAAGGCACTTGTTTGAAGTGCAGTGTTTCCAACATTATCTATTACAGCAATGCCACAGCAGTTCTTTTTTTACTTTTCTTTTTGGTTTACTCTTTGGTTTTGGTTAAAGGTTTAAGGTAAATTACACCAGATGTGGCAAAACTATTTAATTATAAGACATTTTGAAGATACACAAAATACATCACAATATTTAGTTCATCTGAGATTTAATAAGTTACTTAATGTGAATTATACAAAATAGAACCTGTATAAAATTGTAATATAGCTATTAAAAAATGCGGTAATAATCATAATAATGAGTGTGTTTACATGCATGTAATAATCCAATGAGTAACACGACACGTCCGATCCAACATGTTGACATGCACTTGGATTATCATATAATGAGAGAACTCCTGGTCTACATGAGTCAGGCGGTAAAATGTGCAACTCAAACTTCAATTAAAGTTATTTATGAGGAACGTCTTTTTCCACTTTAAGTTTACTGAGTTAGACAGTTGAGAACTGACATATTTGACAATAAAATCGGTCAGCAAAGTACCACTTACCTAAAAGTATTGGTCTGTTTAATCTTTGAGCCAGGATGCACTGATATGGTGATTATGAGCTGTTGCCGGTTTGTTTACATTTGCACATCTGCCAATGCTGATGTCGATACAGGAACATTTATGGAATGTAGTAAATGTGACTACGTGAATCTAGAGTGTACTTACAGAGAACTATAATATTGCTTTCTGTAGGATTACGAATGCAGTAAAATTAATAGAATGCAGATATTTTAGCACAGTAATCCAGTGTCTGTGGCTTTGTTCTGTCCATCTCTGTGTGTCCTTGTCTGCTTTTGTGTGTGTGTGTGTGTGTGTGTGTGTGTGAGAGAGAGAGAGAGAGCACAGTTGGGAATGCTTTTGTTGGTGTGATCTGCATCATCTCGCTCTCTGGGTGAGTTGTGGCAGCTGTGGACATTGCTCTGCAGAGACAGGGTGCCTGTTCTTATCTCCTGGGCCTGGCTCAGACTCTGCATGTTGTCAAATCATTTGCTCTGATGGATCATTCCACAAAACAAACCACAGTCACCATGGTTGCTTCAAACTCATCATTGAATTTTCACGAATCAACAGATCATGACAACTTTCTTTGTTCAAGGAGTTTTTTTTGATTCAATAGGAAATTGTCTCATTGAGTGCCTGCCTTGTACATTGAGTGCCTTCCTACTTCTAACCCTTCTGTTCACCCATAAGTCATATTCAAGTGTCTGTTTGGTTTGTAGAGCATTTACTGCATTCATAAAACAAGAAATGTAGAAATGTTTCCACCATGCTTCTTACTTTTGTGTCTCTTTAGTTCTTTGTGTATCAGAACCACTCGCTCTCTTTAGCCTTCTGCTCTGATGTCGCTCTCTCACTTTCTTTTTCTGTCTCTCTGTGTCTCGCTCCATCTCTCTTCTCCTTTGAAGTGCCTGATGTTGCAGGTTAACTCTAGGGGGCCAAGCATTGAATAATGTAACTCAGGGTGCCAAGCAATGAATAAGGTAAAGCATAAACAGTAGTTTTGAGTTATATGCCAACTCAAGACTGGAAGACTTTAGTTGAGGAGGAGTGAGACACCTCACTGACACACTTGACTTGATTGACATACAATGCTCATGTTTACCTGCTCATTTTTTGCTCTAATATGACTCATTGGCTCCTGACAGTACCTCACCTTATAACTCACTCTGGCTATTGTAACTATTTTTTTTCTAGTATAGAGGTTTATATATTAAAAGCTATAGTGAAGGGTAAGTTAAAGCATGAGGACAGATTTGAACAGCCCAAAAACATCAGACCATCTCTTTGGAGAATATCCTTACCTTTTAATTAGCTTAAAAAAACAAAAAACTGTTCTAGCCATGAGCAAAAGACAAGATTTGTAAATTTGAAATGTGTTCACTGAAGACCTTTTCTTTGATGTTGAGCTTCAGGCTGTGTGTGTGGAGTAACTTTTCAGGCTATTTCAAAGCTTTTCAAAAAGACAGGCCAAGAAATATGCAACGAGTATTATCTTACGGCAGTTCATGTTCAAAACCGGCAAGAAACATTTTCAGAACCAGATTTAATAGTTACGCAAAGAAAAATAATGCATACAGCAATTTTAAGAAGCAAGTATACCCTGTGAGTATTTAAGGTTCAGTTAAACAATATATATGGATTAAGGTTATGTTATAGAAAAACAGAAAAACAATGGACATTTGAATTTGCAGTCATTTGTTAGAGTGCTTGAAAAAGCACGCTGTTATCTCTCATGCTTCTTCTTATTCTTCTTCCACACTTTTCTGCGATTAATACAGCCCGAACCGCTTAACGTTAATAAATCCACTTAAATTTATATTCCATTCGACTCAATGTTCGTCTTAAATCTCTTTGCCTTTTCATAGCTACTAGCAAGGCAAGACGTTGTTGCTATGTGATCTGAAGTCTTCTCAGTTGCTAAGAACTAGGGCTTTCATAGGACCATAGGAGGATGGGTTCCCCTTCTGAGTCTTGGTTCCTCTCAAGGTTTCTTCCTCTTTTAGGGAGTTTTTCCTTGCCACCGTCGCCGCTGGCTTGCTCATGGGGGCTTGGACCCGGATTTTCTTTTCTTTTCTTTTCTCCCTGTAATACTGATTGTCCTGTAAAGCTGCTTTGTGACAACACCTGTTGTAAAAAGCACTATATAAATAAATTTTGCTTGCTTGCTTGCTTTCACTGCCAATCTTGCTTTGGTGTGCATCCCAATCCTTGGCAGTGAATAAAAGGAAAAAAAAAGAGAAATAGCCAAAAATCCCAATAATAATCCTTAGCCTTCATTAATAAGCCAGCACCAGAAGGTGTACCCTCTAAGTTTGCTGTGTTTATAACTTTGAGCTAGCGTGTGCTGAAGTCATATCAAAACCGGTCTTCTGTGGAGGCTTGGAATTAAACAGCTTCTTACAGTGTCCATGTTCTTTTTCCCTTCTCTTTCACCAAGTCAGATTGGTTCCTCAGAGGCCTATCTTCGGACTAATTGCGCCGAGGAGGGATGTTAATGGAGACTGTTTGCATGTTCCATTTTTTTGGATCTTTTTTCACCATGCTAATTTAACTTGCTTTACCATTGCTTTGTAAGCGCACATCCTCATCTCTTGTTGTGTGTTCTTATCTGTTTTCATGTGACCCCCCCCACCATTTGACAAAAAACAAACGTGATGTACAAAGAAAACTTCTGATCTCTGCTGTGGGTCATTTTATGTGGTGCGGATGGTGTAGCCTGATTTTCTTAAATCACTGGATAATCATGGTTACAACAGCTGCAAGTTGTAGAATATGAAATATTCTATTCTAGAATATGAAATCGATCAGAGTGAGATGAACTCCTCCCTCAGACTTCCGGGTGGTCCAGTTGATCAGGGAATTAACAAAATCAGTCTGCGTTTCTTGCTCTGGCAGGCATCTTCCTGTTCTGCTGAACTCTGTTTATTTCAAACCCTGTCGCTTCATGCCTTTTTGAATATGAATGAATCATGAACAAGAGGGGAGGGAGAAGGCTCCTCACCCCAAAGCCTGAAACATGAAAGTGGAAAGACAAGGTACCAGTGAGAAACTCCAAGGAGTCCTTGTTCTTTTGATGCTCATAACTGACTAATGTGGAGGTGATGCCTTCCCCGTTAACAAACCTACCCACAGACAGACGAAACTGATTCCATGTGGACCAAGCATGACGTGCTCATGCGTTGGCTGGCACTCGTTTCTTCCACTAAATGGCCACTGCTAGCACTAATAGCTGTATGGTTAGACATTTTCCCCTCCTTTTCTTTCCTCTGTCATCATTACCTAAGCGCTCAAGTCGAAAGCTGATGCGGCCTTTACGGAACACTTTAATATACAGCGTGGGTGTGAACAAGTAAGGATGGAAATGTCAAAGTGCGGCTCTGCGTGACCTTCTGGCTACAACGCCTTTACCCTACTCATACAGGCTACTGCAGCCTTGCAGAGGCACTTTTTAAGATGGGTTAATCCTGAACCCTTACACGCTTTTGCGTGGCCTTATTTCCAAGGCATTATGAGCAACAGGGCTTTGCTAAAGCCCTCTCTCAAGAGAAGCTTGTGTTTTTTCCCTTGCATCGCAGTATTTCTTCCTCGACACAGCCCCGACAGCGCATGCTATTCTGATAGAGTGGGCGGATGGCATGAGGCTAGACTGTGGAGATGCTCTCTTCGGTATTTGAATGCAGCATTCCTACTTGTGTCTGCTCACATATTGCCTCAGTGCTCTCCCTATTGGCACATCCACTGATGAAGTGATGCATTGTGACTTAGCACAGGCAGGCGAGGAGGAACCTTCTCTTCATATTTGAACATTCCTCCTTGGCTGGTCCCTGGTCTCTTTATGAATATTTGAGCGAATGAAGGACCGTCACCCTAGGGCATTGGGGTGTGTGGTGGGGTGTATGTGTTATTTCAGTAGGCTGCCATCACCTCGACTCAGGCTTGCGCGGAGGGCTTTTCGATCAAAAAGGACCCTTACAGGCGTCCTGGGTATGCAGGCAAATGTCATTTCCTCTCTAATGTGGAATGGATTCTCAAGCCAGGACTGGTGGGACAGGGACAGAATAATGAGGCCCTACTGAAAAGATAATAGGCGAATAAGAGAATCTCCCTCTCCTTTTTTCTCTGCCTTTTTTTCTTGGTTTTATATATATATATATATATATATATATATATATATATATATAATATATATGTGTGTGTGTGTGTGTGTGTGTGTGTGTGTGTGTGTGTGTGTACATTCTTTTAACTAATTCCCTTGTACACTATGAGTTAGAGTTTTATATATATATATATATAGTTTATAGAGTAAGATTAGATTTGAGCAGATCAGAGGGACAGTGAAGGTGGAGCAGTTTGGAGATAAAGCCAGAGAGGCCAGGTTGAGATGGTTTGGACATGTGTTGAGGAGGAATAGTGGATATATTGGGCAAAGAATGTTGGAGATGGAGCTGCCGGCTAGAAGGAGAAGAGGTAGACCTCAGAGAAGGTTTATGGATGTAGTGAAGGTGGACATGGAGATGGTTGGTGTGAAAGTAGAGGAGGCAATGGATAGGGCAAGATGGAGGCAGATGATCCGCTGTGGCGGCCCCTTAAGGGAGCAGCCGGAAGAAGAAGAAGATATAGTTTATAGAGTAGGTACCCCATATGTCAGTTGTCCTCTGACCAAATTTACATACAAATTACAGTGCGGTGAAAAGTATTTGCCCCTTCCCAACTTCAAAGTTGCAGATCATTAAATATTTTTTATATTAGAGATATACATAGATAATCCAAGTATAAACATACAAAATGCTGTTTTAAACTATGATTTCATTTGTAGGAGGAAAAATGCTGATTAGCTTGCCTTATGTGAAAAAGGCCCCCTTAGCTACTAAATCAACCAAGTAACCAAATTCAGTTGAGCGTTGGGTTCAATCTCACTACCCAGTACGACAGCCAGGCATGATTACTGCCAGATCTGTTGAATCATAACGTCACCTAAATAGAACCTGTCTTGCAACGTGAAGCAGGCCAAAGGTCCCAAAAAGCAGCGCATGATGCCATATTCTAAGATTCTAATATAGATGTGAAATGAAGTCGCTGAAATCTGCCAATATAGATGGTGCTACAAAGCCATTGCTAAGGCTCTGGGACCAGAGTACCAGACTCAGGAAACCACAGTGGGAGAGAACGGTGGTCTACCAAAATTTCAACAGGAGCGCATCGTGTTATGCATGTCTTATGCAGGAGGTGACAAAAGAACCGGTCTTACTCTCCTCCTTTAAGGATGGGAGATCCATGGGAGATTTACATGATGGAAACTACTGCCAACCAAAAAAACAACCACAAAGACTCACCTTGCATTTGGCAAAAAACATCTAGATGACCCACAAGAGTTTTGGGATAATATTCTCTGGACTGATGAGCCAAAGGTGGAACTTTTGGGAAAACGTGTCCCGAGCAAATACTTTTTTGCTGTACATCAGGCTAATCGGTGTCTACTAGCTTTAATTTCTTAGGCATGTTTTTATTAATAAAGCAAATAATTCAGCTGACCAAATCGCTATTGTGTTGCCCATGGCTAACTTGGATACACTGAAATGTTAAATGCTCACCTCTCACCCAGCATAATACTTCACCAACTTTAGGTCAGTGGCTGGGCCCTGAAACTGCCACTGGAAAATTGGATAGCATTGCAGGACCATTTATATTAACCATGGAGGATCCAGTGGCCAGCGCATAAAAGTGATTGCATGAGTCACATTTAGTGTTATTGTTCTGTGAGAAAGCACAGGCCCAATTCACTGTGGCCTGTGGGAAAAGGTTAACATTAGTGTCTAGTGATACGTTCACAGTGGCCTGGGGCTTTATTGGATCCCATTTGGGTGTTAAGGTCACTTGGCACATGAATGAAATTAATATTCTGTTGACAGTTTTATCCCCCTTTCTACCAGAGAGATTCTTGCAGTGATCTCAGCAAGTTAAAACAGTTAGCAATTAAAGTGAAATCAAATAGAGTTGAAGATCTTTATTCATTTGTAACAGTTTTGGGCATAACAAGTTTTTAAAAAGAATTACAGCTGATTGAAATTTGAAAACAATTTATATTGGAAGAATTTAAAACAATTTATTTACTAATAACAGTGATGCTAATGTAGGATTATTATTATAGATTTAAATTTCTTGTGTGTTTTAAAGCCCACTCTCAATTAAACAAAAGAAAAATCTTGAACGTAATCTGTAATATTTTTTTGGAATAAATCTTTTCAACAAATTTTTGAACAAATATATCTTTGCATATAGCAGTTACTGTGTGAAATTAAAAGAGCAATGCAAGGATATTCTTACTGCTTGTGGATTTCTCATGACACTGAACGCACTGCCTTTTGTGTAGACCTCTGATTATCGTTCTACGTAGGGTTGTTGACCGATATGAAGTGTAGTTTCTCAATACCAGAATGGTACTATTGCAAAAAGCAAGGCCTTTTCTTTTATTACATTTATTATAGCTTAACAGAGTACAGAATCAACATCAAAGTAATTTTAGCCTGCTTAAAGGCCTGTGTTCTATATTTTCTTGTTTCTTGACCACTTATCATGTTTTATATATATATACGAAAAGCAATCATTTATTTACATCAGTTAATTTTTACCAAGGCTATTATCCAAACTTCTCTCTTTATAGGCTGTTTTCATTACTGTGCCTTTAAGACTGATATATGTAAATGACCACTCTTCTGATTGGCTGCCCCATATTGTGCCTTGTCTAGCCTAGCAGTCCAGACTAAAACACTTCAGTGTGAATTGGCAGGGCTAAACACCTGTAAGCTTAAGTGGATGTATGAAATTATATAGTTCTGGCCATGCAAGCCGATTGGTTGACAGACGTTCTAACCGTGCAGATATTTCGCCATAACATCACAGGTTTTTCACAAACATTGTATGATTCCTGCTAAGATGCTGTTGCTAAGGCTGTTGCTAATGCAGCGCATTGTGCGCTCCGCTGAGAAGGTGATAGGCTGCAGCCTCCCATCTCTCCAAGACCTGTACATCTCCAGGACTGTGGGGAGAGTGGATCGTATTATAGCAGACCCTTCTCACCCCGCACACGGACTATTTGATCCACTCCCCTCGGGCAGGAGGCTTCGGTCCATTCGGACCAGAACCTCCCGCCACAGGAACAGTTTCTTCCCCTCTGCCATTGGACTCAAGAACAATATATAATCACGTCACTTACCTCTTTATAACCCTGCCTTGGTCACTTTACTTGAATTGCACTACTCCACCTGCACTGTTGTATATAGTACTGTTGTACATGCCTTTTGTATTTTTATTTTTATTCATTCTATCTATATATTTGCATAGAGTATTTATTTATGTGGACTTAATTTTGCATGCCTAGTACTACTTGTTTTTATGTTGCACCTTCATGCCGAAGCAAATTCCTAGTCTGTGAATCCTGTTCATTGACAATGGCAATAAAACTTCTTCTGATTCTGATTCTGATTCTAAGCAACGAGTTTGACAGCCGTATGAGACACTCAAGCCATTTGAATGTTTTTACTTCTTACTTTGCGCACAAACAGAAAATGGATACTTTTAAGATCACATTTTACCTACAGCGGATTTGGTCAGACTCTGAAAATGAGACTACACTAAATTCCCAAACTGTCATTACCACTGAGCAAGCTTTTCAGTGGGCAGCTGTGACAGAAGTGCACCTAAACTACCTGGAATTAACCAGAAATGTGTAGTCTCATCTTCGGAGTCTGACCAAATCGGACTGATCCATAATACTGCCGCAATAACAAAAAAACAAAAACAAAAAAGCTTTCTCAGTGGTGATGACCGCTTTGGTATTTAGTGTAAGGAGCTGGAGAACAAACTGCTGGCTGTGCAAAGAGTGAGAGGAGTTCATTACTCTGACGTAGCAACAAGCTGCTTGTTAAGGAACTATAATTTGGAAAAGGAATTGCTAACATTTAAAGCATATTACATTACACATTCAGTGCCCAGTTTATTTATGTATTACTTTATTTATTTAACTGTTGTATAAAAGCAATACAACACTCAACGTCGTGTGTTATGGTGTCACAGATTTCAAAACCGTTTTTGTAGCTTAGTTTTCATATATGCACATTTAAGACTGAATGATTTGGGACTTTTTAAAATAAGAAATTAAAAGTGATGAATTGTGTACCACATTGTACTTTTGATACCTCATACAATGCTAGTTATAAGCCCATTGAAAACAGTGAGATTTGTTAATAAGTGAGGCATTATGACAGTGAGGGTTTCAGATTGGATCCACTGTCCTGCATATTTTTTTATTGGTCTTTCTAATGTATGCCCCCCCCTTCTACTAAATCACACTGTGGGCTTATGTTTGGCTTGTCTAGTTTGCAGCAAGGTTAAAGTAAGTTTGACTAAGTTCTGTCTCTCCCCACATGCTCATCCAGCTGCTGGTGCTCCAAACTGTCAGATTCTTCCCTTAGGCTGACGAGCTCTGCTCATGATGATATTTCTCTCAGTTTAGTGTTTCGGGGTTACATGTGCAACAGCTTTCACTCTTGTTCCTGGCCCTCCTCTGTTTCTTTTTCTCCTTTTCCCCAAGGGGTTTCCTCTCCTACCTCTGTCTGCCTTGTTCCATAGCAATCTTCTGCTGAAAAGAGGAGACACCTGCCATATTACTGCCTGACAACTTGCAGACAGTGCCTTTTTCTCCTTTTTTCTGAAACTAACTGTAATACTGTAATTACTTCGGTAGGGATTCTGTTGAATCCTGTTAAGATATATGAGGCACTGTGTATTTGCCTAAAGCATTAATAGAAATTGATACAAAGAAGACTTTTATTTTAGTCAGTTGTCTAAAATATTATTGTGCTATTATTTTGTTGTTGTTGATGACAGTGCCCAGTATTCATATTATGTCACTAATATGAATATTATACAGTATTTATATTAGTGTCTAGTGATATGATAGTGATAGTGTCTAGTCACAGTGGCCAAATCATCCAGTCTTAAATGTGCATATATGAAAACTAAGCTACAAAAACAGTTTTGAATTCATTGTTTCTGTGATTTCCCAAACCAACATATTTAACCAAGAGAACACTAGAGGAAGTGTATTATCATGAAATAACATCTCATCTGTGATGGTATACGCCCTAACACACGACACTGAGTGTTCTATTACCTTTATACAACAGTTAAATAAATAAAGTAAGAATCAAATAAATTGGCCTGTGAACGTGGCGTTTAATGTTTTAATGTTCACAGTTCCAAATTGGACATACACACAATTGCCATCAGCATCACTCATATTCATCTTAAATTAAATGTCATGTTTACTCATTTAGTCCTTATGTTGAGAGACAGTGGCAACAGACTTCAGATTGCCAAAAACCACATCCAGAATTTTTCATCTGTAACGTGCAGCTACATATGATGCAATGACATACGATTGGCCAACAAAGACCTAAACCAGTTGTCTTATAATCTAAACCCTTAGGCTTAAAGGTTCTTAAACGATTCTTGACTTTGTTCAAAGAACAACTTTTATTTGTATGGTACCTTTGTGCTTCGTTGCACTTCACAAATATCCCCACTTCCACAGTCTGGCAACCTGCAATGTGGAAATTATATACAGACCTCAACTTCAAAAAAACATTTAATCTCATATCTTTTCCACTTTGTACATTTAATTCTTTCATTCTGAAATCGGTACCTGTAGACATGTTACAAAAAGAAGTTGGGACAGGTTTAATTTAAAACTAAGAACTTTGCAAAATGGTGAAAAAGAATTATAAACTGTGCTAACATGATAGAGCCAAGCTGCATGATCAGAGTGTGCAGAGTGTGAGAGTGGCCTGTCTGCAGTCCAAACATCTCTCTTTGAAAACATGGTACATTGTAAAGCACAAAATACGACAACTAAGGCGCCATATGGTTGCGCAGCTGAATAAGTTAGCTGGGAAAGGAAAGCTGATGTAACGTTGTGGTAAACATGCTACTGTCCCAGGCTTTTTGAAACATGTTGCAGGCATAAACATATAATCTCAAAAACAAATAATAACAAAAATAATAAAACAAAGGTCAAAATAAAATATCAGACATCATTGTTTTGTACAGTTTTTTTTCTGTTTTCAATGTATCACAGGTCAAACAGAAATATCAGTCACTGAGGTCCCAACTTTTTAGAACTGGGGTTTGTTTGTTGCGGGTGTCGACTACTCAAGCCTGTTTTTTGGATTCCTTCTCCTAAGGGTTAATGCCTTCAGTATCTGTTTCACTGAGTTCAAGCATACACCAGAGACCATCCAAGCCATCGCGATGACGCATTCAGATCAGAAGTGACATGGTTTGTGTATGAGTTGTTTCTGGAAGATTTCTCTGCAAACATGCAGTGTATGATGTGAATGATGAATGAGGTTACCTCAGGCACAAAGACAGGGACACACGCAAACACCTTCATTTTTTCTTCTCTTTCTTCATATATATAAAGCCTAGCCCAGCAGTCATTGAGCGGAAGGCAGGATACACCCTGGACAGGTCGCCAGTCCATCGCAGGGCATGTGTGTATGTGTGTGTGTATATATATATATATATATATATATATATATATATATATATAATTTTTTTACTCTTTCCTCTCAAGATATGGGCTGGGGCATTTTGCATTATGATTCTTGTTTGCAATTGTTGTGCTGTCCAATTAAAGTGTATCTGGCCAGCAGTCGTTTGTTCAATAGATTCTGAAGAGTTCTTTGTTCCAGGTTGGGGTAATTAATTTGTCATTTTTTTGCAGGGAGGTTGAGGGTGGCCTGTTGGGATATAAATGGTGGATGTTAGACGGACTTCTATTTTAGGTGCTACACTCTTTTTATATATATATATATATATATATATATATATATATATATATATATATATATATATATAAGATGGTGCTTCAATGATTATTTAGTAAAGAAACTGGTTCTATATAGAACCACGGACACTTAAAGAACCCTTTGAGTACCCAAGAGTTCTTTGGATCATTAAAGTGTTCTTCAGATTGAAGAAAAATGTACATGAATGTGCTGTAGATGGTTATAAGTGATGCTTTTTTATGTAGCACCCAAAAGCATTCTTCTGTTATTGCAAGCTTGACACCGTAACAATAGGAAGAGCCCTTTTGGTTGCTATATAGGACCTTTTCAAAACGGTTCTATATAGAATCATCTATAGCACATTCTGCATCTGTCTGAAGAACTTGTGTTTTCATGATTTTCTTTACTAAAGAACCAATGAAACACCATCTTTAAGAGTTTGGTAAGTGTTTACTCTCTTTTTTGAGTTTGGTGATTAGTACTGCACTCTTTACTATTTTTCCTTAAAATCTAAAAAAAAAAAATAGAGCTTCTAATGCCTAGTTCACACTACACGATCTTAGCCTGGTTTTTCAGTTGCCGAAGTTCTTCCCTTTGCACATCTCGTTTACAAAGAATTTCCACCCATTTAAACATTTAAGTGATAATTATATGCCATTGTTACCAATAACCCTTGAGAACTTGAGGCAGTGTTGGTTAGTGGATGAGTGCTTTTTTTTTGTTAGACACTAGCATGATGGTTGTTTAAGAATCCTCCTCCTCCTCAACAAACATTGTTGTCCTCCACTGTGTCATAGAGCTTCTGGAACAAGTAAAAACTTGGCAGAAGTTTTTTTTATCCAGTGAGACAGTGTTTGGAATCTGGGAAATCAGTCTTCCCCTTAGCCAGTTTATCCATTATACAAGATCTCACATGTATACCTTTTTAGAAGATAGCCTAATTATTGGTATAGTAGTTTGAGTTTATTGTAAGAAATGCATAATGAACCAGTCTGACAGGCAGACAGAGCTGCTTCTGACTGCAGTGATTTCTCCTGCAGAGGCACCGTGAAGATGAGAAACACGCAATGTCTGACACACAGCAGCTTCTTTATAAACTTTATTTTAGCGCTCTGATGTTTGCCATTCCGATTCAGTGCTGAGATGCTGAAGAAGAGGCTGCAGATTGACAGTGAGAGATGAGACAGCACCAAAGCCACTGTAAAAATGGCTTTAGTTTAAAGGGCATGAAATTAAATGTCTTGCGGCTCTAAGAAGCGTGGTTTGTCCGCCGCCCTCTTCTTTTCGTTACGTTATGAAATCAGATTTTCACACTTTGTCTCATCAGGACAAGTTGATGGGTTGATGACTTCTAGGAGTTCTTTTCATAACTGTTACCTTTTGTCAGTTTTGCAATGTTTTTATGTAGACAGAATGTCTGGAATAATACATTTATATAAGGTTTGTGACTTTACAGCCACTTTTAAAGCCACCAATAGACTGTACATGTCCGAAACCCATATGGTCATGAAGCTCTAATTAGTTTACAGTTGGTGAAAGCTGCAGACTTGCCAGTCTTTTAATTGCCAGAGGAATATACAATTGAATAAGTTGAGTTATTTTTTCCTGTTGATGCACTGAGAGGTTATGGAATAACAGTAAATGAAAAATGATAAGACAGCAGATCTAGTCCTCTGTGGCTTATTTGCCCTTAGAAAAGCAAACTAACATGCAAAAACGAAGAATGACCAGATGAAGCAGAAACAAATAAATGAAATATGAAACTCTGGGAACTAACTTTTATGTTAGCTTCTCTGTTTTCCATATGTCTTACTCCTAGTTAGACCAGTAAAGATAGACCAGCATTGGTCATCTCAGCATAGTGCAGTCATGAAAATAAAAATGCTCTTTAATAAAGGAATAAGTACTTACGTTAAGAGGACCATTAGAAAAGCTTATCTCTTTGCAGTTAATATGCAGTGAATGAACATCCCATAGAATATGATATGAACATTTTTTCTTAACCCACAGTCGAGATTCCTCTTTCTCTTTTGCACCTCTTTTGTACTTTTGCACCTTACCTTTTGACATGGCTCTACTCTACTGGAGCTGCAGCGCATAAGTAATCGACTCTATAGTCACTATTGACCAAGCAATGATAATGATGAAGGATGTTGTAGCAGACTGGCAATGTTAACCTCCAAAGTAGTGGTGAAATCAATGGGCCTGGACACGAAGAGATATTGTTGTCAACAAGTGATACAGATTGATGGAAAATTAAGATTTATTCCCCTGTTCATTCAGTCATAAATGTTTATTGGGTTGATTATTATAAAGTGTAAATATGTAGGATTTTCTATGCCAAGCTATGCCAGAATCTGTAGTAATATTTTGCTGGGCTTTTGTCCTGTACTCCTGGGCTCCGCCCTGTGCTCCATTTATCTTCTTGATGCTTGTCATTTGTCTTGAGTATTATTCTCTCCTAATCCAGTCTCACTGTAGAATGGTTGTGTAGATGAGAATGATGCTGATGGCAAACCATTTCCCCTATTAAATTTTATAGTTTTGTTGTTCATACACACACACACACACACACACACACACACACACACACACACACACACACACACACACATATATATATATGTTTGGAATCTGGGAAATCAGTCTTCCTCTTAGCCAGTTTATCCATTATACAAGATCTCACATGTATACCTTTGTGTGTGTATGTATATATAATATATATATATCGCTGCTGTCAGAACAAAACCTCGTGTCTCCAAAATGAGAACTTTACAGGAAAGGAAAAAAAAACTACTTTTCTTTTAATGCAAGTCAATGGAATATATACATATATAATTTTTTTCCCCAATTAAACGATTCCATTTAAAAATACATATCTATATTCTTGAATACAGTAGTCCTATAACATCCAATATGTGTAATGTACTCTTTGTCAGAGTGACCATCAGGCAGGAGCATTCAGATAGAAATGCAGTCACTTGCTGTGCTTATTAGAGTTGTATTTGAAGGACATTTTCTGTATCTCAGTATGTGATCTGTATTTTTTAACAGGCAGCACAGTTAGTTATTCTAGTGAACCTCAAATATGAATTTTAAGGAGATGTTATGTTATTTATATATATATATATATATATATATATATATATATATATATATATATATATATATATATATATATATATATATATATAAAGGGGATCCTATAAAAATTAACATGTTTTTAATATTTATGATTCACAATTAGAGCTTCCCCAGCTGGACTGTAGATCAGATGCGTAAGGACTAGATTATTGACACCCCATTCCACAAGATATTCTTGGAAGGTTAATATCACCCTGATATTAGGAGACCTTTTGCAGTTGTCGAGAGGAGCAAATCTGCCTTTAAATTGCTCTGATTATAATGTTATGTGGGCCAGGCAAAAGCCAAGAGCATGAGGGCTACCACATATTTCCTGTGGGACCTGTGAAGCTACTGAATCTTTTCAAAGAAGGTGAACATTAACTGCAGTTCTGTTGGCTGACACTGTGCTGAGTAATGGGAGGACAGGGAGGCCATTCTACCCACTGAGAGAGCAAGGCCTGTTATGTTGTCTTTGACTCCAGGCCATGGGTGGCTGTGGCACTGACAGGGATCAAACTTGCAGTTTCATGTACTCTTGGGCCAATGTATAGACATTTGTGCCACTCACAATGGAATTTTAAGAGATTCAGTACAGAGCAATATTATTAAAACAAACATGTCTTACAGCATGTCAGGTTTGTAAGACATTCTTTTAGCACAGAGTACCGGAAGACATGGGTTCTTCAACTTGATTTATTCTAATTTAAATATTTTTGGAAAATGATGTATTGGATTTAATTGAAACTACCCAGCAGTTTCAAATTGTTAAATCTTGAGTGACCTGGTCATAACACTAGCTTTGTGATTTCACTTACCTCTGTTAGTGTTTTATTTGATGTCCAGTTTTTCAATGTACCATTTGTGGTCAGAGATGAATGCAAATGAAATGCATATTTTAATACGTTGCTTTTTTCATTCTTGCATTCCTGCTACTTTTAGGCCTTGTTTGTAGCCAAGTTCTTTGCAAGAATCTCTGCAAGACATTTTACATCTCTAGTCTAATCCATCTTTGATGTGACACATTTAGGTTCATGTCAGTGCCCAATGATTTAGGTTTATAAGGGTTTTATGGAACTTTATCATCCCATAAGAAACCATTGCATGTTTCATCTGGTCTTTGGTAAACTGATTGCATGGAAAACCACATATTTTACCCTCTTTTGGATTGTTAAGAGATGACCTCAATGATCTATTACTAGGTTGCTGAAGAACACCTTCCTAATGTAAGCCAACATTCTGTTGTTTATGCTTACTCTGTTGGCTGTACTCTCTGGACTACCTTTGCGGATCTGAGTGAAGTGTATGTCCATTGCATGTTTTCATCATTGTATCAGTGTAAGTGCCTCCTCTGAATGGTGGTACCCAGGGATATTAGTCCCTCTAGTGTTTGAATGAGTGTAACTCCAGAGAGAGGAACATTCTGTGGCTTTTTTTGTTATCTAAAGCTAGGCTGCAAGGCAGGTTGTCAGCTTTTGTCTTTTTTCAAACGCAAAGGATTACAGAAATAGCCTGCAGGGCACATTTCCCCCCAGTATTTCTCCAATTTAGCTGTTGCCAGCTTCAAATGTAGCAGGTCCTTTCACTGTTGCATAACAGTACCTCAAAACTGAGGCCAACACAGGCTTTCTCTGGTGCATGTGAATTCCCCCACTCCTTCCCTTCTAACACTGTCTCTGCCTCTGTGTAGCTCATGGAAAAGATGTCTCCATCACATAACCGTACAGATGCTTGCTTGGCTTGTATGTAAAGTAGACACTAGCAAAGCAGAGACGTTGCCAAAACTTGATTTCCGGTGAGGTTGCAGCCATGGACAGCACTGGACAAAATAGCAAGAATCTTTACTGTTTTAAAACATCGTTTTGTCCTAAGAAATTTTGCTAGTTTTGGTAGTATAAATTCTCGTGTCTTCCATGTGTGCCACACTACTTCAGTGCAGTACAGTGCATATTATACAACATATCATTAATAATATTCATATCTAGCACTAGGGATGGTATTGTTTAAATTTTAATAATGTCGATATCGAGATTGATATTGCTTATTGGTACCAATGATTGATGAATGATTGATTCTATTACTGATATACTTTCCATACTTTGGTGCAAAAAACAGACATGACATGAAAAGATATGGAAAGGCTGTAGTCATCGAACAACCATAAGCAAAACAAAATTAGTTACCCCTGGTTGTCAGGACCATTAACAATTTATCCTTTACTAGCTACTGAATTTAAATTGAATCTGTCAGCCATAACTGGAGAGCACATGACAGTCAGATTTTGAAATGGTCAAGGCATGTGAACGCTTTGATCACATGAAGCATAGTGCCAATCTAGCACTAATCATTTGAAAATGCTTGCCATGCTGAATAAATTAACTTGGCATAACATACTGATAGTGCCGTTTGTCCAGGAGCTTATTTATATTTTGGTACTGACGAGTGAGGAAACTGTACTGATTTAATACTGATTGTTGACACCCGTCCATATAAATCACCCAGGCTATGCATAACTAATGTTTCACTAAGGTCAGTAAACAAACTCTTCTGTTGCTGAGGCTTTCCCTCTGCTCAGCTCAGCACATCGACCATTCACTTTTGCCAGCCTTTTATATTGCACTTCAGGATGCGTTTTGCATTTTTGCAGTTTGGTTCAGTGTTGCTAAGCAAACTGTGGAAGAGCAGCATGTCTACAAGAGACGGGCCGTGAAATTTGAAAGAATATGTAATGGGATTGGGGCTGTCATTTATAATGTAATGCAAATGAAAGGGTGCCTTTCTGCTGTTATGCTTGATGTTCTTCTACCAAAAGTTCATGATTCATAATTTTGTCAAAGGAGATGGGAGTATCAAGGTATATGCTTCTGTCAAATGTGGAATCAATGTGGACTGATTTATTGATTGATCATTGCATAGGCTCATACCTTTTCACAGAGGCTGTCACTATGACATATATTATGGGTATCATCCATCCTTCTAGAACAAACATGCATTTAAATCAATTACAGAGAGTTTTTAAGCAACAACTGGTTTATAGTAACAACTGGTTTCTAACTGCATAGTGACAGTGCCAGTCCATTATGACATTTGATAAATGTATATTTCTTGTTTTGCACACAGTTTGTTTTTGCAAACAGTAAACAAATTGGAAGAATAAATAAATTTGTGATTTTCCTAATTTAAGTGTTCTGCTATATTTTGTTCCAACATGTTTTCTAACAAACAAGTAAACGTTATTGAACATAATATATATTGTGAAATATATTATTCAGGTATTGTGCTATTTTTGCAATATTGTCAAGTCTTACCTTTTGCATTAACCTTTAATTTCCAATACCATCTCTCTTCCATCACAGGTGACCACTCTGGTGAACACCAGCAACAAAGGCCCTTCCAGTAAGAAGAAGGGCCGCTCCAAGAAGGCACATGTTCTGGCTCTATCTGTGGAGCAGGCCACGCAGAACTTTCTGGAAAAGGGTGAGCAGATCGCCAAGGACAGCCAGGATCTGAAGGAGGAGCTCATTGTTGCTGTGGAGGATGTTCGCAAGCAAGGTGAGTGCTTCTGATCCTGTTGAGAAAACTGTGGCCAGGTTGAAAACCACTCCATGCTGCTCTGCATGTCCTCTCCCAGCACTCTATCATGTATTTAATGTAGGATGAGCTGACAATTCTCAGAGCTCATTGTGGTGGTTCAAAGGAACACAATGACATTAGTTAACATTCCTCCTTCTTTTCTCCTCCTTTTAACTTGGAGTAAATGCTAGACTGAGTCAGAGATGAAAGGCTTCATGCTGACTGGAAGACCTTGCCAGCCTTTTCTTTAAGTGGGAGGCAACACCCCCATGTGCCACATACGTCTTTGCAGTTTGTCATGTCTCTAAAAGTAAATAAATTAATAATAATTAAAAAAAAAAACATTGTGACAAATATTTAATAATTGCTTTTCCTTTTTTTACCTGGTGGTCCATTGTCTCTGCAAAATGAAAGCTGGTGAGATAATGTGGTGTGGACTGTGGAGAACAGGAATCTAGTAGGCTGTTGGGGGCTTGTATGCACGGAGTTGTAGAAGTAGAAAAGTGGCATATAACTGGCAGGACAAAAATGTGTTTTTTGTTTTTCTCCCTCTCTTGCTCTCGCTCTCTCGCACTCTCTCTCGCGCTCTCTCTCTCTCTCGCGCTCTCTCTCTCTCTCTCTCTCTCTCTCTCCCTCTCCCTCTCTCTCTCTCTCTCTCTCTCTCTCTCTCTCTCTCTCTCTCTCTCTCCTGCTCAGTATTGCTCTCACTTTTCTTTTGTCATTTTCTTTGTCATTTTCTTCTTTGCCATAAACATTATGTTCCTTTCGTGGTGCACCTGCAGGCGTTGTGAATTTGGTGTGTTTATTCAGCTAAATTATGTCTCCCAAAATGGCACATAGTTACTGTTGGTTTTTTGCACATCCATCTTCTCAAAACTCACTTGAAACTCAATTATTCAGCTGTGGAGGAGGTGGAAAGAGAGACTTTTTGGCATTATTAACTAACTTTCTGCACAAATTTACAGTGGGTTTTTTTTGTTTTTGTTTTTTAACTTTGAATGGGTTTCAGAGGTATTGATCACATGAACCATTTAATGAAACAGCATATTACCTTCAGTCACGCTGTTTAAATTGGCCATTTGGATTCGATTACTTGTAATTACTATAATGGCTTTGGAAAGCAAATTCTATTTCACGGCTACACTATTAGGACCAATTTGTGGAATTGTGTGAACTTTCAAGTAGTTACTGCATTAGTCTGTCATTGTTAAACATTTAGGATTGTATATAGTTTTTATACTCTGATAATTCTTTAAAACATCATGTTTTACGCACTAAATTCAGTACTGTTGCTGTGGAGATTCACTTCCTTTCAGCCACAAGAATATTATTGAAATTAGGCACTCGCTGGGCAATAAAGCCTGAGTTGCAGTCAGTGTTCCCATTCATCCCAAATTGGATTGGATTCAGCGTTCTGTGTGGGCCAGACAAGTTCTTCCACACCAAACTTGGCAAAACATTTCTTCATATAACTCATATGTGTACGGTGATATTGTCATACTGTAGCAGGAAACAGCCCGAACCAAACTGTTGCTGTTTTCTAAAATGTCATTGTATGCTGTATCATGATGAACTCTCTTGGAACTAAGAAGCCCAGCCCAAACCTTACTACACATCCTCAGACTGTTATTCCTTGTCCACCAAACTTTACATCTGGCTCTATGCATTTGGACAGGTGATGTTCTCTTGGCATCACCCATCTCCAGATTTGTCCATCAGACTCGCAAATGCCAGATTCATCACTCAAAACTGCATTTCCACTGGTTCAGAGTCCAGTGGCACAGTGTGCTTTACACCACTCCAGTTGTCGCTCGCCATTATTTGGCCTGAAACAGCTGCTCTACATACTTGCACATATAACTTTCATTTTTCTTTCAACTTTGCACATAAAACTGTACTTTTTACTACTGTTTTTAGTGTTGTTCCTTTTTTTTTATTTTTTTCTATTTTCTTTTAAGATTATATTAAGATTATATTTGGTGAATGGAGAAACAGCAAAGTAAGAATTTCATTGCACAGTGTAACTGCCTGTTCTGCTGTGCATATGACAAACATCTTGAATCTCTGAAAAGGAACCAACAGCGATTCATGAAGCTTCTAACAAAAAGTTAATGTGTTGCTGTTGCTTCCAGAGGCAGTTTGGAAGTCACTAGTGAGTGCTGCAGCCGAGCACAAATGATTTTTACACGCTATTCTGTGCATGTGTTGGTTGTTGCTGCTCCTAGATGTTTCCACTTCACATTAACAGTAACAGTAACAGTTGTCCCAGGCAGCTCTAGGAGGGCAGAAATTTGACAAAATTGCCTTATTGGAATGGTGGTATCCTGTGACAGTGACAATGTGCCAATTTACTGAGCTCTTTCTTGAAATAAAATTTTCTGCCAGTGTTTGTCAATGGAGATTGCATGGCTGTATGCTTGATTTTACATTTGTGCAGTGGATGATGCTGAAATAGATGAACCCACTAATTCAAAGGGTCCATATACTTTTGGCCACATTGTTTATTTTATAATTCAAAAGCATATGCTTTGCTGTGCCATTACATATAATCACTTCTGATGGCTAAAGCTGCTGTATTGTGTATTTTATAATCCATGAACCTATATGTAGCTGTATATTGAAGTATAATGAATACTAATAAATAAAGCTGTTTAAAAATAGTATTTCCTTAGACCTGTTTTTTTTTTATTTAACATTATCTATTTCCTCTCTTTTGGCTGTCTGTTCTTTGTCTCAGCTGTCTTTTTACATGCCCTGCTGTCTCTGTCTCTATTCTTTACCCTTCTCTGATCTACTGATGGGACTGACCTTCTTGTTTACTTGTAATGGTCCTTGTACTGTCTTTGGCTTTAGGCTTGACCCCTCTTAATGCAAGTGTTTAATTGGTCCGATAATTGGTTCTAGTCAAGTTAAATAACCTTCAGTGGAGCATGCTCACAAGTCAGTGGTTTAGGCTGTCTGCAGTAGTACCCTTAGTTTTCAACTGCATATGCCATGTGCCATTATGGCTGACTGTCAGAAAAATGGCCTGAGAGCATAAGAGAACAGGATTTAGGGGAGGGGAGGAAGAATGCAATAGGAAAGCCACATAAAGATATGGTCACTTTGTTTTCTTGTGTTGCCAAGTTGTTTTTGCATAATGAGAAGTTAATCAGAAAACAACCAGCTCTTTAATGTCTCCATTAGAGATTAGAAAAAGAGGAATAATGCCCCCTATATATCTGCATTGCCTGCTTGTCTAGTCTTTGAATTAGCCAGAGTGCCAGTGGGTTCCTCTTGTATCACTGTCGCTTTTTTGTGGGCAGAGCACTGAGGAGGAAATTGCTTACATTTTTCCTTTGTTATTGTTTCAATAGGGGGACACACAAACAGGCTCATTAAATGCTGCATTAGCATTTTGCTCTATTCACTTCTCTGATCCTTTGGCAATGTCCTCTTGTGGAGTTGGAGCTCTTTCTGCCTCCAATCATAGTGTAATATTTTTAGGGGTGCCCCAAGGTTTTATTTGTCTTCCTCCTCAATCCCAATCTGAATCCTTTAAAACTTATTTGGTGGTGCTGATTTAATTAATTGTCTGTTTTATATAATAAACTGATTTACTGAATAAAACTGATTGAATTTAGGTAAGATATGACTGACTGTTAGTTACTTTAAAATGCAGTGAAATTTTTTGTGAGTGCATGGAAGAAATGTAAATTTAGGCAAATTCTTTTGACCGTAAGTGGGCATCCTTCACTGGCAATTAACCATGAGCTGAAAAAGCCTAAAATCAAGAATGGTGACTATCGAAGTGTCAAATATGATACCGTTCCGACGCTGAAGTGGCAATGATGGCTGCATTTGCAGCCATGGTAAAATACTTGACGTATGCACACGATGCACCAAAATTGTATAGACTGTGGAATTTAATGTGAATAGATATTGAAAGTTAAAAGCTGATAAAATGGCTGTATTATACAGTGATAAGCTACTGAAAGTTTTCTCAAGTTCCAAAGTTATATGTACTACTTATAACCAGCCAAATAAAAAAAAATAAAAATAAAAAAAAGTCAATTCCATGACTAGGTCTAGTTTTGGCTCAGTATACTCAGTAGTTCTTAAAAGCTGTCGCCTTCCACCTCCCCCATGTACCACCACCATCACACCCATGTATCATTTTTTTCGCACCTCCATACATTACACCTTCTCTCAAAGCACATGGATAAGGTATTGTTTATATGGTTAAGTATGGTTCATTGTTGTTGTGCTGTCGTTCTCTCGAAAAGTGGTCCCGGACGCTACTATGTTTAGCTGTGTGCTTAATTTTTTTAGTAGACTTGTTAAACAGAAAGGGTTGCCTATAGCACCCTCATATATAAACCCGACTTTTCAGATAGAAACTGTTGTTTATTTGAAAATAAAAGTACTTGCCGTTACTACTTTGTCATGTCAGAGACATATAATACAATTTGAAATACTCTAATGTGCACATATTGTCTCCTTTTCTCAGCTTTAAATAAGCTGTTTCTGTTAACATTGGTTAACAGTTTAAGAGTAAAGCAGGATGTTACTGCAGTATTTTGTTTTTGCACGAGTCATGAGTGAATGTAATTTTTATGTGGTTCTAGCAGCGTTGCACGAGCAGCTAACAGCAAGAAATGCAATTTTAACATAAACGTAATTCACATAATTGTCTGTGCAGTTAAAATGCGCAATAGTACAGCAAAACAATAGAAAACTCTAAACCAGCGATTCCCAAACGGATATCTCAACCCTAGGAGTATGGCGAATAACGCTGGGAGTACATTAATCTTCCTTTAATTTCATTTAATCAGCACAGTTGCACAGGTATATCCCTGATATGAGTGATACAAATATCTTCCAGCATATGGACATTAAGAACAATAATTCAATATAATTTCATCATAGAAAATTGTATTAGAGAAGAAAATGTTTTACTTTCAGTTCATTCAGTTAATCATGAACTGCTGTGTGCATGAATGAATATTGTTTACTAGCTGTTAAGGTCTGTGTGATGCTTATTAGCCTTTTAATTGCGTTAGTTTCACTTTCTCAGTTACGATTTTGATCGCAGTTGTAGTTATTTGTATTTGTAACTGCTGTGATGAGTGCGTAGCTGTTAGCATTTTGTTTGTGTTTGTAGAGCTGTTAAATTCTGAGCAGAGGATGTTAGCTACTGTCGTCTGCTTCTTTGAGCTCTGACAGGAACTCTAGTGCCCCACACCTATAATACAGAAGTACAGAAACATTATTTATTTAATTATTATTTGTTTTGCTATGAACAATAACAAAAATGTCTGCTGTGTACTGTGTGACGTATGACCCCAGTGACCATTTACTGTTTATTTTTCTGTGAATGTACATTTGGTGTGTTATCATATCATAAACATATAAGTTGGATTGATTTTTGTCATGTATAAGGATAGAAAGGGGGTATGCAACAGGACGTTTAATGTCTGAGTGGGTATGGGACTGTAAAAAAATTTGGGAACCACTGCTCTGGACTTATATTATTGAAAGAACCAAGAGAAAGTTTGCTTGATTCAGAATGCAGGGAAACGTGTTTCCAACATCTGTTCATTAACCTTCTGTGAACTGGAGGTCGCTTGATCTACAGAGACTCACTCAATCTGCCCTTCTGCTGCGTCTGGCTCTTGCCTTAGTAGCCACTGCTGAAACTTTCTGCTGCTCTTAACTTGTGGAAGCACATCATGTGTAAATTTCAAAAGAAAATGTCAAATTTTCACTCATATATCAATAACAAATAACACAAATGACAAAAAAATATATAAATGGGACACGATATGCATCTTATGTTAAAATAAGGTTGATGTTATTAAAGCTTTTAATGGCCTATTTCAGTTCTCATAACTGTGCTGGTCTGGTTACACAGTTTAATTTACTGTCTGTGCCCCCTAATCCCTACTTTTTAGACTAATTTCAGATTAAACAGGCATCTACTTAGACACTCGTAGAAAATCTTGTTTTTGAAATAGTGGTTTCATGGTTTCATGATATTTTAAAGTTTTCAAATGTAAAATCATACCATACTATTTTATTTATCTACATTATAAACATATATGGGGACGGTTGAACCTACGTGGCATTTTTAGCCTGTTGGGGGGAAAAATAAAATGAATTTTATATGGATGCACTAAAAATTGTTTCACGTAGAAGAGGGATTGTTGAATAGGTCTATAAAGAAAATAACTTGGACACGAAAAATGTATTCAGTAATGATGTTTGCTTTTTCCATTTGTTTTATTGCATAGACACTGTTATTGTGTAACCATGTGACACACATCCTTCCACTTTGAAATTATGCTTTTACAATTTTTTAAAAATGTAATTGAAACATGAAGCTCAGTCATAAAGCGTGTAGATGAAATTTCAGTACTAAGACGTACTGAGATTATGCAATGAAAATGTCTTCTTTGAATCTTATGAGACAAAATCTCATAAATGGGAGAGAAGTTAAAAATATAAGGATACATTGTCCTTTTAAATATTTTACTTTGTTGAGTTTTGCAGTACGCTTCTGTATAAGTCAAGTAAATCTTGTCATTGCTTTTTCATCACAGTCAGTGCCATTCTTCCGGAACATGATGCTACATTTGGTAGAAGGAGTAGGTGATGTACAATCCAAAGTCCAGGCAACACTGTTAAGTTTCAACAGAGCTGTAAAGTATAGGATATCATCCTGCAGAGCTTGAGTGCCTTAACATGAGCATGTTATCAGTGTTACCTCACCATGTGGACACATTGTTCACAGAGGAGAAATATCTTGTATAAAAGCTCATGCGTCATCACTATCTGCCCAAGTTATTTCTAGGTTTAATGTTATCTTATTAGCTCATGAGATTTGGCAACCTCCAATTGCTTATGCAGGACTTGTTGGACATGAAAAGCTAGACATTTAACACGCGGTGGCCAAAAGCTATTTTTGAACAATAAAACATATTTATATACACAACTTATTGTCTTTGTTCAGCTGATTTTGGTGCAAGTACACCAGAGTGTGTTTGTGTATTATGAGTAAAAACTACAAAATATTAATATTAGGCAGTAAACTTTACAGACGCCAAGTCAGAATTCACATCCCTTATATTTAACATGAGATATCAAGACTCAAGCTGATGAGGTGATAACAGTGCAGAAGTCAGTATATAAAATAAATATAGGCAATAAACTATACAAATCCAAACAGAACACAGTAAGAACAGAAAAGAACAATAGACAGTAAGACAGAGAAGACAACGTTCAAGGTCAACATTTGTGTACAGCAAGTTCAATCTAAAGAAAATAACTTCATCTTCCTGTTGTTGTTCATTATTTCCATCTCGTTAGCAGCGGAGGTGCTTGCAGTAATGACGTTGCTTGTTTGTAGTGATCGATCAGGAGCAGGAGTGAGAGAAAAAAAGAAAATGAAAGGGAACAAAGAGAAAGCTTGTGAATCAAAGCAAAATAAAGGTATGGCATTCCCACAACATCAAACCGTGGTGATACAGCCCTTGTCCTCCCCCTTCACTAGAACCAGAGATGCTCGTGGTCATGTGGCATTAGCAGCTTGATCTTCTCCCATAAAGGCCATTACGCCTAGGTAGAAGAAAGAGCAGGTGTTGCTGTATGTGGCATGTATGTGTGTGTGTTCGAGAAAGAGAGAGCGATCCTGCCATTGCCCCAGCGAAAAAGAGATGTTGAGTCAGGATGCAGTCGCTATCTCATCAATTTGTCTTACTGACTTATTGTGTCAAACAGTTCTCTCCTAACTGCAGCACACATTTGTACGCACATTGTTTTCTGCCGTGTGCTACTGTTTGGAAAAGCCTGGAGCCATTTTCATGTATTGAAGTACACATATAAAAATGTGTGAAATGGCCTGAAATGGCCAATGTATTTTGGCAATATTCTCCTCTTTCTTTAGAAACTAAGCAGTCCTAATCTTGAGTTGTGCTCATATAAGCAGTACTGTTACCAATTACAAGGCTTGCGTGGCTCCTTCTGCTTTGCTAAGTTAGTTCATCTGTCTGCATTTTGTTTGTGTTTTTTGTTTGTTTGTATAACCATTCGTTCTTTAGTTTGTTCATCTGATCGTTTGTTTGTTAGTTTGCCCATCTGTTCATTCATTCCTCTTTCCACATGAACATTCACAGGATGCACTTCCAGCAGTAATGTGAATAAGAAGCTTACCTGTTTTAAGATATAGCCACATAAATCTGGGTGGTTTTAATAATCCATTAACACACAGTGGAATCTACTACACCACCTGTAGTGTTAATTTCACACCTTTCTCTCTGCTTGAATTGTGTTAAGTTCTGCCTCATTAATGTAGCAGGCTGGTAGTGTTGGTGCTTTGGACAGAGGGATGTCAGTCATGCCTATGCAAAATAATAGTAGGACCACACCCAGACAATTCTAAAGCAGTATTTTGTTTAATATTTTCTTGCTGAATGTTATATACAACTCTTTAGTGCCACACATGTAGCTTCTACAGCTTAGCATGTGGATGCCAGCATGTAAATCCATTCAGCAATCATACACTACCTGCAAGGCCATTTCATTTAATAATTAGCAGTTTTATTTATCCTGCATTCTAATAGGTTGGTTAATCATTTGTTCTTTTATTCACTCACAGGATAGTGGAAAACAAACTACATTACCTTCATGAGATAAACTGATCATTCATTATCAGAGCAGGGGACAACCTAAAACATTTAGTTTTTTGCTAAATGTAATTTCTAAGTGCCATTATTGCATGTATTTAATAAAGAATGTTTTACTGCAAGTTGAACATTCATAATTGCATTATTTAGTATGTCACAAGCTAAATGTCCTAAGTATTTATAGGAATAGAATTCATACATCAGGTATGTTTTATTGTTGTCTGGATTAAACAAAACAGTAAGCAGTTACAGTTATCCCAAGCCACATTGGCTAAACAGGCACATTTACAGAATTGTTTATTAATGTGCTTTGTTCCTGTTACATAATGTAATTTGTTCACTAACCTGGAAAAAAAATCACTGTGCATTCAACAATAAAAGAAGACTCATCTCACCTTTATTGGGCATAAATGTATAATATACACAGGTCATGCTTTTTGGCGATAGATTGATACTACTTGTTCGTTCTTAGTGTATTTAACATGGAAATGCATGCACAGTAACTCCTTGGGTGGTGTATTTAAGTTTAAGGGGTTAGCGCCAAATTCGCAGAATGGATTGTCAACTACATGCTTTTCTCAGAAGGGTTCATTGTAAATGTGCAATATAATGACTGACATTTAATGCAGTATAAATGTGTGTGTGCATGTGCATATGCCTGCGTGTGCATGTGTGTGTGTATATTCACATAACACTGTTGGTGTGCGACTGTAAGCATGAAAATGACCTGCCCCAACTAATAGGAACTCTTTGCTTCACAACACAGCATGATCGATCAAGTTACTCCTTGGCCCTTATCGTCCAGGCCCAGCTGACCTTGAGATGGGCTCCAAGCCTGGGGAGCGGCAGGAAATCTGCTCAGTCCAGATTCAATTAGGAGGAACAGGGAGCATGGCTTTCATTGAATGGGAGGTGGTTGTGTCTGGGTGATGTGTATGCTGCTGCTGAGTCTGCATTCTGCATACACGGTCACCTCCCTTTCATCTTCCTTTAACATGAAGAGCATCTGTTACATTAATCATTAGCAGTCCTGCAATGGGTCATTAATACAATTCATTGTATTATGGCCAATAAGTGAAGGTGCAGTTGGTTGAGGTTGTTTGTTTCAGTCGCTGGAATAAAATATGCTTTTCAGAGATGACTCGAGAGTGCAGCTTTGCAGAAAAAGGAGAAAAGCTAATACGCCTCTCTGGTGATGTGTAAGAGAAAACGTTCAGAAGAATATGGAGAGCCTAAAGAATGCTCTGACATTTCATTGTCCCCAAGAAATGTGGCGAGGAATGTTTAAGAATAGCTGGCATTCTGTCATTTAATTACATTGAGAGGAATAAGCCACACACACACACACACACACACAAAAGTGGCCCACATACACACTCGCATTGAAAGATACCTTTTAACGCCATTGCTTTTCAGCTTTGGAACATGCTGCCTCTACTCCTTTGTAACTGTACCAGGCTTTCTTCTTTCAGATACTTGGAGGAATAATTGAACATTTGTAAAATCATCTCTGCGCTCACCAAGCACTTTATAAGCAACACTATACTAATACTTGGTAGGGCGTCCCTTGACTCTCAGAACAGCCGTCGTTCTTTGTGGCATGGACTTTACAAGATGTTGCCAACATTTCTTTGGGATTCTGGCCCATGTTGACATAATTGAAGGGCAATTCCTTCCAGATTTTTAAAGTGCACTTTTCTGATGTAATGCATCTGTGGTTCTACCACATCTCAAAAGTGTTATATTGGACTCAGATCAGGTGTTTGAGAAGGCTACTGGAGAACATTGGACTCATTATGTTTATGAAACCAGTTTGAGATGACTTTTGCTTTGCGACATGCTGTAACATAATTGCGTTATCATGCTGTAAGTAGCTATTAGAAGATTATGGACATGCATATGGTTGGCAACAATGCTCTTAAAAGGCTGTAGTATTCAAGTGATGATTGATTTGTATTAACAGTCCCAAAGTAAAACATTCCCTACCATTACACAACCTCCATCAGAAGCAATGGATATTGGCCTAATTCAGTTCCGCAAATACAGTTGTTGTTGTTTTCTTGTGCCCTTACACTTTCACAAAATTGTGCTTGATTTTTTTTTTTTTTTTTTTTTTTTTTTTCCATGGATCTTTGTTACAGAGGTCAAATTTAGACTTGAGAGTGGCTCCCATACCTCAATGCCATGCAGCAGAATTGGTTCTATAACAGATGGAAATAATTTGAGCCAAGTGAATTGGTATTTGAATGCGATCTTGTCGTTTGATTGCATATAGTGCCTTACACGCTTTCTCTCTCAGCTCATTAACTGCTGGATTGAAGTTTCCAGTTGAACTAATCTCTAAAATTAGGCAGTACTTCTCTAGCAGGTTCAGGTTCTGCTGTAGGCCCTGCTCCTTGCGGGACAGTAATACCAGGACATCTGCATAGAGCTGCAACTTCATTTCAACTTGATTGAGTCATGTAAAGTGAGACCAGGTGCTGCAGAGCACTCTAAGGTTGTGGCCAGTTAATTAATATTAAATATTAAAATGTTGAATAAAGTTAGGCTTAGGCCTGTCTCTCTCTCTCTCTCTCTCTCTCTCTCTCTCTCTCTCTCCTCTCCATGATGCACTCATTGAAGGTCACTCAGTGAAAGCGTAGCCCTCATCGGTGGCTCTTTCTGTTGTCTCTCAGTGTCCTTATCCTGATTCAATTACCCATGCTGATTTCCCAACCAGGCTTTGCCTAATCTCACTCAGCCAGCCAGCTCTGCTCACCCAAGAATGTGTACATGTAGAAAAGCTCTGCATGCTGCAGAGTGGGCTTCCTGTATGATATATGGATTAACTTAATGCTTTTCATTGAAGAGCTGCAGACAGTGATATTCCCACTGCTCCAGTTCCAGGTTGTTGCCTGTAATACACTTGCGGTCCCAGTAGAGGAGTTTGCATCTCTTACGTTATACCTTAGAAGGAGAAGCAATTATCAACAGTAACAAAAGCATGTTGTAAAAAATTCATTATTTCTCACTTACAGCTTATTGAAACAAATCGAGAAATGCTGTTGAAAGTGTGTGCACTAAATTCATTAAATCAGTACTTTATCTGTGTTTGTAAACACCCAAAATATAACAAACAAATGAGCAAATAAATAAATATGACAAAATGTTAAGCTACTAAATCCAATAAGCAGTTTAGAACAGAATGTGATGAGTGAGCATGCACAGAACTACAGTTCCTGTCTGTCTCATGGTGGTGATCTTACTCAGGGCTGCATTATATACACACTGTGTGTGTGTGTGTGTGTGTGTGTGTGTGTGTGTGTGTGTGTGTGTGTGTGTGTGTTTGGTAATTGGGCACAGATCGAATTTTCTGTGTCGGATGTTTTTTGTTTGTTTTTTGTCTTTTTTTGTGTAGGTTAGTCACTGTTATCTTCTGGGTATTTGGAGTGTTGTCTATGTTGTCTGTGGGTCAATTCTGAACTCTCAAGTCCTGGTAGTAGTGTATTGTATTTCACTACTTTAATGCAGTGTATTTCCATTTTTGCTTTAATTCTGTGTTGTTTTTGCTTCATCCATATTTCACTCTGCAACTTGGACACCACTGACCTCTGCTTTGCATTAACATAGATCAGGTCCATAACATTATGTATGTGGGTGCATAATTGTAAGTACCGTGGCACAATATGGCTGCCACTTTGTTTTTCCGTTTGTTTTGTATTGTTTTGTGTATGTGCTGTTTCCTTGCTGGTTGCAGAGTTTGCCATCATGTCCTCTGAGATAGTGGCTGAGAGTTTTTTTTTTTTCACCTGTGGCTCAGAGGCTTCTTGGGTTGACTGTTTGGGTGACACTACATGACAGCTGTGATGCGGCCTGGACCTTGAGAGATGATGTTTCATGGCTGCGAGGCTTTCTGGATTGGGACCTGTTATTTGTGAATCTGTTAAGGTGGCTGTGACATGCTGATTCTCCCAGAGATCAGTTCTTGGCACTCTGTTTTTGCTGCACTTAATGAGCAAATTTTAACCATTTTAATTCATTTTATTAATTTTAATAACAAATACTTTAATTCCCTTTTATGTTTTTTTTATTCTACTTAATGTACTTCATGCTTTTCTTTTAATTGTTTTTTCACGATTTTATCTTATGTTGTTTTTTGCTCTTAAGCACTTTGTCTTTGTTTTTGCCTTTCATGTTTCTTTTGCTTTTATTTATCTGAAGCACATTAAATTGCCTTTGTGTATGAAATGTGCTTTATTAGTAAACTTGCCTTACGATGTTCCTTGACAAGTATGTGTTTACTTTCCACAAAACAAACCTGCATGTACAACATAACTTTTCAAAATGAGTTCATAAAATAAGATTCAGATCATTTTGTTTTCAGACACAAATGTGGCATCCATCGAAAATGTATAGTCTGCGCTTTTGTCTGAATTTTTTTCAGTGATCTGTAAATGTGGATTAATGAATGCAAAATTACTCCATGCTTTTATTGTCACAAACTATAACAGTAATTTCTAAGGTTTAAACCCCTAAATGTATTAAATTCTCTTTCTAAGTAAGTTAACCTTGCTCTTGTGGACACACAATATACATGTACAATGTATGTGAATAGCTTTCTTATACCTACTTATAGGCCAATGAATTCTTATCAAAATTATCCTCTTTCAGCATGAATTAGGCAATTATCTTGGGTAATGCATAGGGCTGGGCGTTAAAATGAAATCGATAATTATCGCAATATAACCTTCCTCAATAGAACAATAAGAAATACATTTTTGATATAATGCACCATTCTCACACTTCCATGTTGAAGCAAAAGCCCTCTACTGTAAGGAAAACGACACTACTCTGCTGTCGCCAGGAGAGGGTTTTTCGACATAATTAGAGAGGGTGATGAGGACAATGAGTAAAATGAGTCGTCAAATATACTTCAGCAGCGTCTAAAACGTGGAGTTATACATTCCCTGTTTGAGTGGAGCAATCAGCAATCTGTTCTCCTGTTCCAATCTGTGTGTGACGAGATAAGCGGCGTAACTGCTCACTCTCTTTCTGTACATCCTAACAAGCTTTAACAGCTTTAAATCATTTCTGCCATGACAGATATGTGAAATTTTCCACTGTTTGGAGAGTGTTTGTCATGCTCTGAGTATAAAGGATAGTTTAACACAGCAATTAACCATTAAGGAGCATAAATCAGCCTTGAAACTTAAAAGAAATAATGATTTGACAGTTATCTTGATATGTATCAATATCAAACAGTATGAATTTTGTTTATCGTGATTACATTGTTGGCCATTTCGCCCATCTCTATTCATGCATATTCTAATTACAAGGCTGTTGTAGTTATTACCCACAAAGCTTTGATAAAAAGATGTTCCTCAGTGATCTGTTTTTGATTCAGGGCAACTTACCTAGAGAATACTAACGACCAAGCGAAAGCTAGCCTAGCAAATCAAGCCTGTCGTCTGGCCATACCAGCCTTCCCTGGATGCTTATCCAGCAGTAAGATGTTGTCATAAAAGGTGCATAATGTTTTAAAGAGTATTGTACTGCACAATATGTGCAGGTGGTGTCTGTTTCACTCATTTCTTCCTGCACACATTGTTGTATTAGTTCTGCTTCAGTGTTGTTGCAGAGTAGAAGTGTTGGACTGAGAGATGTCAGTTAAGATTGTAAAGTGATTTTTGAGCTATGTTTTATTATATTTAAATTTTTTTAAATTCAAATTATGCTGGATGTTTAATAAAACACTCGTTTTTTGAATCCTACAAACATTGTAGTATTTTACATTGTGTTCCCTCAGACTAGTGGAACATTCTGGTCTGTATTTAAAGCTGATCCTGCTCCCATCCAACCCTTCTTTGTGGTGATGAATGAGATCTCTTCTTGGCCTTTGACTGACATTTCTTAAGACACGAGTGTTACCAAGGTGACAAGACTCTGCTAGATGTGTGTGTGTGTGATGCATGTATTTGTTCTAAGCACCAAGGTCTTCTGGTCCTCTCCTGTTTGCTTTTCACTCCAATTAAAACCTCAGAAAGTTTGACAGTGTTGTTTGAGAGGAAATTGTGGTTTTATTTAATCGTATTGTGAGAACTGCTGGTGAAGTGCACAGGTTGCCAAAGCTCAGAGTGAGAGTTTTTTTCTTTTTCTTTTTTCCACCAAGGGCAAATAATGTTGTGCATCAAATGCGTTTTCACATTTGATGGTATCTGATGAGTTGTTTTGAAGTGGTAAAAAAAAAAAAAGTAGTGTTTTATTGTAGAATTTTGTATGATACACCGCTCATATATATATATATATATATATATATATAATTTTCCTGTCCAATAAGCAGGTGTATTGATTAACATTCATGCTTTGAATGGCTTCTAGAAAGAGTAGTAAAGCATACAGACATTTGTTAATAAAGGTTCGCTACAGGATAGTTACTTCTGTGTGTGTGTGTGTGTGTGTGTTTCTGTCAACTGACAAAATGTTGTCAGTTCAATATTAAACATGTTTATTTAAGTAAAAAACTGAAGAATTGAAGCAAAAAAATAACAAACATTGAACTAGGGGTACACATGCTATAGGTGACCTATATATTTGGTAATAAATAGCAACATTATTATTAGTAGTAGTAGTAGTGTTATCACTATTATTCTTATTAATGTTCTTGTTATTGTTTTCTTGTTGTTGTTGTTGTTGTTGTTGTTTGTCTGATATCAGTATTAAAGTTGATAATTGTAGGAGAAAACATGGTGCCCTGTTTGTGATTGCTCATGCATTGATGCACTTGTAGTTACGGGTGATCGGCATTTCCGTTTCTTTCAATATACAAAACAGCATCCAGTTTTGCAAAAGATGTGGGCTGTTTTTCCACCTAGTTTGATTGCTAATATCCACATTAGAGGATTATTCTGACACTTTATTATTTGGTTCAGTGTCTTTCACATTTTAACAGCTGAAGAGAACTGAATAATACACAATAAGTCAAGAATTTGGTGGGAATACTGATGCTCTGTTACTTTCAGTGTAGGTGTACTGCTTCACTGTATTACTGTTCTATAAGTACAAGTTACTAGTTTAATATTATTTTCATCATTCTGTCACTGTATAAAATCCAGATTTATCTAAAATGTTGTTGATATATTTATTTTACTCATTAGAAAGCATGATGGTCACCAGTAGCTGACCCAAGCTATCAGCATTACGATCCGCAGTCTTTCTGGCAAATTATTAAGCTTTGGTCAAAATGTTTTGGTTGTCTGCCATTGATAGCAGTCTCTTGCTGCAAGAACAATATGGCACATATGGCAACAATATCTATAAAAGTCAGATGTTAAAGCAGATATTAGGCTAAAGCACTGATATGCTTCTAGAGGAGGAGGAAGGAATGCTCTGAAGAATTGACGTGTTTGATGTAAAGCATTTTAAAAATGCATTCTCACAGGCAGTGAGCTGAACCAGGGATTCCTTGAAAGTGGACTGAGGCCCACACATTTTGACAGACTGTAATTCTTGGGTGCGCACCCAAGTGTGGATAGAAACTGTCAAAGTTTGATTAGTCTGCACCAAAGAAGGGAGAGATCTTAACCTTGGTGTTAACATCATCTTAACTAGTACAGTGTGTTCAGTGTGACGCTTGCTCTACTACTATTGAATCATCTTTGTGCTAAGATGCTTTCAGGAAACTCGGCCCTGGTTTGCAGAGTGGAAAATTCCACAGCCCTACAATATGGAAGGTCACATGCTCAGCTAAATGTGTCTGCTGAAAATTCCATAAAAAATTTACATGTGGATTAGATTTAATTTAACCAGCAGAAAGTAAAATGAATGCTTGATATTATTAATGGTATTATTGGCCACAATAAGGTATTAATTAGTGGTCACCCCAGAAATTCCACTTCACTGCATCCCTAATCCAAATCCTACAAATTCCACAAATCAACCTCTGCCTAGTCCCGTTGTTGACAGTGTTCGGTGTGTGTTTTTGCTCTTTTGCAGGTGAGACGATGCGTGTGGCCTCCTCTGAGTTTGCAGATGACCCCTGTTCCTCAGTGAAGCGGGGCACGATGGTCCGTGCTGCTCGCGCTCTGCTGTCTGCTGTCACTCGCCTCCTCATCCTCGCAGACATGGCTGATGTCATGAGGCTCCTGGCCCATCTCAAAATCGTATGACATTTTTCCTCTTTTTTTTTTTTTTTTTGGTCACTGTTTTTCCTCTGTTCACAGCTATAGCTGGACAATGTGGCCAGAATCTTATCTTTATGTAGTTCTCTTTATCATTTAAAATGGATTATTATTAATGTTCATATGTGTTTCATAATGCTTATCTAGGGTTTTAAGCCCTGAAGAAGCAGTTTTTTTTTTAATTGGTTCACATCACTGATTTAAGAAACGCCAAGGAATTCTACGCTAGATAGCAAGATATTTTCTTCATAGCCATTACCTTTTAACTCTCCATCGTTTCAACACAGAACTTAACTAGCTAGCTCTCCAAAGTGTCACACTAGTTTTTGCTGTTATGAGTTGCTGTTAAATCGCTAGATTTCCTCTCCCTTCCAATCCAGCAAATTAAAAGTGCACATAATCACCTACTGTACTAAAGTAAGTATTTGAAGGTCAAACCTTTGATAATAATGGTTAACTAACAAAAAGGTTAAATAAATACATTATTTAATTCTTTAATAAATACATTCTTAAATACATTGCTTTTTTCATAACTGGAATCTTCCCTACAAACTTAAGTTTGCCTTCTAAAGACAACTTCAGGTCTTAATATTATGGTAGCTTTTTCTGGGAGGCTTCTCTGTTTGGTTCTTGACTCAATCTCTGCCTACCTCCCTTTCCATTCACACAAGCTTCAAAGATACCTCAATGCCCTCTTCACTCACAGCTCTCTCTCTCTCCCTCCCTCTGACTTTTCCTTGCATCTGAAGGGCACTGTGGGTATGTAAAGCCCTCTTTCAGTCATCCCAGGCACTGTTTGAGGCTCTACCTCTCTCTCTGAAGCTTCCTCCTGCCCTGTCTGTTCAACTCCTGATCTGAGCTCTTCTGATCCACCCCAAACTCCTTACCTGTGCATTAGCATATAAATTAAGCTGCACATGAATCTACTACAGGGTGCCTCCTTGTGCAGCTCTGAGTCTAATAAACTAAAGTTTCCTGAGATTTCATTATTTTTATTTTTGTGATTTTTATGACAGGTAACAAAAAACTACAATGGCTGTTTGCTGGATAACTTGGATTGTTTGAAAGAGCAGTTTATAATAAAAATAAAAAAAATACATAAATACTATGTTTCTTTTCTGGAAATGTTGGCAAAATGATAATGTTTATTTTAATCGCTTCACATCATTGATTTAAGAAAAGCAAAGGAATATTTTCTCCATATTCATTCCCTTTTTACTCGTTTGTGCTCTTATGGGTCAATGGCTAGATTTCTTCTCTCACCCCACCTAGCAAGTTAAAAGTGCACATTACCTCCTACTGTACTGAACAAGAAATTGTATGAAGTTATTGATTGCACTAACAGAAAAGGTTTGATTACATAGATTTTTGTTTCTGGCTTTGTGTCTGCTTAATGTTTTCGATACTTTGTGTCATTTAAAAAAAAGCATGACAAACAAACCTGTTCACATAAAACAAGTTGTGTCATGTTTGTAAATCATTATTTTAGCATGGACTACCAGCACTCATGAGGAATGGAATATACTCAAGAGTACTCGAGGAATATAATTTCATACCATGATGCCGTGATATATTTCATGTTTTTAATTTGTATAATATTTAATGTGGGCAATATCACCAAATACTTTCACTGATCTTGTTGCATGAACTATGCTTTCTGTTGCTGTCTGAACAAAACGTTGCATCTGTCATTTAAATAGTGTAAAAAGTGTAACGAATGGACCAGTAAAAACACACTTGACTCTCTTATTATTTTTAGTCAAAATATTCATGAAAATGATTAGTAATGAGAATAATAATTAGCAGAATGGGCTTCAAGTGCAATCAACAGAAAATCATTCATTCAGGAACTACTTTGACACAGGATTAATGCTCACCTTTTTAAGAGAGAAAGTAAAGGTACATTTAAAGCCACTAATCTTCATCAAGCAATGAGTTGGACTTTGCACACTCTTTTTTCCCCAAAGGTAATACATTTAAATCCTAATTGTCGTGTGTGTGTGTGTGTGTGTGTGTGTGTGTGTGTGTGTGTGTGTGTGTGTGTGTGTGTGTGTGTGTGTGTGTGTTTGCGCCTGTATGTATGTGTGTCAGGTGGAGGAGGCTCTTGAGGCTGTGAAGAATGCCAACAATGAACAGGACCTGGCCAACCGCTTTAAGGAGTTTGGAAAAGAGATGGTCAAGCTGAATTATGTGGCTGCTCGAAGACAGCAGGTATATATTACACCCATCACATTATGTACACTGACCATCAGAAATTTGGGGACATGTGGCCTTCTTTAGAAATTTGAATTTACAATAAGAAAAAAAAAATAGCATATGAAGGTTATATAAAACAGATATTTCAGCTTCATGTTCATTAAAGCATCGTCTTTGGTACAAAGAGCAGCTTTCTCCTCCAAACCATTGTTAAAAACACATGTTGAAATGTTTTGGCCCAGAGATGATAACAACAACAACAACAACAGAATAACAACATAACACCTAAAACACCTTGGGTTAAGTGCTGACAACAAAAAAACAGGATAAAGTTTCTACTTTGGTTTTCTGCATAAAACGTTCTTAGTTATTAATTAGTCTCATAATGAGGATACATGTCCAGAGACAACTTGTTAAACCTTTGGTGCTGTATTAAGTACGCCTCCTCTAAAACTTGGCCCCAGGTTTCTGTGGTATGTACTTGTGTACCGTCCAGAGTAATCAATAACATAAGGGAGTCCAGCTAGCTAGCAAAATGCTATTGCTAGCTATCAGAACTGTTTTCTCATTCATTTTTAATGCATGTAATGTGTTCTCTGCCCATGTGACACACATTTAAATGCTTTTCTTCCGTGTTGTTGAGTGCACAACTGTGCCCAGACCTTGAGCTCCACCTTGACGAGGTATTGGATTGGTGTAGATTTCACACACACTTTGTTCCCACTTTAATAACTCTACAGTCCTACCCACGTTTAGCTGAACAATTCATAGGGTTGTCCCAAGATGCTCTCATCACGATCCTGCTAGCCACCAAAAAAACCCAAATTCAAAACCATTGTTTTTAATGAAAGTATGCACACTGGAAGCAGCATTCGGTGTCCATGCGTATTGCCACTTGCCAGGTTCAAGCTCTGTTCATTTTCTTGCCGCAAAACATAGAGAAAGGCAATCAGTCTTCTAGATCAACAGCATAATGGTATGTTACTTCATCAGACACTTTTCACCTTTCATTCAGTTTGAAAATCGTGAGTTTGTGAAGAGGCAGTAAACTGATACTAAATGGGATAAATAATGCAGTTTTATTTAATTAAATTTCATTAAATATATATCAATGTAAAATTGAGCTCTCTTTGTGATACATTCTGTGTAGCATAGAAGTGTTTTGTATGATGCTGTGTGACAGGCTGTATAATTCTACCAACAGCGGTGATGATGGAACTGTAGATTGTTTACTTGACAGTAATCATTTCACTAAAGAGATGGACAAGCTTTGCTAACTGAGCCACTCATTACTGATGAACACATCTGTGTCTGTCTGATGACTCAGTCTTTGTGTGATGGGAATTTATAAAATAAATAAATTAATTAAATATTACTGAAAAATAAATAAACAAAACACTGCCCTCATCATCATGGGCTATATTTGTATTTATTTGGTAAAAAATGATTGGCTCTGTGTCTGTTTGGTTTCCAGTGTTTGCATGTTTTGTGGATAAGATCATTTGCTCAGTGGGGATATGTAGTGTGTGTGTGTGTGTGTGTGTGTGTGTGTGTGTGTGTAAGCTTAAATTTTGGTCTAAAATTGATAGTGGCCTAGCACAACCCTCTGTAGCCCACCTACATTTTATCTTAACCCTGCCTAATCCCAAATAACAGTAACTGGAAACTCAATAAAATTCCATTCTCTGAAAGACAATATGATAGGCTTACAATAAACAAAATTTAATGATAATCTATTGAAAAAAATTGTTCCTCTTTCATTTACACATCAAGTCATTTGAACAACATTCCAGGAAAACAGTTTCAGTCTGGGTAAACTTTATATAATGTGCTGCTCTTATAGACCTTGATGGACCTCAGTGGTAATTGTCTGTAGTGCGGCAGCCTGTTTAAGAATAACTAAGCGTTGTTTAAAGTAGGAAGGGATATAAAGAAAACCTATGTAATATGGAGAAAAGCTAAAGCAAAATAAATGCAGGCCAAATGTGCTAAAATGTGGTCTAACTTGGAATATCCCTGTGAAATCTAGCATCTCACTGACAAGACGTTTATGTACTTTGTTTTCATCCCCTTTAACTCATTAAAATCTGCTGCCAGAGTACTTGGGCCATTTGCATGTCCGTGTTGTGCGGTAAAGTGTTTCAGCATGTACTGGAGCTTTCCCTGTTTTACTGTGTTTGCTATCTCTATTAAAGAAGCTCTGTGCTGCCTTTAATGTTAAATACACTGTGATCGTTTCTGAGCGAGCGTGTGCCCACATCCCAACTTTTATTGCAAAGTGCTTATTGTTAATTGGTTTAATCAGTAATTCTGGAGATGAAGATGTGGTTGATGTTCAAACAGTAGTGAAATAGTCGGGTCCTGTAGGCCAAGTATTTGAAGTTCTGAAATGTGTACTCTTCAGGAACTGAAGGACCCTCACTGCAGGGATGAGATGGCAGCTGCCCGCGGTGCTCTGAAGAAGAATGCCACCATGCTGTACACAGCCTCACAGGCCTTCCTCCGCCACCCAGACGTGGCTGCCACCCGTGCAAATCGCGACTATGTCTTCAAACAGGTCCAGGAGGCTATTGGGGGCATCTCCAGCGCCGCACAGGCCACCTCACCTACTGAAGAGAAGCATGGGCATGCCGGCATTGGAGAACTAGCAGCTGCGCTGAATGAATTTGATGTAAGTTCATTAATGAGATTTGTTCCTCAGAGTTGCCTCCGTAATGTCCTTCACTGTAGCCACTTACTTAAAATTAGCACATCTTGTTTGCCAATTAATGTGCACTATTGTGTCACTTATTATAGCTGCAATAAAAAACAATTCTCCTCCACAGTATTCAGGCATTTATATGAACATCAGTCTGCCTTTTATCTGGAATGAAATAACTTAGACACTTTATTACTTCATATGATATTTAAAGTGGATAAATACTTAATCTGTGCATCTCTCTGTCTGTGCCCACATAATGTACGTGTTCATATATATATATATATATATATGTATATGTATATATATATATATATATATATATATATATATATATATATATATATATATATATATATATGTTTTAGATAGGGTAAGTAGTATTACTTAAAACTGCAGTCTCATTTTGCCATACATTTTAGTCCAGTGGGCCATACAATATTTTAGAATGGAACTTCCGCCTTGACTGGCAAAAGTATTTTATTTCAATAATTGGTATGAATTTAATTGCCTATAATAGTTCCAAAATCTGATTTCATTTACAAACTTGTTTCCAAAAACATCAGGATGCAGAGCAAAATGTACAAAAAAACAGAACGCAAGGCTATGCAATGATGTTCACCACAGAATTGCGTCTGTTTTTAATGAAGTGCCGCCCAAGGGCCAGATGTTCATAAACAGCTAGTATTGGTTTTCGGCTTTGTCTCTTGCATACAGAAATTTCACTAGATCCTCTGATTCCCTTTGTTAAATTATGATGTATAGATGATGAAATGCGTAAGTTCTTTGGCAGTTTACATGCAGTCATTTTCAGAGTAGTGAACCCGTCCCTGTCTTTGCCTATGGAATGGTCTGGGATGGTCTTTTTGTAGTCAGTCATGTTACTGACCTGTTACCAGTTAATCTTGTTAGTAGTTTGATATTTCTCCAGCTGTTTTTTTTTAAGCATTATGCAACTTCAAAAGTCTTTTGTTTCCACTGCCCCAATTTTTAAAAACATATTGCTGGCATCAAATTCAAAATGGCCAAATATATTTGATGTGTTGTCTTTGTACTATTACTATTTTTTATGAAGTATAATATTTAAATAATTTGCACATCATTGTATGATCTTGCATAGATTTTATGCAGCACCCCAATTGTTTTGGAAATGGGGTTCTGAAAAGTATTTGTTGTTTCATGAAATGTAATTGAATAACAGTTAGTAACAGGTAGTCCAAGCATAGAGCTGTTCAGAATTCAGCCAAGAAACCCTCGTCACTCCTCTTGTCACTGTGCAATGTCAGTGTCAAAGACTCCAAATGCATCTCTAGTTTTTCCTCAGTTGTGAATCACTCAATGTTCAAAGACAGTGTCTATTTGAAGGCGGTTGCACAAGCATTGTACATGTGCATTCTACATACATAAAAAGTGCTCTTTAATGACCGTCCCTTTGACCCATGTTGTCTTCCTACACTGCTGCCACTTTTGTTTTTTATGCTCCTGTGAATATTTAACTATGGAGTGAATCTAAAGGCAGCTGGGCATTGACATCCTCTGGAGTGGCTGTGATAGGCTTTATCAAATGGAGTATGGAGAGGCTGCCATCTAGTGGCTGCAAATAAACCATAACATACTAAAAAGGGGTACTTGTAAATAAATGTAGAATGGATATAAAGATTTATATTTAAATCTTTTAAAAAAAAAATCCTTATTTCATTTGTTACTGTTTTAAATTTGGCAAATTATTTTGGGTTATAGTGTTATATTATAGTTTTATTTTTAGTGGGATTTTTTCAAAATCCACTTGCTGGCCAATTCAGATTCTTTGGCTTCCTATCAGATCACATCTGTATTTATTACATGAATGGTACATCAGTGGATTTCTTTATCACAATTTTGGGAGATTCTAAATGGGTGTATGGCATTTGCATAACTTGCTCTCTTCACCATTTCTTCACTTGTTTTCCTAGCATAGCCTGCCCTGCTGTACAAATATAGTGTAGTTGTTTGTGTACCTTCGTACTTGTGCCACTACTCCATGGTTCTTCAGCGAACATTGCTTGTGGCCTTCGGAGCAGCATGAGCTACTTGCCAAAAGCTTTTCTGCTCAGTGGGTTTTTTTTTCTCCCCACTGCTTTGACCCATCTTTTTGGGCAAATTTTAATTGCCCATGTCTGTGTAAATGTCAGCAGGGCAGAACCTAAAGTGGTTTTACTGGAGCCCTGAACCAAGCACAGTGGAGACAAATGCACAGCCTGCACTCTGCTGTCAGTCAAACACATGTTCCGATTCATTGGCTGCAAGCTGGAGGGAGAAAGAGAAAACAGAGAGAGAGAAAGAGAGAGTTGGAGAGAGCAAGATGGAGTGTGTATGCACAAGAGAAGGGGAGGGTGAGAGAGAAAGAAAGAGCAAATAAATACACAACATTTTTCTCATAATTTGTAATTAGTTGTATTGTTATTGGCATGGAAATCTGTTACTTAGAATGGTTTTGAACGTCTGCTCTGTAAATTTTCACTTTGCCTCTGGAGCTCGCTGTATCTCCACCTCAGATGGACAGCTGGTGTCATTGTCTGAATGCCAGAGGCCTTTTCTGCCATGCATGAGTTACTGCAGCTGCTATACCTGCTGGTGTTGGTGCTTTATGTTAGGGAAGCTTCTAGCTTGTGGTCAGTTTGGATTAACTAGTGCAGTCTCACTGTTTGTCAGTTTATCTAGTAACATTCAGACTCTCCATGCTGTATCAGTTTATTCATGGTATTTAGTTACAGTACTCTTTACACAGCCTCATCACATTGTTCATATAATTTGAACATAATTAAATAAATTATTAGATATTCAACTGTGCTGATAAATCCTTAATAACTCAGCTTTCTAAGTAGCAATGAATTATGTAAAGCTACATGGCTAAACTCTAAGTAAACAGATTATTGTCAAGAATAACATTGTTCAGGTTTTGGTGATGTTGTTTTAATCATAGCTGTTTTCTGCACTTCATAGTACACAATGCTTTTATATGCTGTGTATATGTAAGAATTTTTGTCTACTTATCTGTCCCTAAATTTAATGTCACATTGCTTTCTCTGTCATTTTAAAGTCCACCTCTATGCAACATAGAATTGTTTTAGACATTTATCTGCAGATTGGATATTACTGAAAATGCAGATTCTACATTTTTCATCAAATTGTTGATTAGGGACGTACTCAAAAAATGCACCACTAGATACCATGAGATGTAGGCCTAGTGTGGCGTATGCCAAACTAATGAACAAACGACTCAAGTTAGCAGTGAATGAGGGTCTGCTTTCACAGAGAAGGGTTTGTGATGTCATGACAGTCAAATGCAAAGTCATTGTCACTTTAAACCATCCATCTTGACAGATTCACACTAGGCGTATGCTTTTTTTTTTTTTAATGCGCACACTCACAACCACTTCTCCAATATGAGTAGAGACACATAGGCTAGCAAAATGGTGGTAAAACCCAGCATATTTGGTGCTCCAGTTTGTGTATGCACCTTTATTAGCTGTATAGCTAATTTATTTGGGTTAGCTGAATAGAACTGCAAGGTATAAATGGCAGTGCATTGATTTTTTTTTATTTTTTTTTTTTTGTCTTTGTGAAATAGGTGAAAATAGGTAGAGAGACCATATTGTCCTACCCATGTTCATCCCACCTGGTTTTAGTTTCACTGCACAGTGTCGAAGGTCAAGTTTCTCAGCATTTTTTCTCGGTACTTGGGTGCCCAGCATGTTGTTTTGAATGAAATAGCTTTGTTCATAATTGTCTGTAGACCGAGATATGTAAAAAGGGCTGCATTTCATGTAGTATGTGAATCAGGTAGAGGGCTTTTAGAGTTGAAATAATAGGCTTAGTCCACACACAATGGTCTGTGCAAATATTTAGTACAAGTCTTTGACAAACAGGAGTTTGGCTGGCTCCAACTCAGCCAGCCAAAATACTCCAACTAGATGTAAAACTCGACAAGTGAACTCCTTGGAGTAGCTTCAGTGGTGATTCCTGCGGTCAGTGGTCTACAGAGACGGCTTATGAGATCAAAGTATGAGTATGAGATCAAAACCATGCAATATTCTCACAGCTATACAGAAACAGTGGTGCGGCGAGTAGCTGCAGCGGCCACTTTGGGAATAGCAAAACGGTGCTTTTTTGCTATTTTTGTTTACTGTCTGTCGTGTAACCCGACCAAAACTATATATCGTGACTGTTTCAACCAGTACCGGCATCTACTATAGCTAGAGCATGCTAGAGCTGAGAAATCAGCCACAATCTCTGCTGCCAAGCAAACTGCGGGAAGTGCTGCGTGAGCTAGGCCTGCTACGATCCACAGTGCTGCGTGAGCCTGCTGGCCATAAGCGATGTGCAAGGAGGCAGAAGCGAGGCAAACGAGCCGGTGTGCATTTGGATGGTTCTTTTACAATAACTTAATTCATGTTAAGTTCATTCAGTTTTCCCTGTCCTTTTAGAACCATCTGGAGCTCTGTTCATGATTTTGGATACATTGAAGCTTATAGTGTTTAGATTTATTTATACATATCTTTAACAGAATTACTTTTATTTTATTGTACCTCAACTTTTTAATGATTATTTCAAGTTGTTGCACAGTATTTTGTAGCTTAGCTTTAGTTAATACCACTGTCACTGGGTAGCTTTCTTTGTTAACCTCCCCTTCAGAACTGTCTGTGACCATTTTTGTGCTGTGAAAATGATCATTTAATTTTTTCCCCATGGTGCTAGGTGAAGATTACTGTTAGTCCATTTGTCTCATGTGGCTTGAAGCAAGCAAAAACTCGAAAATCTTCCTCAAACTCTGTCTTGATGTGGAGCCAGATGAGAATAATTGGATGACAGGATTTGCTTTAAAACAGCTCCACAAGCTGTATTTAAACTCCACTGAAAAAGCCAGGCTGGATTATGTGAGGGAAAAGGGGAAAAAGGAGGGCAGATTCATTCATCACAGTTGGTTCCTAGTTGGAATCATTTAAAGCCTATTTGAGGCTGACACACAAAAAAGGCTCCAAACTCACTTTAAAATAAACAGACGGAAATAGTGGTTTACAGTGCTACACCTCAAAGCTTCTTGGTGAAAAAGCAAAAGGAGTGCAAAAGGAGCTGGAGAACAAATACAAGACAGAGGGAGGAGAGACTGAGTTTGCTTAGTGATTGAGATTTCAAAAATTGCTTGCAGCATTTGTGCTACAATTGTTTAATACAACAGACAAAGACTAAAATAAAATTTATACATTCTTGGACCAACATGGCCCATACTGAAGAAGTAATGGACATTACAGTATTAAATCAGAGATTGATACATCCCAGTGGCCATCAAGTTGGATGATTTAAATTTTGGAAAACAGGCTTTTAAAATACACAAAAGCAAATTATATTGCCAAAAGTATTCACTCACCCATCCAAATCATTAAATTCAGGTGTTCCAGTCACTTCCATGGCCACAGGTGTATAAAACCAAGCACCTACACATACAGACTGCTTCTACAAACATTAGTGAAAAAATGGGTCACTCTCAGGAGCTCAGTGAATTCCAGCGTGGTACCGTGATAGGATGCCACCTGTGGAACAAGCCCAGTCATGAAATTTCCTCACTACTAAATATTCCACAGTCAACTGTCAGTGATATTATAACAAAGTGGAAGTGATTGGGATTGACAGCAACTCAGCCACATGGTAGGCCATGTAAAATGACAAAGCGGGGTCAGCAGATGCTGAGGCACATAGTGCGCAAAGGTCGCCAACTTTCTGCAGAGTCAATGGCTGCAGGACTCTAAACTTCATGTGGCCTCCAGAGATTAGCTCAAGAACGGTGCTTAGAGAGCTTCATGGAATGGGTTTCCATGGCTGAACAGCGGCACCCAAGCCTTACATCACCAAGCTTAATGCAAAACGTTGAATGCAGTGGTGTAAAGTGCAGCCACTGGACTCTAGATCAGTGGAGACGTGTTCTATGGAGTGACAAATCACGCTTGTCCATCTGGCAATTCAATGGACGAGGCTAGGTTTGGCTGTTGCCAGGAGGACTGTACTTGTCTGACTGCATTGTGTCAAGTATAAAATTTGGTGGAGGGGGGATTATTATTATTATTGTGATGTGGTTGCTTTTGTTGGGAGTTGGGCTCTGCCCCTTAGTTCCAGTGACAGGAACTTTTAATGCTTCAGCAGACCAAGAGATTTTGGATAATTACATGTTCCCAACTTTGTGGGAACAGTTTGGGAATGTCCCTTTCCTGTTCCAACATGACTATGCACTAGTTCACAAAGCAAGGTGAGTTTGGTGTGGAAGATGTTTGGTTTGGTGTGAGCGAGTTTGGTGTGGAAGAACTTGACCGGCCTGCACAGTCCTGACCTCAGCATGATCGAACGCCTTTGGGATTAATTAGAGTGGAGACTGCGAGCCAGGCCCTTTAGTCCAATATCAGTGTCTGACCTCACGAATGCGCTTCTGGAAGAATGGTCACAAATACCCATAAACATATTCCTAAACCTTGTGGAAAGCCTTCCCAGAACAGTTAAAGCTGTTATAGCTGCAGATGGTGGGCCAAAATTAAATCCTATGCATTAACAATGGGATGTCACTCAAGTCCATATGCATGTGAAAGGAGATGAGCAAATACTTTTGGCAGTATAGTATATTTTGAAGTCCTGCATCAGGCCTAAGGAGTTATCTGCCTTTAAAGCATTCCATAGCAGTGCAAGGATTCATATTTTTTGCTGTGGTTGGGCTTGCTAAGCAAGAAATTCATGCCGTAGCCTTCCATTTGTGGAATGTTCTTCTTTCCCATCAGCTGACATTATTACATCAAAGCTGTTAAATACAAAAAGGCAATGTAATACATCCTAACCTTATAAGAATAATAGATTCCAATCACAGCAGCTTGCTGGCTAGTCTCAACCTCCAACACTCGACCCACCAAGTTATTTAGACCTTCTCATGTATAAAGAGGAGGAAGTTGGTCAGATTGCCTCCTGCTGTTTGCTTTTAAAGTGTTTTATAATTTTTATAGTTTTATAATTAATTTGAGGCAATGCATGTTACAAGTTGTGCAACAAACATGCGTTCCCCATACTGTTATATTTGCCAGTGTCAGTGTCACCTAAAAAAAAATACAAAGTATATCACGCTGAGTGACGGGCTGTTTTCGCATATGCACAGGCTGAAAACAGAGTAAGAGTTTACATGCAATGAGAAATATGAATGCTGAGCTAAAATCCAGCTCCCTTTACTGGATTTCTTAATTGGATTGCTAGACTTTACTCAGCTCTAAGAAATTGGAGTATGCTGTTTACATGACTGTTATCAGATAATAATCAGATAACAGCAGAAATCCGATTATGATCAGATTATTAAGTGCATGTAAACACAGTCAGTGATTACATCACTTTCATGAAATGGCACCGGCACCAAGCTATAGGTTTAAGTTCATTTATATTAAGTCTTCAGTTATATAACTTAAAATAGTCTGCTCTTATGTTGCATTTGAAGATATTTTGCTTATATGGTCTCAAGATGATGGTTTCAGAAAGTTTCAGAAGTAATTTTTTTTACCTGCCGCAGCGAAAGACACAATGAAACAAAATGTTTTGAAATGTGTCAGAACGCACTTTCCCTTCCTCTTGTGTTATAAGTTGGCCACAAGTACCAGAATTGTGTGGGCTGCATTGTTGTTAGGTATCCCTGTGTCGATGTGTACACACTTTCATTCACTGATTTTCATCAGTCTGGTGGGAAATAAATAGCTCCAAACAGTTCCAGTTGCCAACAGTGAGCCTTTTGAAGCAGCATAATCAACATAAAGCAACATAAAAAGTGAAGTTTATGAAATTATGTCTTAGAGTTTTCTTTGAAGCATTCGGTAGCTTGAAGGAAGATTGCCTCATGATTGCCAACATATACCATTTTGGGGCAGTCATGGGCTGGAGGATAGGGAACCAGCCTCGTGACCGGAAGGTCGCCGGTTCGATCCCCAGAGCCGACAGCACATGACTGAGGTGTCCTTGAGCAAGACACCTAACCCCCAACTGCTCCCCGGGCGCTGCGGATTGGGCTGCCCACCGCTCTGGGCAAGTGTGCTCACTGCCCCCTAGTGTGTGTGTGCTCACTAGAGTGTATGTGGTGTTTCATATCACGGATGGGTTAAATGCGGAGGTGAAATTTCCCCGTTGTGGGACTAATAAGGGTCTTAATCTTAATCTTTCCTGTGAGTCTGTGGGTCCCACAAAAATAGTCTGTGGTTGATTATTTTGTGTGCCAGTGAAATGGACCTTTTGTTGTCGAAGGTGGTTTTTCATCACGTTAAGCGACAAAATTACTCTGACAAAAGATGTGAAGGCTGATTCATACTTTTCTGTCTGAACAACAGTGAATATGTGCAAGTGTTCACCATAGATTTCCACATCTACCATCGTTAGGCCTGGGCAATAGGATAAGGATTAATCAAGGCGATGTGTAAAAGGCTTTAATCGCCATTTTGGGAAAATAACTGAGAGAAAATCATAGATGACTAATTTTTCATTTTATCAAGTGGTTTGAAATATATGTTGGGGAAACTGAGCTTTACGTTTAAGAAGTGAGCAGTTTCACATCCCAGTAGTCAATTTCTGAGAGACAAAGAGAGAGAGAACGAGAGAGAGAGAGAGAGTTATTAAGAAACTGCCTGTGTTTTTCTCTCTGCTACATACTATAATGCTATCTTTGCTGCAAAGATTCTCCTTGATTTACTTTAAAGGAATCAAAAATGAATGCCAACATGCTTTTTGAACTTCAGCTTGCCTCAGGGTCACTCACTGCAGTAAATATGACTGGATGTGAGCATAGAGCACCTAAGTTAACTCTAACCATGAGAAAGTCTCTGATCCTCATCTACAGTCAGTGTTCTTAAAAAAAGATAAATAATAAGAAATAAAATGTACACAATGTTTTAATCACCTTTAAAAGCTCCAGAAGAGTAAACTCCCCACTGCCTTTGTTGCGTGTGCCTTGCTGAATAAAATATGCAGTACTTGTACAGATTAAGTGTCCTGGTATTAGCTAAATTATGCCAACGCCACTTCAATTGAAAACACTTTGTTTTGACTTTGGAAATAACTTGCAGTCTGAAATTTCTCCAGCAGGGAGAATACAAGAAGCTCATGAACAGTAACATTTATTTTAGTGGCAGGTGAAGCAGTTCTCAAAAGATGCTGGGCTACTCAGTATCATGTTTAATAAGTGAGTGTTATTAAGTATTTTCTTTTACAGTTCCTAAAACAAACTAAAATCGAATAAAACGTTTTGCTTGAGGCTGGGTAGAGGGGTTTGTTGTTTGGGTCTTGTTCTGCCCTCAGTGCCACCTGTTCGCATTTGTTTGACATGCAGATTTGAATGATGTGTACATTGTGAACTCTAATTCAATCTTCTAATTCTAATCTATGCAATCTGTGTTTACCCCAGTAGGTGCTTACATTACAAGAATTTTCACAGAAATTAAAATTGGCCTGTCTGGCTTATGAGACTACATATAGGCAAGCTTTACCATATTGTTATTTAACAAGAACTGATTTGTAGGCTGTTAAAATACAATTGAAGTATGAATAATTAAACATATAGCAATAACTACAAAAACATATTAATAACAAATTTGATCAAATAAGGACATGTTGTGGATACAGTCCCACAAGCCTAGTGGACACAGACACAAACAGATTCGGAATTGCTGTGCTAAACGTTTCTCAGTGCAAGATCCTTTTTGACCAGACTGCCTTCAGCATTCGCCTATACACACACACACACACACACACACACACACACACATACATACATACATACACAAATACACACCAACACACACACACACATACACACACACACACACACACACTTTCTTCACAAGAAATCCTACTTTATTCGCCACAGTGCTCTGGCTGTGCAAATTAAATGCCCCACCTGGAGGCAGCATTGCTCCCCGACTCGCATCGAGTGCTTTTTCAGCCATGAGTACCCAGACAAGCTGTTTGGCTCTAATGACCAGTGTGCTGTTGGCTCTGCAGGATTAGCCTTGCAGAGCTGAGGCCTGCGATGTGACTCTGCAGTGAGCCATGTCTTTTCTCTGCTGTTTTTTTTTAACAACTTATATTTTGCTATTATTATGCCATTACCATGTCAGTGTCACTGCTGTGCCCAGGTAATGTCTGGTCAACGGTGGTCTTATGATGATCCCATTCCACTGATGCACAGTGTAAAGTGAGCTTTTAAAAAAAGTCAAACATTGGCTACAGTTAGTAATTGTAAACCTACAATTTCTGAGAAAATGACCAGTGACTGTACATAAAAGGTAGGTGGCCCTCATGAACTAGCAACTGCACTGGCTCCAAAAAGGAGCACTTTGGCGATATATAGACATGTCTATTCAATAGTATAAAATTAGTGTTTTGAGTAGTATAAAATGAAGATGCATCTACAGAGTTTTTCTAATATGATACTAGTACTATACAATGTCAGGTGTTAAATGATTTGTTGGAAATTTTAAATATGTGAAGAATGATAAACAGTTGTGTAGATGATTCTATAATAGAGACAACTGTATAAGATATATAGATCTATAAATAGAAAATCACAATATAACATTTATCATAATATTAATAACTTCTTGAGGTCCCAAAATGCTGAAATATTGTAAGAATCTGAAAAAGATCTGTTTTTCTGTTGTTGAGATGTCAGGCTTGTAACAATAGGAGAACTATTGTTGGTGCTTTGCAGACCTCTTTTGAAAAAGGTTCTGTACTGAACCATATATAACACATCCTCCCATCAATCTGAAAAATCATTTCATGATGCAACAACAGAGAACCTGCATCCACACATCCTACTCCCAGTGAGCAAATTGTTCTTCCAGTTAATAGTTCTACATAGAAACACTAAAGAACTCTTGAAGAACCATCTTTTTTAAGATTATAGTTCCAGACTGTAGCTTGTTTCCTTATGGCCTTTGCTTTGTATATCACATGTGTGTGTTTCGGAGCACTGTTCAAAGCTTGTCTCCTAGTATCTGTACTGCAGCATCGGAGGGTGGCAGTGGGTTGCTGTAGCCATGGTTAGCAGGAGGGGGCAGTGTTGTACCGGTTTGGCTGTGGTGTTTCTGCTGTCTCTCCCTTCCTTTGCTGTACTCCGGCACCATAGTAACGGCGAGCGGTTCTCTCAGTGCAGAGCAAGTCTCCCACGCTGACATGCTGAGCCGCATTTGTTTGTTTTCCCCCCTGAGCTTTGGCATGCTGGAATTTAGGTGAGATGAGAGACGTACAGATTCAGATGCAGCCAACAGTGAGAGAGAGACAGAGAGAGGTGAGGGGTGGAGGCACAGAAAAAAAAGAAATAATCTGTGTGGTGAGAGAGAGAAGCATTCTAGTGAAAGAGAGAAAGACTGAGAGAGAGAGAGAGAGAGAGAGAGAGAGAGAGTGGTTGTGTTTGTGGTGAGAGAGTATGTGCATCAGAGAGACAGAATGTATCTGATATTTCATGATCTAGAAGCTAGTGAATGTTTCACTCTCTAGCTGAGAAAGCAGTCCACGTCAGCATCCCTCCACTGTTTGTCTCTCTCTCACTCTCTCACTTATATACCTGCACTTTCTATTTCACCACACATACAATCTCTCTCTCTCTCTCTCTCTCTCTCTCTCTCTCTCTCTCTCTCTCTCTCTCTCTCTCTCTCTCTCTCCCTCTCTCCCCCCCTTCTCTCTCTCTCTCTCTCTCTGTCTCTCTCTCTCTCTCGCTCTCTGTCTCTCTCTCTGCATCTTTCCCCACTTTATCTTCATGTCTTGAACGCCCACATATACCTGCTGTAAGCCATAATGATTGAGGCTTAATGTTGCTAAGACCATGTTGCTAAGCATTTTGGGAATGATGGATCTGCTACTAGCTTCGATATTTTGCAGCATGTACACCACACACACACACACACACACACACACACACACACACACACACACACACACACACACACACATATACACACACGCAGACACATGCACGAGCAGACACATCTTTTTGTCCTCCTGGCTCTTTGTAGATTAGGTGGGCTGTGTAGCTGTGCAGGAGTGAGTGTGTATAAGAGAGAGAGCTGTGTGTGTGTGTGTGTGTGTGTGTGTGTGTGTGTGTGTGTGTGTGTTGTCAGTGGATGGCCTTGCTTCATGCTCTTGCGTAAGTGGATTGTGAAAGCTCCAAATTCAGCATGAAAATCTGTCTGTGAGTCCCTTTGTAAAGAACTGTCTCTTCTTATGTCCCTGTCACATTCTGAGCTATGTCACTTCCTGTGACAAAATCACTATGGGGCGCGGAAAACGGCACTGCACCCCTGCTATTAAATTAATCTGCGGTATAAAAGCGTCTGTCAAATTAGCGTTAGTACCTGACACACTGCTGATAGGGCATGACAGCTGCGTGCGCTGCGCTACTGAAATCACTTTGTCAATCCAGTGATGTTAGACACAACTTACACACACACATACACAGAGGATGCATGCAGAACAAGCATAACGTGAAATTGATTCTGGGGTCATTTTTCCATGTTTCTCTGTAATGTAGCTTTATAGTTTAGATTTAATTAAGTATAACATAGTTAAAATATGTATTGAATAAATTACAGTATATTTCTTTTTCATTTGTAATAAGTTGACGGAATATTGGATAAGGAGCTTAGTCATAGGGGAAACTATGTACATGCATATGTGGGTATTACTTCTAACTAGGCCTGTCTCAGTCAATTTTAGCTGACAATTAATTGCCATGTAAATAATGTTTTTTGTTCATTGTATGCAGCTATTAAAATACAAACCTCAAGTGGCCAAATATCTCTCCCTGTCTGCCACTATCTGATAACACGACTTGAGCTCAAGTAAACAAACATTAGCACTAATCAGAAGTTATGAGCTTTTGTTGTTTTTCTAAGACCCACAATGTGTTTCAGTAAATGCGTTTTCTGCTTTCTTTTATTTACATGAATTTGTCTGAATCCGATGATTGAGAACACCCAGTTCACACTGCAATGTAAACACATGAAAACGATCAACTATGAAAAATAATTGCTTTCATAAGTAACTGCAGTCAGACATTCATGTAATAATTCTAAAAGGCCTTCTTCTAACATAAATGTGCTCAGTTAAATACATAGTCAAAATAACATTGTTTACATTTTTTGTACATTAAAGATGAATGTCCTGTCCTACAGTTCTGAGCAGAAATATTGGCTGAATCTCAGATGACTTCCTGCTCCCTACATAGTGCATTACGTAGGAATTAAAACAGTGGCTCCTGTGTCTAAACAGTGAATCATATGTCTAATAAATAGCCATTTGGGATTCTATCATGGTTTGCACAATTTCATACTGGCCAGAATTTACATAGTGCATTATACCATTAATGCTTCAGCCACTGAGAAACCGTGCTACAACAGCTTTGCTAAACTGTTCACTGAAGCTAAAAAATAGCCAGTCTACAAGAAGTTTTACAAAGACAATTAAAGAAAAAAAATTATACCTCACAATTTAATTCAGTCAAGTGGAGCACAGTCGGCATATAGACTGTGATGCCGCAAATGGCAACTTTTTTGACGTTTAAGTGTGTATGAGCATGTTTGTGTTGTTTTGGGTGCAACTTTGAGAAATGTATTTGTGAGACTGTTCAAACTACAACCAAAAGTTCTGACGTCAGAAATCCATCCAATCGTCCAACTGACAGAGGACAGCTAACGAAATCATGGAATTCTCTCAGCTCCAACCAAACTAACCCTAACCCTATTTTGTAATAATGTCCCCCAGATCTCAGCCATATTCCACACATTTCCGTGCTTATCTGAAATCCATTTTAATGTCTCAATTCTGGGATTCTCTTGACATCTCAGAAGTCATAGGGCACTACCTAATAGACTGACAGATGATAAAATGGCTTTAAATAGTTTGACAGCTCTGTAACTTTATATGGTAAAACTGCACATTCAGTTCTGCCAAGTCATCATCATTAGTCATTTGATTCTGAGAGAGAGAGAGAGAGAGAGAGAGAAGCAAGAAGTGCTGAGAGAGCAAGAAAGACAGAGTGAGGAACAAAGAGAGCAAGAGAGAACACAAGGAACAGGAAGACAGAGAAGAACAAGTGAAGAGACAAGAGCAAGAAATAGAGCAAGAGACAGCAAGAGAGAAGGAGGGGTCTATCTGAAGAAAAAAGAGTAACTGAAATGCTAGAATGTATTTCCTCTTTCAGATACTGATAGTTCAGGTGAATATTCACCTGTTTGAGCACGTGGATCAGGCTCCACATGTGTGTTTCTGCTGGCTGTGTTTATCAATTTGTGTCTCATTGCCATTGATCAAGCTATAGCCACACACACATGTTTGTCTCACACACAGGCTGGAGAAACAAGAAAGGGTAATATATGGAGATATATTCCTTCCAGTTGAATAAGGTTGTGGGTAATTGCTATATCAATCTGCCCTCCCCAATCTGCTCTGTCTCCTCAGTCCTCTCTCTCTCTCTCTCTCTCTCTCTCTCTCTCTCTCTCTGTGTCTCTCTCTGTTCTAGAATGAATATAATGACTAATGATGATTTGGCAGTACTGTGTGTACGGGGGTGTATGGGCATTTGGTAACACAGCACTGCTGCATATTAGAGCTTTTAAGAGAACATGGAGAAGATGTTTATTTGTTCACTTTGCATCTAACAGGATTAGCTGTATACAGTGCACACACAGACACGCACACACACACACACCCACAAACAAACTCTCTCAAATTCTATCTCATATCTCAGACATTGCAACATTTGAAAATGTTGATTTAAGTAAGGATTTTAATTCATTTTGAACAGGCCAGAAACTAAACTCTAGTAAACTCAGCAGTCTTTTACTTAAAACTCCTTATTAGTACAGCCTTGAACCAACTATGTCTTGACTGTTTCTCATTCATGTCGCCCATACGGTAGGGCCTAGACACTTTGGTAATGGATTAACAGGGTAGAGAGGATCTAGTGGGTTTTTCTGCTTGTTGGAGTTTCACTTCCTCTGACTTGCTGTGTGCTTAAACTTAGACAGTCGCTGCAGCACTTCTAGTGGCTTTTCAGGGTCAATTTCTGAGATTGAGAGAGAGAGACAAAGAATGAGTGAATGTTTTTTGCAACAGCTCCAAGTTTTATTCTCTTAAACTGGCAAACTGAAAAGATCAAAACACCTTTCTAAAATTATGGTTACCTTTAGAATTAGGCATATTAATATCTGATGTAATACATATCAGACATTTATTATTACAGGTACACGTGTCTTTGCAGTTTTCTTGCAGTGTCTTTAGAGTCTAGCTTTCAACTTGACCTGAAATTAGTTTTCAGTGTTCTTTTATAACAGTAAAGTCTTGGTGTTACAGTATAGCAAGGTGACCCTACATCAGGAAAAGGGCAGCTGCTTTAGCAGACTAGACTGTGCTTCATGTCTGACTTGTAGGAGCAGGGAGTCAGCGGTGGTATTGACCATTAGCTCGATATTAGTTTCACATCCACTGATGCAATGGAACAGGAGCTGCACACGCATTTCGATCATGCTGCCTTTTACACTCTGGATACAGCAGCAATGTGAGGACCTGAGAGGAGACTGTGTTTATGCACTAGCTCAATATTGGATAGTTTACTTTTGGCATAGCTGTAAGAGTTTAATTCAATTGAGTTTGCTGTGCCTAGGCTGCTGTTTTAAGAGTCACAGACAAAGTCAACCTTATATTAGAGCTGGAGCAAAATCTTCTGATTGCATAGATAGGTATTGTTATGTGTTTTGCACTATATTAAATTGCCTTAATGTGTACTTGATATGCCTAAACAGTATTGGATCAGGTGAATGCATTGATGCTTCCAAATGTGTACAGACATTTATGTCATCTGGGATTGGTCAGGGTGCTCTAATCAATAAATCAATAAAAATCTATATGTGTATGTAGATAAGGCATTATAAAATGGCTATAAAATGGCACAGAATTTATCATTATTGGTATAGGTTGATAGACATATGATTAAAACCTCACTATCAGATCTTGCAAGTTGAATTTGTCTGTTGTAAGTGAAACATATACATTTGTTTACATCATAGCATTTCCAAATATTGTGTGGACTGGGCCTTGACTTTCATTACAATACATTACATTACAGTATGTTGCTCTGGTGCATTTAGAAGTGAGAGGCAAGTTAGTAGAGAGCCGTACTCATTATTTGCTCCCTCACTGGTTTTAACGTTATAATTTTGTAATGCAAAATTATATTTATATACGTATAGTTATGTTTATGATTCCTTATTAATGCATTGCAACATGTTATGAATGTGTTAATTGGTTCTTTTAGACATGGTATTAATAGAACGTGTTGCCATTAAGTTGATTTTAAATATTTCTGCACATAAAGCAGTAAGCCACCATGCAGAAAGTTTGTAGTATGCTGCATACAGCATTGCTATACACTGATGGCTGCTTACAGAGATTCTTTCAAGCTGTTTTTCTACTCCCACAGAGATATACATCCAACAGTGCTTTCAGCTTAACATAGAAGAAGCAGTATCTCTTCAAGTTGAGTTTTAATATAAAGGCATGCATAAATAGACAAACACAAGTTTTTGCTGGATGCAGAAACACATAGCTTGAATGTATTACAGTTGTGATGTGTGGTGTCATGGCAGTTCCCCAAGCAGGCTTTTTATTCCTTGTCTCAAACGCACAGCTTACTCTCCAGACCTTTCCAGTCTAGCTTTCCGCTGTCATGCATGAATGTTACTTGAGTCTACAGAGTCTTTTGGCCATATATTATGACTAGGGCTGGGTATAGTTCAGGGCTGCAAAATGTATCTTTCAAAAGTAGTTATTTATACTGATATTCCCACTTTTGTAATACCGATATTGAGCCCCCAACAAATAATCACACATTTTTACTGTGCGTTTTGGCCATCCTTAACAATCATAGACCCAAAATAAGTTATGGAGGATACAAAATGTTGCTCAAAATAATCAGGGTCTTTAATCATGTTTTGTCAAATGCTTCAGTTTTTGATATCAGAATCAAATTTATTGTTCAAGTATGTTGACATGCACAAGGAATTTGGTTCCCGCAATTTGTGTCTGTCTGGTGTTATATTCAATATAGAGACAATGGAAGTAACATTTACGAGCAATGCACAGTGTTCGCTGTACACAACATACACAATATAGAAGCAGCACAAGATTATATAAGGATGAGCATTATGCATACGTATGAGTAGTACAAATAGCGTACATCATGTATGGGAATGAAATTGTAGTATACGGTGGGTAAACGGTGGTATGAATAATATGGATGGTATGGGTGTAATAACTATCTGGAGAAAACAGGAGTAGCTGTGGTCAAGCAGATAATATTACTAGTCAGCTGTTTATGTGGGTGATGGCCTGAGGAATGAAACTGTTCATGTATCTGTAGTGCCTACTGAAAGGAAGGATTTGAGAAAGATTGGGTCCAGGGTTCCAAGGAGTCTCTCATGATTTTCCCTGCCCGTTTCCTGGTTCTTGAAGAGTACAAGTCCTGGAGGGTGGGCAGGGGAGCACCAGGGGAGCTCCCACTTCAGGTCCTGGCAAAAAAAAGAAACAGAATCCCTGCAAATGTCCCTGGGCAGTCAATGTGTGGCATGATGTAAGGTAGTCCCCTATTGACTACATCATCCACTGGCCTGTTTGCCTGGTAGGTAAACTTCAGGGGGTCTAGCAGGTGTCCTTTGACATCCTTCAGATGGATCAATACCATCTGTATATTGGTAGGAATATCATATTCACAATATAAAGCAATATAATCTCAATATGGCATTCTGTCTGTGTTGTACAGCCCTAGTGTGGTTATTTGAAAATATCATATTCACAATATAAAGCAATATAATCTCAATATGGCATTTTGTCTGTGTTGTACAGCCCTAGTGTGGTTATTTGAAAATATGAAACCCATTCAAATCCAACTTAAGCTGTCTGCGTACTTAAAAAATAAATAAATAAATAAATAAAACATTTTGAAACAACACGTCTTTTTTAGCCAATAACGATGCAGTGGTTTGAGTTTGTATGTCTCCCAGTGATGTTTGTTCTGAGACTTCCCCCTGACTGTGATTTGTCCACAGGACACATGGCTAACTGTGTCACTGAACTGCGTTCTGCACATTCTTTTATTGTTTCAGTTGTACTACAAGCTTTAGTGTTATTTTACTTAATTAACAACCAATTACAGAAATCATGCCTAGTTTTGGGGAAAACATATATTTATTTATTTTATTTTATGTTTAAGATTTTGAATAGACCTCTTGGCATGTTGACGATGGAGTGCTGAACTTCTTCAAGCTATTTTAACAAAACAGACAGTAGACTGGTGTCACTGTTCGATTAGTGAAAAGTGCAAATGTTATTGCACTTAAGATGTTCTGCCCATTCGTGCTTTGTCTTGTACATTTACAGCATTTGGCGAACGCTCGTAGCCAGAGTGACTTAAAATTTGGTCAATTTTACACAGGTAGGCGAAAGCAGTGTTAGGAGTCTTGCCCAAAGACTATTGGTATAGTCTAAAGTGCTTACCCAGGCAAGGAATTGAACGCTAGTCTACAGCATAAACGACAGAGGTGTTGTCCGCTATGCTATACAAACCACATGTCTTACGTGTGTCTTGTTTGGAGCTGGATTTGGCCTTCAGTTTAAGTGAGATTGCCATGTCTGAGCAGAGCTATATATGTTTGTATATGTTGCATAGCAAAAAATGTCTCCCAGCTGGTGGAGCACTGAGTTACTTTGTGCTGCAAGCTTTCTGATATAAGATGGGTTTTGTGGTCTGTTGTATCTGTTCAGAGGAACATTCAGAGGAAAAGTTTTGCAAAATTCCTCCTCTTTGAAATGCAGTCAGTGCGGTGTTGCTGGTGTTTTTATGGGTGTTTTTTTTCTATTTCTTTTAAAAAATAAAGAAATAAAAAAGAAAAAAAGGAGTTATATATTTGTACATCAAAGTAAGCGTCTTTGTCTCATTTGAATTAAGATTCAAGAGGCATCTGTGGTAGCCGGCACTTTGATCTGTTTTCAATTCCCTCATGTGATAAAGCGCCGGTCAGCATGTGCATGCGTCTGGAGAAGCCACTCACATCTTCTCCTTCATGGTGTCTCGCCTTGAAGTCAAGGTTGTTCCTAGGAGGATCATAGGGAGAGAGGGTGGGGAATCTCAGGAGAGAGAAAGAACAAGGAAGATAGGGAGTGACAGGAAACAGAGAGGGAGAGGGGAAAGAGAGAAAGGGGGCAGCAGGGAAGTCATGTCACGCCGATTTACGTGTTCTATTTAAATCCTCCTACTCTTCCTGGCTTGTGGCTCAAAAGCTTTGTGGGGGAAAAAGGTGTAGAGCGTAGCCCAGGTAGACAACCCACAACTGCAGCTCAGGGATTCATCTATAGCTGTGCGACCCCCTGGGACGTGAGACAAAACCAGAAGGAGAGATTACCAGTGGTGTAGTCCATTCTTATCTCTTCCTGCCTGAGCTTCTGTTTTGCAGAGTTTGATCCCACACACAGCAGTGTACAGTATCATAGTGCCTGAAGTGTCAGCTTAGAGTCTCAAATGTTACACTACTCTTCTGAAGCCTTTTTCAGGGCTGTACAAATATCTTGTACAAAAAAATTCAGTGTTTGCACTGATACTGACTTTACTAAATGGGTGTGATACCAGTATACTGGATCAGTATCCGCACTACTATCCTTATTAAATGTTTACAATAGTGATGTACTGTAAGAATAGTAACAGTAATAATAACAATGACAAAAACACTGCAAAATAATGATGATGATAATAATAATAGTAGTAGTAGTAGTAATAAAATTATTATTATTATTATTGTGGCAACTATTCTTCAATCTGTAAATACAAATACACACTTTATAAGTGTCACAGTTTCCCCTTGTTCTTGTCTGTTTGTATGTACTTTGTCACGTGCTTGTGTTTTTATTTTGGTTCTTGTGCTCCACCCTTTCCCTGCCTTCCCCATTAGTATCTTCATCTGTCTGTAGTCTGTTGCCTCCTTCTCCCAGGTGTTCCCCATTTGTTGTAACCTTTTTCTAGCACTTTGTTTCAGTCAGTGTTGGTCTGGTCTACTTGTCACTTGTCCTGATGTAGTTGTTCTTTTCCTGCCCTGTTCCTTACCTCTTCTCTCATCTTCAATTTCATTTTCTGCCTTGACTTTGGTGTGTGAAATAATATTTCATTGTTTGCTGTATTTAAGAAAGATAGCTCATTATTTAAAATGTGTTAAGTGTATCACATTAAGTTTACTCTGTGCCTGTTGGATGGGCTTTGCAAGCTTATTCCTTCTGCTTCCTCGTAATTAATAGTTTCCTGGTCCACCAGGCTTGAAATGATTGCCCAGTCACAAGGCAGAATGCTGTACTGGGTAAACAAATGTACAGCGCTCTTTTAAGAATTCTATTTTTATTGAGCAAAGTGACAGCGTTGACTGTTTATTTGCTTCTTTAAAATAAAGAAAATAAAGTTCTTGCTGCTTTAGAACACTATTTTTTGGGTGTGTCCAAACCAATTGTCTGAAACAGGGTGTAAAACCCAACACATTTATTAATATAGTAGTATATTTAGACAGTAGTTCAAAGACAGACATTGTTGATGGCACTGTCTGTGGTTTACTGTTTTTGGGCTTATCATGGTATCCACAGTACGACAAAAATGTATATCATGAGAGAACGTCACAGCAGTATTCAGCACCAATTCTAATTTACAAAAATGAATCAGATGTCAACCAGACTTAATTGAATCACATTAAATACTGTTAGAAAATTGTTACTGCATTTTTATAGGCTTTATAAAACAGCTTGATTTAATAATTTGCACATTCTTTATAAGAAATGAAACACATATTAGAACTGGTATCACTAAGGAAAGACTAACAAGAATCTAGCACAGCACATCATGGTGAAACATTTTCACTTTTTTTCATGGTGAGGTATTTTCAAGGTATTTTCTTGATATTTCTTGACTAATCCTAAAAATCACATTCGAATGTAAAGTTAGAGATTTTCACTTGTGCTTCCTTTTCTTTCCCTTCCTCTGTTACCATATCCAGCATGAAGGATGAAGTAAAACCTTACTTTGTGTCATGTTGGATGAGATACCAGTTGATTTGAGGGAAAAGAGTAGGAAACAGCCTTTAGTCATTTGGGCTATTCTTAGTAGGCTGATTAGATAGGCCTATGCTTCGCTAAATTTATTCATCATCAAAACACTATAATTAGGGCCAGGGGCTTGGCAGTGTTTTTATTTATTGAATGGACTGTATTTGTCGTAAATTGTGTACCAATCCCTCATACAGTTTTTCAAACCTTGAAGGCTATTTTCATGGTGAATTATTTCCAACATACAAAGAAGATATATGGTCAAGAGTGCTTGCATATTTCTTTTCGGCATATAGCCTAGCCGTATGAAGCATCAACGTGTTTGGCATAGATTATAAGCCTGTATGCACATGGCTCTGTATGTCTGACATGGGAATTTGTGCTGCAGAGAGTTATGGCTGAGACATAAAGGACATCTCTTTAGAAAATGGAACTTGACAACATGCGTGCTGCAAACAAGTCTGTATTCTGAATTCGGCCTCCTGTTTCCCTGCTTTTTTCTCCGTACAGCATCAAAGAGCTCTCATGTAAATGCCTGTGTTTGTAAGCCATGCCTGATAACAAAAAAGGCAGCTTTTGAAAAAAAGCTATCATTAAATCAATCCTATGTATGCTCCCTCACAAAATAAACATTTCTTTTGAAATGGCTTATAGCAAGAATAAAAGCCAACATGTTTACAGCTAGCTGGTCTTCATGAGGTTGCTGGAGAACATATGTGAACATCACTCAGTGTAAGGTGAAAATCAGCATGAATAGATGAGAATGACAACTGCTAATGTATTTGTCAGAAAAAAAAAAATGTGATGGGTGATAATGGGTGCTCAGGAGCTCAGAGAGACCATCACTGTCGTAAGCTGTAAGTATAACATTATGGTAAGAGCAGTTAATCTAAGTAAGGTTTTGCTTTTCATTTGTGCTTATGTACTTATCCAGAACAAATCACCAAAGTATTATGTTGTCCAGTTATAGAACGCATCCTTGGCTATATAAATAACTCCAGAAATAGTCTGCCAATAACAAGAGTCTCTGCTGGCATCTAGATAGAAAGGTAAACTGTATAGAAGATACTAGAGAAGTTTAATTTCTTTAGGTTTTTACATTATTTCAGACACTGACTGTCTCAAATTAGTCCAGTAAAAAAAAAGACCGTGTCCATTAGTCTTGAAATATTCGCACAACATAAATGGAGCTATGATATTTTCTTATTACAGTGCCAGTATGGAAGTTTTTGATCCAGGAAGAGTAAATAAAATAAAATTTGTATGAATTCAAATTTTGTAATTGCTTATTTTTACAGTTGTTTAGGATAACCAATATTTTAGGCTCAAGGTCACATAAAAGAAGAAAGCTTTAAAATGATAGTCAAGTAGAATGACAAAGTTCAATTCAACATCCTGCCTAGAGGGCGTATGGACTTTTAGCATTTTGTCGTCTTAACTGTTCCAAAACTGTGGCAGCAGGAATAGCCGCTTCTTTTCTTTTTTCTGTTTAACTGGTTAACTCTGCACTATTGGTTTCGTTTGATCCACTAGTAATCTGTTATTTTAGGATTGTGCAAATCCATATGAGACTCCTAGCTTTTAATTTCTATTCAAGCTTAGTTTAGTATTTAGCAATGTATTTTCATAATGGCATTCCAATCACATGGCTAATCCCTTAGAGGACCAGTGTATCGCATAATGAAGCCTATTAGAGTTGCATTGTGCAGTTGTTAGAACTTCATTGTTGCTAGTGTTTTACCCATGGCCTCTGCCATAGGCTGCAATTGCTAAGCAGGGTTGGCTCTCTATCTGAGAACAGGGGGGCGACGTTGCCACAGCAGTTAAATTAGAACTTATGGAAATGATCAACGTGGTTGCCAAGTCTTCTGGCAGTGCTTCCTTTTCACTCCTCCAACATGAGCTTTCATGCACTGTGGTGGGCTGCTCTGTGACATTGTTCTTACAGTAGCAGGGCAGGCTGTCTTGCTTAGAGTGCATGGGTGAGGTTAAGGTAGTTAAGAACTTTCTGCAGTGGACAACCTTAACAGTTCATGTGCATCTTGAAAAATGCCTAAAGGTCTTTCTGACTAGCATTCAGCTACATAGTTAGCTTACATAAGCAGCAGTATCACTGTGTTTATTTTCTTTGTTTCTTTTATCAGTCTGTCTTTCTTTCTAAATGCAGCCTCTGTGTGACTGACTCATTCCATGCTTTGTCCCCAGCTCTTGTGCTGCATGATCAAAGTCAATATTTAACAGGGAAAGAAAGGCTAATGCGCTTCAGCACCTTGTCACAGCACTGTCCTTGACTTCAAACCAGAGCATATAGGACTCAATTAGCTCTGCATAAGCCTTCCAACAAAACTGCTTTGGTATATTCGTTGTATATATTTGCAGCTGCAGGTGGTTGCCAGTAAACAGTGCTACTTTGACCTTGTAGAAGATGGATTGGATTTTTTGCAGCGGGATGTGAGCAGATACCAAATCTCATAAAGAGGTAAGGTTCACCCTTGGCCTGTTTTGGACTGGGTCATCTTTCTGTCTCTCTTGAAATGTTGGCTTTAGTTCTGCACTTTGATACTTGAATAAATAAGGGTCCCAAAACATTACAACTACGACTTGCGGTTGTGTCCTTCTCTATATGGTGACAATAGTGGGTTGAGAAGATCACTCCTGTCTCGAGATTAAGAGCAAAGCCTGAGATTCTAAGATGTGGTTGGAGCAGTGAGTCAGAATTGTAGATGGTTCCTAATCTGCTGAGAGTGGTCAGTCTCTGTCAGCCCTGAGATGACTAATGGCTGGTGTGTGTGTACAGACCGACCACGCTGTTTTCTGTGGGGACTGAAGTTCTTGGAGTGCAGACTCTTTTTAATGTTGTATAGAAAAGTGTATAGTCCAAGCCAACTTCAGGTGTATTCTTATATCAAGATTTGTTGGCAGATCTAGGAAGGGTGAGGAGGTGTACGGTGGTTATAGAGGTTGGTAGTGAGTTATCAAACAATTTTTTTTTTTTTTTTCCAGAAATCTTATACTGAAACCGTCTTTAAATTATATTGGTATATAGTGAGTTAACAAAAATTTGTTTCAAGAATTCTTTATAATAATTTTTAAACATTGAAATTACACTCACCAGCCACTTTATTAGATACACCTATTCAATTGCTTGTTAACACAAATAGCTAATCGGCCAATCACATGGCCGCAACTCACTGCATTTAAGCATGTAGAGGTGGTCAAGACAACATCAGAATGGGGAAGAAAGGGGATTTAAGTGACTTTGAACGTGGCGTGGTTGTTGGTGCCAGACGGGCTGGTCTGAGTATTTCAGAAACTGCTGATCTACTGGGATTTTCACGCACAACCATCTCCAGGGTTTACGGAAAATGGACAGATTAAGAGGAAATATCCAGTGAGCGGTCAGTTGTGTGGACAAAAATGCCTTGTTGATGTGAGAGGTCAGAGGAGAATGGGCAGACTGGTTTGAGATGATAAAAAGGCAACAGTAACTCAAAGAACCACTTGTTACAACCAAAGAATGCAGAATACGTCCAACACATCGAACCTTGAAGAAGATGGGCTACAGCAGCAGAAGACCACACCGGGTGTCACTCCTGTCAGCTAAGAACAGGAAAATGAGACTACAGTTTGAATGGGCTCACCGAAATTGGACAATAGAAGATTGGAAAAATGTTGCCTGGTCTGGCAAGTCTCGATTTCAGCTGTGACATTCAGATGGTCGGGTCAGAATTTGGTATAAACAATGTCAAAGCTTGGCTCCATCATGCGTGGTATCAACGGTTCAGGCTGGTGGTGGTGGTGTAATGGTGTGGGGGATGTTTTCCGGGCACACTTTGGGCCCCTTAGTACCAGTTGAACATCGTTTTTCCAACACCTTGTTGAAAGTATGCCACTAAGAATTAAGGAAGTTCTGAAGGCAAAAGGGTTCCAACCTGTAATCGAATAAAATGAGTGTAAGTGTGTATTTGTGCTCCAATGCTAATATGATCTTTGAGTTAGCTGGTGGTCAGCTAGCAAACATTTTGTCTAAGGATAAGGATTATTAAAAGCTGAAATGATATTTGGGTTAGTTAGCAACAATTTAGTGAATACTTTTGTTCTCTGTTAGAATTCTTTAATGCTAAAATGGTCTTTGAGTTAGCAGTCAGGTTGCTAGAAGTCTTTAGCGCTGAACTGAGTTTGGGATTAAGTTGTTAGCCATTTAACAAGGATGCCGTCTAAGAATATGTTAATGCTGAAATAATATTTAATTTAGTTTCTTAATCAGTTAATCAATCTAATCTCAATTTTTTTAAATCACTTTCTTGATGCTTTTAATCTTTAATGAAAAGATCTTCGAGTTAGGTTGCTAATTTATTATTTAAAAAAATCGTTACAATAATCTTCTAATACTCAGATGACATTAAATTAAGTTGGTAGCCAAGTTAGCAGCAAAAAAATAATTCCAAGAATTTTATGCTTTTATGAAAGCAAAATACAGTTAGTTTGTTTCTCTCTTAGTTATTTTTAATCCTGAAATAAACTTTAAGGTAGTTGGTAGTCAGTTAACAAAAAATCCTTCTAAAAATGCTTTTTGCTGAATTTATCTTGGCCATTTAGCAAAAAAACTTCTTTCCAGTAATTATTCAGTTCTGAAATGAGCTTAGAATAAGCCTGGTAGTCATTTTAAAAATTCTTTAATTTAGGGTAGTTAGGTTGCTGGTCAATTTTCAGCTCTCCAAATACAGTTTTCAGAAGAAAGGTTCTCTATTAGGTGTGTGAGCGAGTAAGAATGTGTGTATGCAGAATGGATTTAGTTTTGAAGAGCTGGTGTAAGTCTATGTGGCGTCTTCCATACAGTGTTTAGAGGATAGAACAGGTTATCTCTGCCACAATGAATTTGTAATTGCAGGAAATGGAATGAGAACTCTATTCATATTCCAGCGTCCTAGCCTCTCTGTATGTTTGCACTGGTTTTTCAATTATAGGACACGCAATTTATCTCATCACCCAGGACAGTGCCGAGCTCCCTGTGCTTTTGTAACGGGCACAATTACTGATATCTTTGGCTCGCTTATCACTTAGCTCTCCATAGAACTGTGTGTACGAACGTGTCTATGTGACTCCCTCTAGATCAAAACATATGGCTTAGATTGCAATATTCAAAGCTTGTTGGCCAAACTTTCATGAGGAAACAATCAAGGATGTGTATGTCTATGACTGTCGTTATTTTCGATATTGTCGTTATTGTCGATATTGTCGTTATTTTGTTTTGAGCAGATTTGTAGAACAGAAATTCTGGAGTTGTGTAGTCTCTTGGGGAGTGTATTAATGCAAGGAGGATTTAGAAACCCTGCAGAGTGGCTCTGTCCCTATGAATGACAAATCATCACTACAGAATCATCACTACAGAATCATCACCACTACCAAAGATGGGCTTTGTTTGATTTGTCACATTTCTTGCATGTTTTCTATGCCTTTTCTTTCCTTTTCTTGCTCCCTTTTTTGATCATATTAGGGCTGCTTAATGTAGACAAAATACCATATTGTGATTTGCAGTCAATATATTGTGGCACAGCTGTCTATGACCAATCATCATCTCGAGTTTCTTGGCCTGAGTCCAAAATTGGCCTTACCCTCTGTGTGTAGGCAGGACAGTCCTCCTCCTCCCCTTTCACTCAGCATGATGATCAGGGTTCGTACGGGTGCTTGAAACCCTTGCAAATGCTTGAATTTTAATGTTGTATTTTCCAGGTTTGAGAAGTGCTGGAATTTTGAATAACATACTTGAAAATGCGTGAAATTATAACTGTATATATTTCACAACAGTTAGCTTTCAGACTGAATAATTTGAAGTGAATTTTCTGTGATTTTCTCACTAATACACTCATACAAGTGCTTGATCTCTTCTCTCTCTCGCTCTCTCTCTCTCTCCCTCCCTCCCTCCCTTACTCCCTCCCTCCCTCGCTCTCCCAGTCTCTCTCTCTCTCTCTCTCTCTCTCCCTCCATCCCTCCCTTACTCCCTCCCTCCCTCCCTCCCTCGCTCTCCCAGTCTCTCTCTCTCTTCTCTCTCTCTCTGTCTGTCTCTCTCTCTCTCTCTCTCTCTCCCTCCCTCCCTTACTCCCTCCCTCCCTCCCTCGCTCTCCCAGTCTCTCTCTCTGTCTGTCTGTCTCTCTCTCTCTCTCTTTCTCTCTCTCTCTCTCTGTCTCTCTCTGTCTCTCTCTCTCTGCCTCTCTCTCTCTCTCTCTCTCTCTCTCTCTCTCTCCCTCTCTCACCCACTCGCTCTCCCGGTGTCTCTCTCTCTCTCTCTCTCTCTCTCTCTCTCTCCCTCTCTCACCCACTCGCTCTCCCGGTGTCTCTCTCTCTCTCTCTCTCTCTCTCTCTCTCTCTCTCTCTCTCTCTCCCTCACTCTCTCCCTCTCTCTCTCTCTCTCTCTCTCTCTCTCACTCTCTCTCTCTCTCTCTCTCTCTCTCTCTCTCTCTCTCTCTCTCACTCTCTCTCACTCTCTCCCTCTTTCACCCACTCGCTCTCCCGGTCTCTCTCTCTGTCTCTCTCTCTCTCTCTCTCTCTCTCTCACTCTCTCCCTCTCTCACCCACTCGCTCTCCCGGTGTCTCTCTCTCTCTCTCTCTCTCTCTCCCTCTCTCACCCACTCGCTCTCCCGGTGTCTCTCTCTCTCTCTCTCTCTCTCTCTCTCTCTCTCTCTCTCTCTCTCCCTCACTCTCTCTCTCTCTCTCCCTCACTCTCTCTCTCTCTCTCTCTCTCTCTCTCTCTCTCTCTCTCTCTCTCCCTCTCTCCCTCTCTCTCTCTCTCTCTCTCTCTCTCTCTCTCTCTCTCTCTCTCTCTCTCACTCTCTCCCTCTTTCACCCACTCGCTCTCCCGGTCTCTCTCTCTGTCTCTCTCTCTCTCTCTCTCTCTCTCTCTCACTCTCTCCCTCTCTCACCCACTCGCTCTCCCGGTCTCTCTCTCTCTCTCTCTCTCTCTCTCTCTCTCTCTCTCTCTCTCACTCTCTCCCTCTCTCACCCACTCGCTCTCCCGGTCTCTCTCTCTGTCTCTCTGTCTCTCTCTCTCTCACTCTCTCACTCTCTTCCAGTCATTAGAAACAGACCCTAGTATCTTGCTGGTCTTAATCTTCATTAAGGTCTGGGAGTAGACCATGCGTCAGCCCGCCACTTACAGTAAGCCTGACTAAAGCCTGCTCTAAATAATTAATAAAGCTTTCCCCGGCCCTTGGCCGAGGAGACATAGATTTGAATGGTAATTACATGTTTGTATCCCTGTGATTTCTAATTATTTCCCTCTTTTTTTGGTGGGTAATAAATAAATTCCAATGACTTTCGAGAGCAGGCGTGGTAATTACCCACCCCCACGGGCACATTGGTCCCTCCAACACACACACACACACACACACACGGCAGTTTAGTACTGGGAAGGCTGGGTATGTGTGTGTTAGTTCCAAATACTTTCAGCTGTAGCATTAGACAGGCCTTTCAAGGTGAAATACTCTTTTTGGGCACCCTCTGCTGAAGTCTGAGAGTACTGCACTCTCTGGAACTGAATAGATAGATGGCCATTCTGCCCATATTGCTATGGAGAGTGAGGCATCATCAGGAGCACATTAAAAAAAAAGCCCCCAGAGAGTGTGTGAGCCTCTCTACTCATGCACTAAATCTGCACCCCCAAACTGCAGCTGTGTTCATGAGCAGCCAAAATGGCCACTCAGTTTAAGCCAAAATGGCAGCCTAATATCCTTCTCATTCTGCTGCCAGTTTTCTTTCTTCCTGTGTGCCCCGATTCTTTTGTATATATTTTCTTTCCCTTCTTATATGTCTTTACTCCCCCCCCCCCCCCTCTCTCTCTCCTGCCTTGTCCCCTACACTTAATATGTTTGGAGGACTTCTTACTCTTCCCCTTGACCTTATCTGCAGCACACAGGCCGAAACAGGCCAGGCTTTTGTTCTCCAATCAGTGTTAAAACAACAGTAGACTCATTTCATCCTAAAAGCCCAACAGTAAGAGCCAGGTTGTTTTATTTTTTTAAAAGACCCAGTTGAAAGGCTTAGAGAGGTTAGCCAAAGGGATGTGAGCGCTCAATGAAAACACCAACTTGTTTGGCTAAGCCCTGGCCACCTGGACCAGCTTTTAATATATGGTCTGCTCTATTGTTTATCATTCTGCTATTTATATAGAGCAACACCTTTAACAAACAGAACTTCAAGTTTATGTTTTGAAAGCAACGGTTCACTGAGCAGTCAGAATATTACATTACAGACGGATCTTGAGAAGGCTCTCTAAGGCTAAATGCTCTGTTAGAGTGACAAGGTGCACGCACTATCAGTACAAAATAACAGGGTATAATTGTGTTCTTAATGCACTTCAGATCAGTTAATTGCTCAGTGTTTCATCTTAGTAAGCTTAGCACGTTCACAAGAAGCAGTGCTAACTGATGGAGGAATCAAAGGACAGGGTACATGTCATGGAAAACTGAATTTGCACTGTTCAAATCTGTAGCATTGACTCACGCTCTCTCTCTCTCTCTCTCTCTCTCTCTCTCTCTCTCTCTCTCTCTCTCTCTCTATGCAGACATGTAGTCTAGGTCTAGGTCTCTAGATAGAGAGCTGGTGAAGATTTATACAGTTTTAACACCATCTTTATAGGTAATGGAAGACCACTAAAGCGAGACTGCTAATGGTCTCACTACGGGCCCCATTGCTACCTTCCCCCACTTCCTCCCCAGTGATGGATTGACATCATTTGTCACCTCTCTCTATAAATCCGCCCTTGCTGACTCTCTCCCTTTTTAAGAGAGTTAGTTAAATCCCTTACAGTAGTGCTAAGCTGCGTTTTAAGATACAGCTGTGATTATACCCTCCAGTGAGCCTTAAAGGGTGATGAATATCTCAAACAAAAAGCCTTTCAGGTAGCTAAATGCCTCAGCAAATGCAAGCCCAAGCTTTTGTAAAGCTACTGCGATTGCAAGGTCAGAGGGCAGCCCCCTTGTTGTGACTTGATATTAGAATTCTTTTTAATCACTTGGTTTGAGACTTAAACTTTGAAAGAAGAGAAGTGTGATTATGCTAATGGGTTTTAGAACCTAGAACCAAATGTTTTAACTGATTATGGCAATCGCTGGTCTGCAAACTAAAATGCCTAATTGTGTTGGAGCATGTGCTGGGGAAAAAAAGCCAAATTGAAAAGTACAGTCACTGGGCACAGAGCTTCTGACTCTCCTTTCTGGTTTCTACATCACTCTTCTAATTTTATGTCTCCATTTTTTTAAAGAAATGATTCTCTTCAGATTTGTCCTTTTTTGTTTTCTTAACCAAATACTGAAAAAAACATTTACAATCTTTTCTCTTCAGGGAAATGACATGTTATTGTAAATTAGGTTTGCCGGGTACTTTATAGTATCCCGTAATTCCTTTAAGAATCATCTCCAAATTAGGCCTTTTGGCCTTGCTGGAGTGCATACAGGCAAGTGCTTCTGGTAAATGACTGGAGAGGGCCTAACGACTTACCAGAACACAGCATTACCGTAGCTATTCACCTGTCTTAATTGAACTTAAAAGTCCTGCTCACTGTTTGACTTTTGAGCTGGAAAGGCATCAGTTAGTGTCTCAAAGGAAGCGATGCATGTAATGGTGTCTAATATACACTAGTTATAGCTGTGCTCCCATGTAGTGAGCCTCAACCCAATTTAAAGGTTGAGATTTTGGCAGCGTGCACTTGTTGTGGATTGTTCTGCTGTATACAAATCTCCTTTTCTAAAACTTGAAGTAATTCTGACATAAATCTTTATGTAACAGCAAATTAAGTTTAATATCTACCAATTAGCTTTATGCTACATTATGCTAATTTGTGGTTATTTTGTTTTAATATTTAACCATTAGCATGTTTGGTCTGGCTACTTATTTAAACTCTAAAGACCTGTTGGCAAATCTAGACTTTTGTTCCCTCATTCTAATAACCATAGAAGTTACACATTAGTTTCGTAGTGGTTATTGAATAGTTAGCCTCAAG